>NC_073302.1:36925880-37227130 GCF_027595985.1 Sorex araneus
TGCCCTCTCTGAGCAGCAGCCCCTGGCTCCAGCGGGGCAGCTGTGCTCCTGCCACACTGAACTCCCCCCACTGACACCAGATGCAGCCTGCTCCCCTGCACGGCCCCGGCAGGACCAGCCCACCCGTCCCCTGCAGGCCGGGATGGGGTGGGGAGACGGTCCCCTCGCTGGCCTGCCCAGGGGCGCCTCTGTCTCTTGGAGCGGAGCTGGTGAGCTGGGGTCGCAGGGAGACCACTGATGCGCACACAGTGCCTCTCCCCGCGTGACGGGGTGGGCAGGGGACTCTCAGTGTCCACCGAGGTCTTCAGATGTGGCGCCCAAGACGGGACGGGGGCCTGGGAAGCTGCTGTGGCCATTAGCTTGCGTCTCTGTTCTCTGTGCTGTGAAGGCACCAGAGAGGCTCCTGGCCGGAACTAGCCCTGCCAGCACCTGACCTCAGCCCCCTCCGTCCAGCCTCCAAGCGGTGTCCAGATGCTTCGTGGTGCCGTCTCCACTCGGGCACACACCACCGGGTGTCCTCCCTCGCCGGACCGCCGGGAGAGGATGCACACCGCTGCAGGGGCGGAGGGCAGCTGGCCACGAGTGTGGGAGAGAAGCTCAGGGAACCAGCTTCCTCTGCAGCGGGCTCGCGCGTCCCTCCGCCCACCCTGCGGAGACAGCCGCACCCAACCCCCAGCAGGCAACCGGCTGGGGATGCTTTGCTTTCCGCCATCCTGGCTCTGAAAGCCACAGCGACAGAGGGTCGGGGGGAGGTCCCGGAGGCACTAGCACCTCTGGGCCCCGGGCCAGGCAGCAGTGACACCCTGCCAGGGCTGCCTCCCTCCTGCAGACCTCACTGACCGGCCCGGGCTCCCACCTCCACCCTGCCTTGGCTCGGACATCTGTGCTCTAAGGACCGGGAGGAGCCTGCAGCTCCTGAGCCTTGGCCCCGCCCCAGCCCCTGCGCCCCTCTCCCCGAAGCCCTCACCCACCTGAGCAGGTCACCCTGAGCCTCCTTGGGAGCAGAAGAGAAACAGAGAGAGAGAGACAGAGACAGAGAGAGATACAGAGAATCAGAGAGCTAGGCAGAGAGAGTCAGAGAAACCGAGAGAGATACAGAGACAGAAAAAGAGATATGGAGAGCCAGAGAGAGACAGCCACAGAGAAAGAGAGAGAGAAGATATATGTTGCCAGCACCAGAGTGCATGTGTGTGTGTTAGTGTGTGTACATGTGTGTGCACATGAACATAGACCCAGAGCCTTACATGGTGAAGCCTGTGCTTTCCTGCAGACTCAGCCCCGGCCTCTGTGCCCCTCCAGGCCTTTGACGTCCCCCAGAGCTCACAGCCTAGGGTCGTGGCACACGTGCTTCCTTGGCCCCACGACCCCCTGCTCCCCTCTTCCTCCCTGCAGTGCCGACCAGCCCCAGCCTCTGTAGTCCCCGGGGTCCGAACAGCCTCTCCCGTGTGTCTCCTTGCGGGTGGTGAGGAGGCGGGGTGGCAGCATGGTTGAGGCACACACTAAAGGCGCCGATCCCAGCTCTGCCACTGACTGGCTGGGGGATCTCCGGCAAGTTCCTTGACCTCTCTGTGCCTCTGCATCCTCATCTGGAAACGAAGCAAGCTCGGGGCCATGTTTATCAGGATTAACGGAACGACCAGATGACGTGCTCAGGGCTCTGAGCAGAGATCGCCTGGGACTCGGCAGACCCAGGCCGGCTGCTCCCGCGCACATCACAGCTCCAGAGCCGGCAGAGCTCCTGCAGGGCTCCCGAGCATCCCGAGCATCACCCCCGGGGGGTCAGCCCTCCCCAGGGGCCTTGCTGGACCACCGCTCTGAGCCTTGGGCTGGCAGGGTGCGGGAATGGGGGGGCCCACGCGGAGGTGCAGGCCACTCCGAGAGAAGAAGAGAAGAGAGCAAACAGCGAGGACGGGGAGGAAAAGGCTTCGCCGTAGGATTATGCTCAGCAAATTGAGTCAGAAGGAGAAAGACAAACAGTGGGTGATGTCACTCCCCCGAGATGACGAGGACACACAGGCAGAACCAAACCCAGACAGAGCCCTGGGTTTGGAGGCAGAACTGGGGCGGAGGGGTGGGAGGAGGGGTCTGGAGGTGAGCAGGCTGCGTGGGACGAGGGACGACTCTGCCCCCCTAAAACACAGGCAGTGTCGTAAGCCAACATTGTCGCCACCCAAACCACGACATTAGTTGAGCTGAAGCATCTTCCCCTTTAGAACACGCCCGGCCTGGGCTGGGGAGAGAGTACAGGAGTAGGGAGCTGGCCTTGCACGCAGCAGACCCAGCTCGATCCCTTATGGTCCGCTGAACATGGCCAGGAGTAAGTCCTCAGTGCAGAGCCAGGAGTAACCCCTGAGGGTTGCTGGGTGTGACCCAAACACAAATAGAGAGAAAGTGAGAAAGAAAGAAAAAAAGAAGGAAAGAAAGAAAGAGAGAAAGTAAGAGAGAAAGAGAGAAAGAAAGTAAGGAAGAAAGAGAGAGAGAAAGGGAGGGAAAGCGGGAGGGAGGGGGAAGGAAGGAAGGGAGAGAGAGGAAGGAAGGAAGGAAGAGAGAGAAAGAAAGGGAGGGAAAGAGGAAGGGAAGGGGAAGGAAGGAAGGGAGAGAGAGGAAGGAAGGAAGGGAGAGAAAGAAAGAGAGAGAGAAAGAGAGAGAGAAAGAAAGAAAGAAAGAAAGAAAGAAAGAAAGAAAGAAAGAAAGAAAGAAAGAAAGAAAGAAAGAAAGGAAGGAAGGAAGGAAGGAAGGGAGAAAGAAAGGAAGAGAGAGAAAGAAAGGAGAGAAAGAAAGGGAGGGAAAGAGGGAGGGAAGGGGAAGGAAGGAAGGGACAGAGGAAGGAAGGGAGAGAAAGAAAGAAAGAGAGAGAGAAGAAAGAAAGAAAGAAAGAAAGAAAGAAAGAAAGAAAGAAAGAAAGAAAGAAAGAAAGAAAGAAAGAAAGAAAGAGGAAGAAAAGAGAAAGAGGGAAAGAGGGAGGGGGAAGGAAGGAAGGAAGGAAGGAAGGAAGGAAGGAAGGAAGGAAGGAAGGAAGGAAGGAAGGAAGGAAGGAAGGAAGGAAGGAAGGAAGGAGGAAAGGAAGGAGGAAAGGAAGGTGGATGGACGGCTATGTCCTGGGGCTGCCCGTGCCTCCCAGCCCAGCCAGCACCCCAGCCCTGCCGGCAGACAGGACCGCAGGGCTCCGGGGGGTGCTGGAGGGGGGGTTGGAATGCTGCCCCGGGGACGCTGTGCTCCAGCAGGCCGGAGCCCGTCCACAACCTGCGGGCGCCGGCACACGGCTCAGCTGACTGGAAGAAGCGGCCACAGGGGTCGGTGATCTCAAAGGGGTGCTAAGCCGCAGGACTCGGGGACAGAGCAAGCTCACGGACAGTACCTTGCCTGCGTTCAGTTCCGAGATGGCCGCCAAGATCTGCTGCCGGGACCCGTCCGTCTTGATGCCCAGCTCCTTCAGGTCACCGTCGGTGAGGGTGAGGAAGGCCTCCATGTCCACCTGGGAGGGCAGAGGGCGGGGTCGAGTCCAGCTCTCTCCCCCCACCCGGCGGGGCCCACCAGTGGCAAGTGCATTAGGAGGGAACCGCTCCCCACTCCTGACTTCGCAACGGAAGTGTCACTGGGGTCACGGCAAGGATGAGCACTGGCCAGCACCAGCCCCCCGGGGTGCTCGGGACCCCCGGGCTTTGGCAAAGAACAGCCTGGAAATGGGGTAAGAAGAGGCAGCCCCAGCCCTGACTCAGACAGTTGGGGCGGCCGGTGGGGGTGGGGACGGGCAGAGTCCCGAGGTCAGAAGGGGATGCCGGGATGGCAGCCCCTGTAGCACTACGGGGAACAGCGCAGAAAAGGTGGGTCTGGGGAGGTACTCACCACGCTTCCCTCTCCCAGGACAAGAGAGAGGCAGACTGTGGAAAGACAGAGACAGTCAACAAGCAGGGCCCGAGAGAAAGGTCCAGGAGCTACGTGTGCACTGTGCACGCGAAGACGGGGCTCCCATCCCCAGGACTGCGCAGTGAGGGGGAGAGGGAAGAAGGGGAGGCGGGAAGGAGGGGATGGAAGGAAGGAGGGAGGGAGGAAGGGTGGGATGGAGGGAGGGAGGGAGGGAGGGAAGGAAGGAAGGAAGGAAGGAAGGAAGGAAGGAAGGAAGGAAGGAAGGAAGGAAGGAAGGAAGGAAGGAAGGAAGGAAGGAAGGGAGGGAGGGATGGAGGAAGGAAGGAAGAAGGGAAGGAGAGGAGGAGGGAAGGAGGGGGGAGGGAAGGAGGGGAGATGGAAGAAAAGGAAGGAAGCAAGCAAGAAAGGAGAGAGGAAGGAAGAGAGGAAGGGAGGAAGGGAGGGAGGAAAGAAAAGGAAAGGAAATGAGGGGAAGAGAGGAGAGAAGGCAGAAGGGAAGGAAACAGGGAAGGATGGAGAGAAGGGGAGAGGAAAAGAAGGAAGCAGCGAGGCCTCGCTCACCTCACAGCACCCGGGAGGCACCCTCTGGCCAGGGCCTTCAGGCCCTCCCTCCGTGCCCCCTGCTCCCCAGGGCCTGGGGGCGGCTGTGAGTGAACAAAGACTGCAGCAAATCCACAGGGCTCCCTGCCTTCCCCTGGAAACTCTGGGGGAGCTGCCCCGGCTGCTTCTGCCCCTGCCCCAGCTCTGGCCGAGGAAGCCCCCCACGGCCCAGCTGAAGGAAGGGGAAAGAGTGGACGAATCACAGCCCGCGTCGCCGTGAGAAACAGGCACTTCCAGCGCCAGACGTAGGATTTCTCGAGAGGAGGCGGGGGGGCTCTCCGTGTCCTTCTCCGGGCAGAAGAATACACAAGCAGGGAACCACAAGTCCCTCACGCAGGCGCGCGGCTGAGGTCTCGCCCAGCAGCAGGCCAGGCCAGCAGGGGCGCTTGGGGCCAAAGCACCAAACTCCTCAAAAAGCAGCAGCACCAACTCAGGGTCACTCCCGGCTGCAGCTGCGGTCACACCATTGCCACGGCCTGCACTGGACGCCAGAAGGTTCCAAAGCAGCAGAAGGGGGTTATTTGGACAAAAATCGTAAAAAAACAAAAACAAAACACAACAAAAACAAAAAAACCTTAAGAGCTTACTGGGAGACAATGCACGTACAGTCACATACACTTCAAGTATGGGCGAGCCACCGATGCTGGGGACAGCTTCAAGGTCGGTTCCTTCTCATCACCCACAGCCCGGCCCCTCCTTGTCACTGGAACCAGGGCCCAGCCGGCTGGCCTCACAGAGCCCCTGCTCCCGGACGCCACATAACAACAGGGCCGGGGCTCACGCGACGGGGCCGCTGGCTGACCTGCAGCTCGCTGCCCTCTCTGTCTCCCCCAGAACCCGGTGCAGCAGACGCCCCCTGCCAAATCCACCTGCCTACTGAGGGCGTGGCCAGGTGGAGTCCCCCTCGGGCTGTGATGGCCAACCCAGCCCTGACGCTTGCCTGGGAACTTCTGTGCAGACACAGCTGTTGGCTCCCTGGGCCACAGACCCGGGCAAGGGGGACTGGGTGTGTGTGTAGGGGTTGGGGGCACCTGCACGGCTGGCCCATGCAGAACTGCCACCCGGCAGAAGGGAGGCTGGTCTCAGTGCGATGGGGGGTGCCTCCAAGCAGATGGGGGGCTCTGTCGGATGAGTCCAAGGAGATGGTGCGATGCAGAGAGGTGCTGGCCCGTGCTAGTCACCTGCTCTCAACCCACCTGCCCCCGCCGCCCCCTTCCCTGGGGCTGCTTTCAGGGTGGACGCACCCTCTGTGGGAGCCGGAGCTGGGCTCAAGACAAGAAGAGTTCCGTTCTGACAGAACCGGTCGGAAGGTCCCCGGGCCCCGCCGTGACGCACTGAACACGACGGGCTCGGCACCCGCTCCGTCTCCTCGGCTGCCCTCCCGGGACTGGCCCCAGCGCTGGGGCAAGGAACGACAACCTCCATTCCCCACGGCTCCGCCTGTCACACAGCAGGAGCGGCACCAACACGTTCAAGGACGCCCTTACCTCCTGCTCCTCGAAAATGGGCTGGTACTTTTCAAGGGACAACTTCTTCAGGATGCCAGTCAGTTCATCTGCGGCGGGGAAGCAAACAGACAGACCCAATTCAGGACTGGGGAGCTGTCTGAGAACCAGGCGTGCAAACGCCCCTAGATGCGTCATCTGATTCTGGACGGAAGTCTGAGGGCTCAGCCGGGAGCGCGGGCCATGTGCAGGGGCTGGAGGGGAGCTGGAGGCTGGCCCGGGGCCCCCAGCCCCGCACCCCGCTACACCCACCCGCCGAGGGTCCAGGCCCTGGGCCCAGTGGCATTGAGGAGGAGGGTGGGGCCGTTCCTCGAGCCAGCCGGCCTCACTGCCACCACGGCCACCGCCATCGCGCCCGGGAGCCCTGGATGTCTTCCGCCCCAACAGCTCCGAACGCCTTCCTGGCCGCAGAGGATTCGCCTTTGGGAGCTTCCCCCGCTGGCAAGGCCTCTGGCCCTCCAGAGAAAGAGCTTTAGCAGGGCTGGAGACTCAAATGAGGGGTGACCCAGTCTCCCGAGGGAGGGCAGAACAGACAGGACCAGCAGGGAGGGATGTGTGTGCATATGTGTGTGTGTCTGTGTGTGTATGTGTGGTACGTGTGTATGTGTATGTGCATGTGATATGTGTGCATGTGTCTGTGGTATGTGTGTGTACCTGTGTGTACGTGTGGTGTATGTGCATGTGTATGTATGTCTGTGGGGTGTGTATATGTGTGTGGGGTGTGTGTGCATGTGTGAACGTGTGTACATGTGTGTGGTGTGTGTATATGTGTGTGTGTACATGTGTGTATGTACACATGGTGTCCTCTCTTGGGGGTGGGCCCACATTCCAGCGAAGGGAAGGGATTTAGGGGAGGGGGCTGTGCCAGAGGACCCCTGTGCGGGGAGCGGGGTTCGGGGAGCGGGGTGGACAGCGAGACCCCCTACTTGTACCCCACCTGTACAGCCTGGGCCCCATCTCTCACCAAAGCTCCCCCGAGCCACTGGAGGGCAGTTTTAAAGGAGGGGATTCTCCCCTCACTTTATCTGTTTTGATTTTGCATTTGGGGCCACACCCAGCGGTGCTCAGGGGTTCCTCCTGGCTCTGCACTCAAGAATTACACATGTGCTGGGGAACCACATAGGATGCTGGGGATTGAACCCGGGTCATGTAAGGCACGTAGCATGTAAGGCAAGCACCCTGCCAGTGCACTTATGGCCCTGGCCTCACCTTTGTCACTGATGTCTTCTTACCTTTGGGGGGGGGCTGGGGAGGGGCCCTGCAGACCTGTGCTCGTTCCCATCCTGTCCTCCTCAACCCACGGGAGAAGCTTGTAACTCACGCCTGCAGCTTCCAAGGCTCTCCCCAGCACTTCTGTTCCCCCCAGAATCACAGTAGAACGTCAGCTTCCCTTTGAGGTGCTCCTCTCCCTCTCCCAACCCACAGACCTGGCAGGACGGACCCCAGCCCTGACCCTGGCCACCAGCCTGGGGCCCCAGGAAGGCCCTGTGGGAGAGCATTTGCCCTGTAATCCCGAGGCCCCTGAGCACTGTCCCTCTGCGCTATGCTGAGTTTTGGGCTGGCTGACAGATCACCTTTCGAGATTCCCGCTATCACCACCAAAAAAAAAAAAAAGTGTGTGATCTTTAATGAGCTGGATCGATAGCACAGCAGGTAGGGCGTTTGCCTTGCACGTGGCTGACCTGGGTTCGATTCCTCTGCCCTTCTCAGAGAGCCCGGCAAGCTACTGAGAGTATCTTGCCAGCACGGCAGAGTCTGGCAAGCTCCCCGTGGTGTATTCGATATGCCATAAACAGTAACAAGTCTCACAATGGAGACATTACTGGTGCCCGCTCGAGCAAATCGATGAGCAACGGGATGACACTGACAGTGACAGTGATCTCTAATGCACTGGAAGCAAGTGCATACTCCCGCCCACCCACCGCCCTGCCAAGTCATCGTGGCAACAGCCAAGGGAAAGGAGGGGAGACACACCGGGTCCACCCTCCCAGGACACACATTGCTACAGTGGCCACACACCCCAGTCATAGGGCCAAGGCAGACCAACAACCCCAAGATTTTGCCCCATGAGCTAAGGACGGGCACCCTCTCTGCGGGAGCTCTAGTGACAGGAAGGAATCAGCATGCAGAGGCTGGGGAGAACCTTACAGTCCTGGAGAGAGCACCTCCCTGTCAGAGGGAGAGGAGGACCCCCCAGAGCAGTTGACAAGGACCCCCCACCCCCACCCCACGGCAGGATACCACACCAAACCCACTTCCTGCTTTCACTCTGGCTGAGCCCAGTGTGAAAGTCCTTTACCCAGAGCCAAGACCATGGGGATTTGCACAGATTCAGGGGGATGCACACACCCACACACCTGGGGTCTGGGAAGCAATTCTCCGTGTGTGTGTGTGTGTGTGTGTGTGTGTGTGTATGTGTGTGTGTACGTGCAAACACAACTCCTCTGCATTTGCAGGAGACTGTAACAGCTTTAGCTCAATAAGCCCCAACGCAGGCTCGGGGACAGGAGCGGGGGGGTGGCCGCGCTGTCAGCCTGAAGCTTTCAAAGCCGGCCCGGAGCCGTGAGGGTGACCAAGGAGGTCACAGCGGGGTGCGGGAGGGGACTCACCCTCGTCAGTGATGGTGCCGCTGCTGGAGCCCCCGCTGCTCCTGGACTGCCGGTGGGACGAGGAGGACGACACGGAGGACTCGGCCGCGTGGCCCTTGGGGGACGGTGAGGGGGTGAGGGTGGGGGAGGTGCTCTTGGAGGCGCTGGAGGCCCCTGACGGAGGCCGCTTGTTCATCTCCAGCTTCTGCAGGCGGGACCAGACAGACATCCGCGCCGTCAGCCTCGGGGCCGAGACAGCACCGATCCCCCCCCCCCACCGTGGCCCCTCGGACACTTCACTCACATCGAGGAGGGCCAGACCCGCCTCAGGAAACAGGCCAAGCAGCAAGCACCTTCTGAGTGCAGCCCCAGGGAAGCAGGGCTGGGTGGGGAAGAGGGGCACCCACCTGCAGCGGCCAGCACCCTGTCCTCTCAGCTGCCCTGGATGACCCCATAGGAACAGGCCACACCCCGTCTTTGGACCAACGAACACACTCCTACCTGCGGGTCATTTAGCTTTCTTGATTTTTTGTTTTTACTTACCGTCAGCCACACACACTTGTGGTTAGTTCCAATCATTGACCAGTTCTACCAACCCGTTTTCTCTGGCCATGGATATTATTTTGGCTGGAGAGATAGCATAACGGGTAGGGCATTTGCCTTGCACGCGGCTGACCCAGGTTCGATTCCTCTATCCCTCTCGGAGAGTCCAGGAAGCTACTGAGAGTATCCAGCCCGCACGGCAGAGCCTGGCAAGCTACCCCGTAGTATATGCAATATGCCCCGAACAGTAACAATTAAGTCTCACAATGGAGACGTTGCTGGTGCTCACTCGAGCAAACTGATGAGCAATGGGACGACAGTGCTGCTACAGTGCTACACTTATTGACCACAAATGTCTTTAAGTCTTTATTCTGAAATGATTTTTTTTTTGGCTTTTTAGGTCATATCCGACAATGCTCAGGGGCTACTCCTGGCTCTATACTCAGGAATTACTCCTGGCATTGCTCGGGGCACCATATGGCATGCTGGGGATTGAACCCAGGATGGCCGCGTGCAAGGCAAATGCCTTCCCTGCTGTACTATCGCTCAGGCCCCCCTGAAATGATCTTAGACTGACACGAGAGTGGCACCGACAAGACAGGGCTCCCGTGAGCCCCTCCTCTGGTCCTACCATTGTACCCAGCCCGGGAACGACTCTCCAAAGGAAGAAGGTGACCTGAGACCCCAGGGCTCGCCGTGCTACAGACAGCTGACATGCTGTTCTCAGGGCATCACACCGGTGGGCAGCCGGGAGCCCTGGGCTCACTGTCAAATCTGCCCCTTTCATGCTATGGTTGGGGGTGGGATGGGCGCTCACCTGCCCACCCCTCCCCCCTGCCTGTGAAATCCCAACTCTTCCCTTAAGGCAGGAGCACTGGAGGACGATGGTGCTGGGAGTGAAGCGCCTCGCTTCTCCTAAAACTTTCCCCCAGTGTCCTGTGCTCTCGGCTGGGTTCTGTCTGGACACCGAGGCCACCGTAAGGGCTGGGGAGCATGTGGCTTCCCAGTCCTGCCGCATTTACTGCCTGCAGTGCTCCTGGAGGGAAGGATTGCTCCTTCTTCCTCACGATCTTATTAGGTCACCATAGTAAGGAGGGCTTGTGGGTACTGAATTTGGTCTTTGCACAACGACCCAACACTTGAGAGCATTTTTGTCTTATAGCTGCTCAATGGCAGTACTGCAAAAAATAAAGTATACATGTATATACGCGTAACTAAATATATTAGCCTGCGATCTGTATTAAAGAGTGCACTGTATTCCATATTAGCATGTAGGCACATAAGTTTATCTATAAAGTTGCTTAAATTGCTGCAACATGGCCATTAGGCCCCTTCAGATAGGCTCCTGTGTCCCTTTTCACAAGTTCTTACTTTTATTGGGGGGCCCTTCCCTGCAGTGCACAGGGGAATACCAAGCCTGTACCTGGAAGTTTCTGGGGCAGGGGGTTGCTGAGACTCAACTCCAGCCCCTGGGCATTCCCCAGGTGCTCTCCTTCGAAAAGCACCTCCTTACTCTCCGATGCTGTGGCACACTTCAGGCTCAGCCCGTATCATCACTGGCCTAGAACCGGCACAAACCACTTCTCCAAGCGCTTGCTCCTTTCTACTGGAAAATGGTGCTTCAAAACCCAAACCTGGGTGTGGGGTTACTCGCTGCTGCTGGGGTGTCCCATCCAGGTTCTCTTGGAGCACAGAACAAGGTCATAGGTGAAGATGTGCCCCCCAGAACCCCAATTAGCTCTCTGAGCAAATCATAAGTGTCCATATGTCTGTACATAAAAACAGACACCATTTAAGCCCAGCTTGACTTCAATTCAATAGCCACGGGGTTCATTTTTTGGGGGGGCTGTTTTTTGGGTACCACTCAGCGATGCTCAGAGGTTATTCCTTGCTCTGTGCTCAGATCTTACTCCTAGAGGTGCTCAGGGGGACCATATGAGATGCCAGGGGCTAAAACCCAGCTTGGCTGCGTGCAAGGCAAGCACCCTACCTGCGGACTATCTCTCCAGCCCCGCAGGGTTCATTCTAGCACCTCCCCTTCAGTCCCTAAAAGTTAAAACGTGGGCTCACCCCATGAAACATATTCACAGTCTAGTTCACCCTTGCAAACCTATGAACTATGCAGGTATGCAAAGAAGCATCCACACGTGACACAGTTTCAGAACTGCTCGTTCCTATGGGGGGGGGGAAGTAGCTATGAGATGTATATGTGCAGATTCACTCTCTCACACAGGGGCAATCAATTATTTCAGTGTTTTTGGCTGAAACAACTACCCTTTCTTTGCGGAACTGTCTTTGCACCATTTGTTTAAAAAATGGCAGCTGACCACTGCTGTGTGGTTTTATATTGGCCAGTCTAGTCTATCCCACTGATCTATGTGTGTTCTTTCACCGAAACCTGACGGCAGCTTGACCGTAAATCCTGAAGCGAGAGAGTCTGAATTCTTCCAATTTCATTCTTTTTCATCATTCTTTTGGGTCTTGTTTCTTCACATCTGACTGAAAATTCAAGAGTCAGCTTCTTAAGTTCTGCTAGGGTTCTGACTGGGACTGCGCCAAATTTGTAGATCATATTGCAGGAAACTGGTATCTTCATATGAGACTTCCTACCTTTGATTTTATTCCTTTTGTTGCTTTCAGTTTACACAATTCTATTTTTATCCTATTCTATTTCTATACCTAAGCACCTTGTTTTAATAGTATATTTTTTACATAACACACTTCCAATGTGTTATTATAAGTCCTTTTTAATTTTAAATTTTAAAAAGGCAACTGTCATTTTACATTGGCATTTGCATACTGACACATTCCTGTAGGAACTAACTCATGAGTGGTGCATGGAGTTTTTTGTGTAGATTTTCTGGTGCTTTGCAAGCAGACAGGGATGCCACTTAAGGCGGAGAGTTTCATATTGTCCTTTCCTGTCTGTGTACCTCTTATTTCTGTTTCTTTTTTTAGGGGGGGGGACTTGGGTCACACCTGGCGATGCACAGGGGTTACTCCTGGCTCATGCACTCAGGAATTACTCCTGGTAACCATACGGGATGCTGGGAATCGAACCCGGGTTGGTCGAGTGCAAGGCAAACGCCCTACCCACTGTGCTATTGCTCCAGCCCCTTATTTCTGTTTCTTAATTTACACAGCTATGGGGTCTGTGCAAAGCTGAGAGGCTCAGATGTGACAGAAACATCCTTGTTCCGGACCTCCAGGCCACTCTCCCTCGGGCAGGGGCCTGGCCTGTTTTCCCTTCATTTCGGGAAGTTCTCTTCAGTTCCCCATGAGCTGAGGGATGATGATGAACTGAGTTTGCACCTTTCCCCCCCCCTGCATTTCATTCTTTAATCCATTAATATGATGGATTACGTTGGCTTTTCTACTGCTGGATTAGATCTGCATTGCTGGGATGAACCCACTTGGTCAGAATGTATTACCCTTTAAAGTATCACTGAGTAATATTTTGTGGAGGGTTTTCATATTTATGTTTACAAGAGCTAATGGTTTGCCATTTTATTTTCCTGCAATGCCATGAGGATGCATCCTTATTTCCTGTTACAGAGGGAAAGGAATAGTTCATAATGACAGAGAGATCTATTCTCCTCTGTGACTGTGTTTTTTTTTCCCCTAGCACTTCTATTGTTTCTTACCTTTGTCTCTCTCCTGAAAAAGTCACTCACAGAATCTTTGTAGGTTCAAATCTTCCACTAGAGCCTTTAATGCTGATTTATTTTACTAGAGTAACTAAAGTTCTTTTAAGTATTCTGTCACGTCATCCAAGTACCTATGTGAACTGTAACTTGGAACCAGATTTTGTTTTGTTCCTTGCCTCTCTGGACCTAATTTTGGTTATGAAATGAACACCTTGTGTAAGATAGGAAAAACAAAGATAAACAGCTTGTAGGCCTATATACACACACTCCATGCCTTCTACTAAGATGTGCTCCTTTGAGCTAACTACAGCCTAGAGTTTAAAAAAAAAAAGCCCTCTTGTTTTTTGAAGGACTTTGTCAACAAGCTGTCTACACTATCGGATTCTTCCCCCGGCTTTTCCTAGAAAGATATTCCATAGGAAAGTTTCTGATTAAGCTAGAGATCATCACTTGAAGATGCCTGTAAAACAGATTTAGCTGGGCAAGTAAAAAAAGTCCCCTGGACTCCCGTGGGTAGCATAACTGGGGGAAGGGCAGGGAAATGCAATGGCTTGGTCTGCTCCCAAGTATCAGAACCATCCCCAGTGCCCAGTGAGGCAGCCCGGCTGCAGGGGTGACGTCACTCCTGACCGTGCCCTGGATCCACACACTGGCGGGGGGTGGGGGGGTGCTGTGGGGCTGGAGGAGGTTCCACAGTGGATGCACAGACTTGCCTCAACAGCTTGGGCGGTTTTCACCTTCTGCCTTCTGCGGCTGACATGAGAACGTGCCTGAGCTTGCTGTGGACACGCATGACCCAGTTATGCCGGCCACTCTGGCCAGCAGCCTGGTCCCCCCAGGCCCAGAGAACTGCCTCCATCCAGGCCCCAAACTGCCAGCCTGCAAGTCGCTGGCCAAACATGCGCTTTCGGCTTCGAACTGCTGCATTTTTGTGGGTGGGGAAGAGGACGGTGATCTGGCCGTGGGCCTGTGGGCAGCCAGAGAGCTGGGAAGTTTTGGCCCCTGCCCTGGCCCCCTACATCCTGTGCCTCCTGGACAGACTCCTGCAGATTTGCAAACACAGACACCTGCCTCTGTCCCTGCCTATGCTCCCCTGTAACTATGGCTAACTGTGGCCCCCTGCAGCTGTGGCCCCTGCTCCCAGTTGTGACCCCCTGCAGCTAGCTGTATTGCCTGGCTGAGGCACCTGCCCTTAGCAAAGCACCGCATTCAGGGCTGCAGGCGCAGACTAAACCTTCTTGCATTCTTCCCCAGGGCCTCTGAGAACTCTCTGGGAGACCCAAGCTTGCTGCTGGAGCTTCTGACAGGGAAGCTTGGTTCCTGGCGCTTTCTCCGACCTGGGAGCTGGCGGGCACGGGAGAACAGGCCTCCCAGGCTTTCCCCTGAGAATCTCCCCCGGGACGCCACTCGGAGCCCAGAACCCTCACTTTTCAAACAGCTCCTCAGGGTCCCAGCACGCCACTCTGCCGAGAAACCAAAAGTCGGGGGGTGGGTCAAGGGCCAGTCGCCTGGCTCCCGGATTCCTTCAGTCCCGCTCTCGGAACACACTGGTGCAGAGGCGTCAGAGACCCAAGGGTGACCCAGCTCCCACCCAAGGCGAGCACTCGTAGCCAGCACGTCCCAGAGCCTCACCCAAACCCAATCAAAATTTCAGACAACAGAGGAAACTATCAAAGGCCTGACTAGAGACTAACGGGAAGGAGTAGCCCTGAGCACCCTACAGCCGGGGCAAAACAATAATAATACATAATCAAGTACAGTAATTATCTAAATCTGCTGAAAGAAAACGTATCAAAGAATCAGGGGAGACTTTTTTTCTAGAGCTGAATTCAAAGAGGAACTTAATTGCACGGTTCCTATTACACCTGTGATTTGAGCCCGGTGGCACAAAAAATGTGCTAATGTATAGGAGGGAGAAACTTTTTCTGGAGCTGTGGCCTAGAAGGAACCTGGTTATGTAGGTCCGAGGGCTTGAGGGAGTTTGAGTCACAGTTGTGTGACCCAGGTGCTGGACCAGAAACACTGCTCACAGCCCTTCAGCATCCTCCTCAGTGCACCCCCTGCGCGGAGGCCAGCAGGATGCTCTCGGGGACCTGACTTTTCCAGACGTCTTAAGCTTTCTCTCTGAGGGAGGCTGTGCCTGAGTTTGGGGGTTCAGAGAGGAGTGGGGGGGGGTCTCCCTCAGAAGAGGCAATGGACTCTGATGAGCCAAGGGGAGCACCTGGAGGGCTACCTGGGGGAGGAGCCGGTTCTCACTCACACCCTCCACCAGCTGCAACAGCATGCTCGCATGCTCGGAAGGAGGGGTGGGGTCAACCCAGAGTCCCCCGCATCCAGCACCCAGCCCGCAGGTGCTGCAGGGTGCAGCAGGATTGTTCAAGGACCAGTGCCCTGCCGGGGGGTGGAGGGTGGGGGCTGGGTGAGGCTCAGGCTGGGTCCTGCCCCCCAACCTTCCTCCAGCTCCGCCGGCTACTGCACGTGCGTCCCCTCCTCCACCGTTCACCTGTCCTCAGGAAGGTCCCTCTCGAAGCTCACGGCCCAGGTGAGACCACAAGTCCATCGCGACCCCCAGGGAGCAGCCACTGAATCCCGCTTCACAGCTGGGGACCTGGCACTGGCAGTGGAGGGGCACAGAGTGGGCAGTGCGGGGCAGGTGGGCAGAGAGGGCCGAAGCTGCCCGAGCCATCATGGGGCCCGCTGTGGACGGCCCCCGGCCCCCTGTGAAGACAGACGGTTGGCTCCTGCTCTCCCTTCTCCCCCTTTCTGCCCTTGCGTTGGGGGAGGGGATCAAGCGGAGCAAGCACAGGGATGCACTGCACGGCCCAGGGCACCGGGCTGCCCACCCCACTCCCCAGGCCTCCCGGGAGGGCCCCGGGCGGGGGGCAGCTTCGGGGACCGCAGGTGAAGGTGTGTGCAGAGGGAGCGGGGGACCCAGCACGCACCTTGCCTCCGGGGCCGCCCCCTGCTGCAGGCGAGCTGGGGAGCTCGGTCGGGCCCGGGGCTGGGCCCACGGGGCTGGACCGGTGGCCGGGCTTCTGCTCCGAGAGCCCCGCGGCCTTCTTCCTCTGGGCTGCGATCTGGGACAGGACACTGTCGATGCTGCCACCTGGGGGACGAGGACGAGGAAGGACAGTGAGGGGGGCTCCCCGTGTGCCTCGAGGGCAGGGCCCACCGCTGGCGGGCGGCGTGGCCACTGGCAGAGGACAGGATTTGAGTGGGGAAGGTGCAGCCTGGGGCAACCTGTCCCCAGAGCCACGGAAGGTCAAGTGGCCTCTGCAGCCGCCACCCCCAGTACCTCCTGCTGGCAGTTCGCACCCAGGGGAGCGGGACAGAGCTGCCCAGCAGTTGGTCAGCCACGTCCCCATTCCTCGCAAACGCCCCTGGGAGTGCCTCGTTCCCTTGTGCCTACGCTGCTTTTCCCCATCTACCCGAAACGTGCAGTGCGCGTTTGTCTGCAGGGAGAGGCGAACCAGGACTGCCAGGGTACGAGGGTGGGCATGGGGGGCCGGGGGAGAGGCGGAGGACTGACGCAGAGCACTGGGAGTCGACACTACGCCACCTCCTGCAAAGCCCTGTGTGCAGCCGAGAGGAAGCTGCTGACGTAAAACCCGCCGACGCCTCGCGTGGACAGAGCACCGCCGTGTTATTCTACGCCGAGATCTCAGATGCGCTCTCACACCGCTGCCACGAGAGGGCACTCCCGCCTCTGGCCCACCACAGCGCGGAGACCCCAGCTCTGTTCCCTCATGCCCACGAGGCCCTGTTCAGTGAACAGCCCGAGCGCCTGCTCCCTCAGCCACAAAGTGGGGTGAGCTCCCCCCCCCCGGGGCTGTTGGGAGACAGAGAGGAGTGGGCCATGGAAAGGGGTCCAGCATCGTGTCTGACGCAGAGCTCGGGGCTCTGTAAGCTGTGCTCCAGCTTCCGAGAGTGTAAGAGACACAAAAGCATATTGCAAAGATAAATCCCGAGTGTAAGGGAGGACCCCTTTGGGGGAAGATTCCCCCGTGTTTTTCTTCACGTCGAGGTTCCTCGGGGAATCTGGAAGTCTGAGAGCTTCCAGGGGAAGCAGGCAGCCCTCATCCCTCAGAGCCCGGGGATCCTGCCCTGGGGTCGTCAGTCGGGCCAGACTGGCTGGGCTGAACCCTGGGGAGACGGGAGATCAGCTGCCCGGGGTTCTCTGCTTCCCGGGGCTCTCTGACTGCCCCTCTACCCTGCCCGCCCCAGCTGGTTGATTTGTTTTGGGTAACACCAGGCAAAGCTCAGGGCTTCCTCCTGGCTCTGCACTCAGGGATCACTCCTGGCGGTGCTCAGAGGCCCAAGGAGGTGCTGGGGATTGAACCCAGGTCAGCTGTGTGCAAAGTAGACCCCCTACCCACTGTACTATCTCTCCAGCCTCAAGTAATTTCTGCACTTTTCTTTCCACATTTTTGTTTGGTTTGTTTGGTGGGGGGGGGGGGGAACCAGAGGGGCACACCTCTGTTGGTGCTCTGGGATTGCTCTTGGCAGGGCTGAGGGGCACTGGGAATCCAACCCAGACTGGCTGCATGCTATCATCACTCCAGTCCTTTTTTTTTTTTTTTTTTTTTTTTTTTTTGCTTTTTGGGTCACACCTGGAGATGCACAGGGTTACTCCTGGCTCTGCACTCAGGGATTACTCCTGGTGGTGCTCAGGGGACCATATGGGATGCTGGGAATCGAACCTGGGTCGGCCGCGTGCAAGGCAAACGCCCTACCCGCTGTGCTATCGCTCCAGCCCCACTCCAGTCCCTCTTGGGGTGACGGATCGTCCATCTATTTCGAGTGCCACCTGCTCCTCTGTTGAAGGGGTGTGGTGAGAAGCTGGCTGAGGTCGACACTCACGGGCCTTAAACTCCCCACACTTCTCATTAAAACGCTCCACCCCTCTCTACTCCCCCGGGGGGCCCCAAGAAAGCACGGCACCATGGAGTTAGGGGCACACGAAAGACTCCAGAGCCACAGGGAGAACAGCAGCGGGGTGGGGGTGGCAGCGGGGTGCAGGGGCCCGGCTCCCGTGCCCAGGTCCCCACCTGAGCGGTTATGCAGCTCCCCGCCGTGTCTGCCGACGCCCCCCACTCCACTGGAGCCGCTGGAGGAGTGAGGCGAGGGGTTGAAGTTTCCCGAGTTGGCGGGAGAGGCGGGGCTTCTGGAGAGAGACGGAAATTTAACCGGCCTGACGGGAGTCTGCAAGAGGAAGGGGAATATCAGGGTGAGGGCTCCTCGTTCCCTCCTCAGCTCAGAGTCACAGCGTGTGTGTGTGTGTGTGTGTGTGTGTGTGTGTGTGTGTGTGTGTGTCTGTATCTGTGTGTGTCTGTGTGTCTGTGTGTTGAGTGTGTGTGTAGCAGTGCAGGGAGCACAGCCAGCCCACCCCAGCTGCTGCGACAGGGGTGCGCCAGCTCAGCTTGTGAGGAGCCCCTAAGAGGCCTGAGTCCCCAGGAGGCACTTGGGCTGTTTCTGTCGAGGACAGTCTGCACCCGTTTGGAGCCCGGTCATTCCGGGCCTTGGTGTTCTACTAATGATTGGCTGGACAGATTCTCTAGTCACGATGATCTGTCACAAGTACCCCGCCCTCCCTTAAACACACACACTCACATTCACACACACACACACACACACACACACACACGCACGCACACACACACTCATACTCACGCACACTCACACATGCATACTCCCATGCACACACATGTACACATTCACATACATGTGCATACACACACTCACTCACACTCTCACACATGCACATACACGTGTGCACACACACACACTCACTGCAGGCGCGGAAAGATGTCAGCAGCACCTGACATTTGTCGAATGTCTATTGCTGGCATGCACCTGAGCCACCCTAGTGTGGACCACCAGGAAGGGGGCTGAGCACCTGCTTTCTGGTCCCAGCCACACCCCTCCCCTGCCCCCGCCCCTGCCCAAAACCAAAACTGGATATTTGGGGCTGGAGCCATAGTACAGTGGATAAAGCGTTTGCCTTGCTTTCAGCTGACCTCGGTTTGGATCCCTGGCACCCCATAGGGTCCCCCGAGCCCCACCAGGAGTGATCCCTGGACACAGAGCCTTGAGGAAGTCCTGAGCACCAGCAGGTGTGGCACCCAAACCGGAATCAAACCCAAACCCAAGGCAATGTTCTGCCAGGTGAAGAACAGGAGGAGGAAAGGAATTCCAGCTGTCTTCCAGCTGCTCCTAGAAAAACGGGTTCCAGAGGATGGAGAAAAGGGGCCCTAGCCTTCATTCCCTGAACTCCACCAGATTATTTGATGGGGTGGGGGTGCCTCCTGGGGGACCCTTCCCGAGACTCTGAGCCAACTATGCTTGAGGCTCAGTGCAGAGGCCGGAGAATATGGTAGGCCACCCCAGGGGGCTCCCAGGGCTACACCCTACGGTGCTTGTGGAACCATGTGGTGCTCCAGAATCAGTCATATGCAAGACATGCACCCTAACCCCTGCACCACGTCTCTGGCCCCCGCCCACCTCAATAACAGAACTTGTCCCCCAAGCGTGCTGCTTTCCTTAGCTGAGGTCTCCTCAGCCCAAACGATGCTGCTCGTTGAGAGAAAGGGGAAACGGCCAGGCCCGAGGTCACCGCCACCTGCGCCCCACCTGCTGCGGGGCTGACTTACGGTGTCCGTGCCCCGCCCCCCCACGGGGTGGCCCCTGCTGGCTCTCTGTGGCGGCACCGTCTTTGTGGGGTCCGCCTTCCTGCTGTGGCCGGTCCGGGACCCATCGGAGCTCCACAGCTCGAAGCTGGAGGGGGGCAAGAAAGGGGGGATGACGGCCTTCAGCTTGTCACTCGGGAGTCGGGTGAAGGGGGCTCCGTTCCGAAGCTGAAAAACACAGGGCCGGGGGTGAGAGCTGCCGGGAGGGAGGGAGAGAGGGAGGGAGGGAGGGAGGGAGGGAGGGAGGGACACTGGGGGTGGTCGCAGCCTCCACCCACGCCCAAGCCAGACACACGTGTGTTGTTCCTGCCTCTCCTCTTGGCAATGCAGCCGCAGCAGCGAGATCAGAGTGCACTGGGGAGGGGGCGGGGGGCTGAGAGATCGCACAGGGGTGGAGGGGCTTACTTGCAGGCCCGGGTTCAATCCCCCGTACCACATGGCCCCCAAGCCCCACCAGGAGTGCTCTCTGAGCATTGCTGGGCTGGCCCCAAAACTTAAAAAATGAATAAATAAATAGCACTGTAGCACTGTAGCACTGTTGTCCTGATTTGCTCGATTTGCTGGAGCGGGCACCCGTAACGTCTCCACTGTGAGACTTGTTGTTACTGTTTTTGGCATATCAAATACGCCACGGGGAGCTTGCCAGGCTCTGCCATGCGGGTGGGATACTCTCAGTAGCTTGCCGGGCTCTCTGCGAGGGATGGAGGAATCGAACCCAGGTCGGCCACGTGCAAGGCAAACGCCCTACTCGCTGTGCTATCACTCCAGTCAGCAAATGAATAAATAAATAAATAAAGTTAATTAAAAAAGATAAAAGCAGGAACCAGAGAGATGTTACAGCAGGTAGGGCCCTTCGCCTTGCACACAGCCCACCTGGGTTTGATCCCCGGCATCCCATATGGTCCCGATTCCTGAGTGCAGACCCAGGAGTAATCCCTGTGCATCACCAGGAGTGATTCCTGAGTGCACAGCCAGGAATGACCCCTGAGCATCGCCAGGAGTTGTTCCTGGGTGCAGAGCCAGGAGTAGCCCCTGAGCATCGCCAGGAGTGGTTGCTGGGTGCAGAACCAGGAGTAGCCCCTGAGCATCGCCAGGAGTGGTTGCTGGGTGCAGAGCCAGGAGTAATCCCTGTACATCACCAGGAGTGATTCCTGAGTGCAGAGCCAGGAACGAGCCCCCCCAAAACACAGAGACAAAAAGATGAAAGCAGGTCTGGGTGAGTGGAGAGCCGAGGCAAAGGGGATGCAGGGTGAGCACAGACATTGGGGAGGGTCCGACTCGGCCAAGAAAGAGGCCGCTGCAGGCGGGCAGGGCGCAGACAGGGAACAAGGCCGCGCTGACCCTGGCCAGAGAATGGGACAGGGCTGCAGGGGGCAGAGATGGGAGCCGGGAGAGGAGAGGCAGCTCTGTGGGAGACACCACCCAGCACGGGGGTGGTGGGAGGGGAAATTGGGAGGGGTTGGGGGGGAGGCTACCCATCCCCCACGCCTCCTGCCGATGCCGTCCACTGCCCTTTAGTTCTGAAAGTGGGGTTTGAGGTGCGCCTGCCTCACCCCCACAGTGAAGCCCGGGGACTGGCGAGCAGCAGCCTCCCCAGCAGCTGACTTTAATTAAGGCCAGCCCGTGAAGCGGGCAGCAGATGGTGCTGGGCAGGGAAGGGCACCCCACAGCTAGACCTGCCCCGGGAGCTGGGCGGGCGCTGCTCGGCGGGGAGGGCTGAGGGGCCCTCGGGGCAGGATGCCGGCCAGCCTCCATCTGCGCAGGGCGGGCAGGCGGGTGCCCCACCTCTACGGGGCCTGAGGCGGTGGCACAGAAGCAGGCGGGGGGGGGGGGGTTGGGTGAGGGAGGACGTAGAGGGGGAGGGTCCCGGAGTCCCACTCGAGCTCTCAGGAACTGTGCTGAAGGTCTGCAAGTAAGTGCAGTCCCCTGAAGACCATTTTGTGTGTGTGTGTGTGTGTGTGTGTGTGTGCGTGTGTGCGTGCGCACACACAGGAGGATGCCCTGGACAGAGAGAACTGACCATCCTGGAAGGGCATTTCCCCTCCGTGTGGAGGTGGGGAAACTAAGCCTGCCCACACCTCTCCATGGGCCGGCGGGTGTAGACACACACGGGTCTGGACTTCCTGGATATCCGTGACACTTTGGACCCAGGTTTTTTTGCGGGGGTGGGAGGGTTACACCCAGCAGTGCTCAGGGCTTACTCCTAGCTCTGCTCTGGATCATTCCTGCAGGGGCTCGGGAGGCCATCTGGGGTGCTGGGGAACCCAGGGTGGGCGAGTGCCTGATCCGCTGCACTATCACTCTAGCCCCAACCCAGGCATCTCCGGATATTTATCTTGAGGAAATCAGACAAGAGAGGGGAAACTGAGGCATGAGAGAGTTTTCTTTTTTTCTCCCTCAGCTGTTCACACGGCGGAAAGCACAGCAGGTCAGATGTGGACGAGGACCCAAGGGGACAGGTTCCCGTGGGCCTGTGAGCCGCTGGCCAAGGATGGAGAGAAGTGGGCTCGCTGGCGGGCAGTGGGCACGCCACAGGGGCTGACTCAAGTGGTCGTATCTAAGCTCCGACAGTGACGACCATGACCACTGGTGCTAAAAGACGGAGAAAAAAAATACGCTCAGGAAGTACGTGGCCCCATTCTTCAGCCACGGCCACCCCTGGGTGGGTGATCCCGAGCGACCCCGCCTTCCTTCCCACAGTCACGGCCTCACGCAACATCTAGGAGCGAGCCGGGAGAGCGGCCACAGCTACCGAATGAGGCTGTCGGACGCCGGGCAGTAAGAGCTCCCCGGGCCGGTGTGCGAAGAGCCCGAGCGACACCTCTGGCGTGGCTGCCTCGGGAATAGGGAGGATCCGGGCCAGGAGTCTCTGCTGGGCGGGTAGTGAGGCTGCGGGTGCCTGCGCCAGCCCCGGCTCACTGTGCCTGTGCAATGCCGCCCTCTCCTGGCCAGCCCGAGGTGTAGCGCTCAGCCCGGGGACCAGAGGTGGATGCCAACCTGGAAGTCACTTTTTTGGGGTGGAGGGACAGGAGGGGCGGGGGGCGGAGGGGGAAACATCCTGCAATGCTCAGGGATTCTGAGCATTACTCCTGACTCTGCACTCAGGAATCACTCCTGGCAGTGCTTGGGGAACCAAGTGGGATGCTGGGGATCGAACTCGGTTGGCAGAGTGCAAAGCAAGTTCCCTTCCTGCTGTCCTATGGCTCCGACCTGTGGAGGCACCTGATGGGCAGAGAGGGGAGGTGGCCGGCCCACGGCCACAGGGCAGGTCAGCAAGCGCTCCTGTGGGCTGGGCTCTTGGCTCAGCACATCCCCGGGGACTACGTCACTTAAGCCGAAGGCTGCTTGGCTGTGAGGGAATGTAAAAGCCCGCCCCATTCGAGGCTGGGTGGGTGGCTGCGGAGAACCATGCCGTGCACGGCCAGGAGAGGGACAGACAGACATAGGCAGGACAGACATCCCTCCCAGGCAGGGCGTCGGGAACCACTGCAGGGCAGTAACAAACACAGGGCAACAGAAACTGAGCTGGTCTTCAGCAGGACCCGTTCCACGGGGGGGGGGGGGGGGGGGGGGGGGGGAGGGGGAGGAACAGGATGTGGAGGGGAGACTTCAGCGATGGCAGAGAGATGATAGGGCCGCCCTGGGGGTGGGGGTGGTGCTGGACTGTGCCACATATGAAACCCTGTCTCTGACCATATTGTACTATAACCTTTACACATAAAACAAAACATATTTTAGATATTAAAAACATTTTTTAAAAATTTAAAAATAAAAACATTTAAAATAAATATGTGTTTGTTTTTAAAGCAGGACTGGAGCAATAGCACAGAGGGTAGGGCGTTTGCCTTGCACGCAGCCAACCCGGGTTCGATTCCTCCATCCCTCTCAGAGAGCCCGGCAAGTTACCAAGAGTATCCCGCCCGTATGGCAGAGCCTGGCAAGCTACCCGTGGCATATTCAATATGCCAAAAACAGTGACAACAAGTCTCACAATGGAGATGTGCCCGCTCGAGCAAATCAATGAACAACCGGATGACAGTACTACAGTGCTACAGTGTTTTGTTTGTTTGTTGCTTTTTGGGTCACACTTGACGATGCACAGGGGTTAGTCCTGGCTCTGCACTTAGGAATTACTCCTAGCTCTGCACTCAGGAATTACTCCTGGCGGTGCTCAGGGGACCATATGGGATGCTGGGAATTGAAGCTGGGTTGGCCGTGTGCAAGGCAAACGTCCTACCCACTGTGCTATCACTCCAGCCCGCCAGTGTTTTTAAAGCAGATGTGAACCTAAACAAAACAAAAACCAAAACCAACCTGCAGCATGAGGATTAGCCTGCAGTCAGAGCCTGCTAACTGGCCCCCAGCCCATCCCCCACACACCAACATCCCTTATTACTGAGGACGCCCTACTTAACTGGGACAGACTCTGCATTCTCCGGCCCCCTGGGCTGTGGGGTGTGGCCACAGGCCTGAACTCTAACAGATATAATGAGAGCAGAAGCAACTCTGGGGCACCGAGTGATGATTACATCGGGTAGGGTGCTTGCCTGGCACGCAGCTGGTCCGGATTTGACCCCACATATGGTCTCCCAAGCGCTGCCAGGAGTGATCCCTGAGCACAGAGCCAGGAGTAGGCCCTGAGCACCACTGGATGCAATCCAAAATTTAAAAAAAATCAATATGCAACAGTTTCCAGCAAAATGTCTTAAGGACATAGGGCATATGCCCAAGCTATTTCCGTGCCCCTCACTTTTCTGGCGGGCTGAAATGAGGGCAGGCAGGGGCAGGCTGCGGCAACCGTCTTGGCCCGGGCAGCCCCCGAGAGAGGGAAGCTGGCTTCCTGGGGCCATGCAACCAAGCGCCCGTCCTCAACGGCATGGATCTGAGGCAGAGACGCGTGCATTTGCACGCTCAGGCCCTGGCGACCGGGGGTTCCTGTCACTCAGAGCTGGGCAGATTCTGATGCATGGGGAGGCTGTAGAGGAGAAAGCCTGGGGACGGCCTTCTTGGTGAGTCCTGTCCCTCGGGGTCCCCGGAGCCCAATCAGATGCTTCTCCATCCTGCCTGGTGCCTGGCACCCACCGCAAACATATGGCCCAGGCTCAACGTCTGCTGACCCCGGCCCCTCCCCACCCCTTGAGGCCAGTGCTGGTCCTTGATCACACGGTGTGGGCTCAGCCCCCATCTGAGACCCCCTCCCAGGTGAAAGGCCCACCCCACCATCAGTCAGGATCTGGGGCTGGGACCCCGAGACCGAGAGACCCCCACTCACCATGGTGGTCAGTAGCACATCCTCCTTCTCTCCCCTCGTGTTCCCGGGACCTGAGAGAGCGAAAGAAGGTTCCTGGGATGGCCACGGCGTGCCCACAGCCAAGGACGTGTGCTCCCCTCTCAGCCTTCCACCGGGACAACCACCCTCCTGGGTGCTGGGATGGGAAACGGTCACGGGCGTCTGTGCTTGGGACCGTGGGGAAGCCTTTGAAAGGGATCTTGGCGTGTGACCGGCTTCAGCCACCGCTGGGCAGACGCAGAGCTGCTGTCAATCGTCTGTCCCTGACATGGTGCTGAGGGAGCCGGGCAAGGCACGGGGAGGCGGTCCTCGGGTGGGTGGAAACGTCCCCATGGGGGTCTCTGCCCCTGTGCCTAGTGAGGCATCCATCTCCGGAACCTTGGGGTCTTGCCATCCGTGCCGCCACTGACTCATTGGCTTCCACGCGCTTTCAGAACCCGAACCCGTCCCTGTCTGATCTCTGGGAAGCTCCTGCTGGAGTGGACGTGCCGTGGCCAGCCTCGCGGCCCTGCTGCTTCCAGCTTCCCTCGCCACCGCCCCGAAGCAGCCCCAGACCAGCCTGAGTCTCTTCTCTGCCAGGTCACTCGGCACTCACCCCTGCCCACCATCTCCCCACTAGTTTTCGGGGAGGGGGGACTCGAGGTTAGGGTAAAGGGCCAAGAACACAGGTTTGCCAGTGGGGGACTCAGTCCCACAGGGCCACCTTCCCTCTTACCTTTGTCTTTGGCCCGGGGGCCCACATCAGGGAGCACCGGGCGGCTCGTCTTGTCCTGCGGGGGCGCCCGCATGGTGGAGTCCAGTGCGGGCTCCGGCTCGTCACAGAAGGGCAGCGGCTGGTTGCTGGACAGCCCGCGGGGCAGCGTCTGCATCAGTTTGAGCTTCCGGAAGCGGTTGGACATCCGGCTCCACCAGGACTGTGAGGGGAGGACAGGGGGGCGGTCAGGGCAGGAGCCCGGGGAGAGCGGCCACTCTCTGACACTTCCCCTCACTCTCTGGGGTCCGAGACCAGCATTCCCCCTCACCACGGTGCCCCTGTCCAATCAGAGCCCCCCTCCCCCACCGCCCCCCATCAGCCTCCTCATACACAGACCACGAAATGGGGGCTCATCCTCCCTCAAGTCCTTACAGCAAATCAGAGACAGACACTAATCAGGGACAGACAGACAGACAGACAAAGTCAGGGACAGACAGACAAATGCAATGAGTCATGGACAAACACCAGTCAGGGACAGATGGACACGATGAGATAGGCATAATGAGTTAGGGACAGACACTAGTCAGGGACAGACAGACAGACAGCGAGTCAGGGACAGAGAGACACAAGTCAGGACAGGCGGACATAATGAGTCAGGAATCGATGGACACAGTGAGTCAGGGAGACACTAGTCAGGGACAGAGAGACACCAATCAAGGACAGACATATGGACACAAGGGGTCAGGGAGAAACATGTCTAATCAGGGACACAGACAAGACAGATACAATGAGGCAGAAATGATGTGCCCATGGGCCGGAGCGATAGCACAGCGGGTAGGGCGTTCATTTGCCTTGCACGCGGCTGACCCGGGTTCGATCCCCGGCATCCCATATGGTCCCCCAAGCACTGCCAGGGGTAATTCCTGAGTGCAAAAAGCCAGGAGTAACCCCTGAGCATCGCTGGGTGAGACCCAAAAAGCAAAAAAAAAAAAAAAAGAAATGATGCGCCCAAGTCAGGGACAGACAGACACTGAGTCAGGGACAGAGGGATGGACACCAGTCATCTTGATACCCATCACTTTATAACCTCCTCCCGGGGACAGTGGGAGGGGAGTCAGGGTGCCCCCACCTAGAGAGAACAACAGGTGCCCTGCAATCCTGGGAGGCTGGGGGGTCCCGGCCGAGGGAGGTGGCACTGAGGACAATGAAGGGAGCCCAGCACAGAGCTTGGAGAAGGGTCCAGGGCCCCCGGCGAGGACCCCACAGGGGCACGGCTGTAGCCCTGGAGGGGGCCGGGCTCCCGGACCGAAGCATGTACAGAGTAAGTGTGAAAGCGGAGACTTGAAGGTGAGAAATTCAAGGAGAGACTCAGGTTCGAGGTGAGAGATGTCTGCAGCCTGGCGTGGGCCTTCCCAGGAGCCAGGGAGACTCAGAGAGGGGTAGGTGGCAGGTGGCACGGGAGGGGGTTGACCTGACATCCCCAAATTGGGGGCACTCGTCTCTCCAGGAGGGAAGAGAGGGGCACCCTGCAGCAGACCCGCATCCTGTCCCACCCAGCTTACTCGGTCCCTCTCACACACCCCCCTCTGGCTCCCCCTCCCCCGCTTACAGCAGCAGGTGTCCAGCCCACCCGCCTGGGGAACACGGGGTTCTCGGGGGAGGCCGACCTTTAGGCCACCCCTGTCATCCGGCAGAGTGGGGGCGCTCCAGGGCTGCTGGGCCTTGGCGTGGGGCGGGGGCGGCGGGCGGCTGGGCCGGCCTTTGTCCTTATTCACCTGCATGCACACAGATGCCAGCAGTCGGACGAGCTCTGTATCTGGGGACACAAGCAGGAGGCAGCCACTTACAGGTGTGCCTGCCGGCCCACGGCGGGGCAGGGTGGGGGCGGGGGGACCCAGAGTACCCTCACTGGCCCGAGAGCTTGGCCTGGAAGTCTGCGTCACTCAACATCAAGGTACCGGTCTCTCTCATCTCCAAAAGGCGCCCCAAGGCCACTGCACCCCAGCAGCCAGATCAAAGCCCCTCCCCACAGGATGGTAGGTGGGAGTCGGGGGCGGTGTAGACCCCGCAGCCACGGCTCGGAGGCAGAAGCTCATTCTGCCGCAGCTCCTCTGGTGGGCTAACTGCCGGCCGCTCCCACCCCCTTCCTGCTCCTCCATCAACAGGGGGCCTGCCTCGGGCTCACTGTGGAAAACGCTTTGCCAGACTGGAGAGACCCCCCGGGCTACAGTCAGCGTGGAAGAAAAGCCAGTGAGTTGCAACAGGTATTACCAGGGAGGGTCCTGAGAAAGGCCCCGGCCAAGGTTAAGAAGAAAGAGCCACACACGGAGCCTTTCTCTGTTCCTTTTTGCTCTCTACTAGTATTCCATAGCTAGCATGACTCTTCAGCGATGTTACTGAAGTTGTTCTCAGTGACTTTTTGTTTTGTTTTTTCATTTTAAAAATGTCATGAAAAAACCCCAGCAAGAAAAAAAAAAAACAAACCGGAATCCACCCTGGGCAGATGGAGTCCTTGGGGAAGAGAGGGCCATGGAAGGGGGCATGGTGGAGGGCGGGTGATGCTGGCACTGAGGCAGGGACCCCAGCCTGTCAACCTGCGGCGAGGAGGAGGGGCTGCGGGCTGACTCCCCAGGGACTCTGGAGGTGGGGGTCTTGCTTGTGGCTACAGGGGCTGCTCCTGGCTCCGGGCTCTAAGCTGGAGGGTGGGTGGTCAGAGCAGTTCCAGCTGTCCCACCAGTGAGTGATGATGAGAAGAAGGGCCTGGCCCAGGAGGGGCTAGAGGGGGCAGCAGGTGCCAGCTGGGAATGGGGGTGGGGCCGGTGATGGGGCCCCTCAGGGGAGCAGCCCCAGGCTGCCCTGATACAACGGGCTGCGGAGGGCACTGCCTTGGTCCTGCTGCCAGGGCCCTCCCTGTGCCCGAGGGACTCTGCTTCTGAACAACATACAGGTGGACATAGGGCCTGCCAGCTGAGCTCCAGTATGGTGGGCCTAGGAAAGGCCTGGGGGACTGCCCACCCACCCCAGCCCAGCCCCGGGGGGGTAGGGGGAGTAAGTGGTGGAAGGTCACATGGTCAGCCCCAGGAGTGGCTGCCCAGGAGGAATGCAGGGCGAGGGGGGGAGGAGAGAGGGGAAGAGGGGGGAGAGAGAGAGAGAGGAGAGGGAGAGAGAGAGGAGAGAGAGAAAGAGAGAGGGAGAGAGGAAGAAGAAAGGGAGAGAGGAGAGAGGGAGAGAGAAAGAGGAGGGGAGAGAGAGAAGAGAGAAGAGAGAAGAAAGGGAGAGAGGAGAGAGGGAGAGAGAGGAGGGAGGGGAGAGAGAGGGAGAGAGAGAGGGGGGAGAGAGAGGGAAAGAGAGAGAAGAAAGGGAGGAGAGAGGGAGAGAGAAAGAGGAGGAGAGAGAGAGGGGGGGAGGCACTGAGGGTCAGCAGCCCACCAGGGTCACTCAGCAGCATCACCAGGTCAAAGGCCGTGTACCCGTTCTTCGCGCGCAGAGCCACGTCAGCCCCTTGGTTCAGCAGGTACTTGACGATTTCCTTATTCCTGAGGAGGAAGGGGAAGGCGTCAGGGGGGCTCTGCTCCGGGGCGGCGAGGCGCAGGGCTCCAACTGCGAAGCTGGAGAACCCCCAGTCGCCTGAGAGTGCCCTCTGTGCCCCTGCGCCTGGAAGGCCGGACACTGGGGCACAGGCCCCACGGCCGCCCCCCACCTCTGCCCCAAAGCAACCAACCTGACCCAGGCAGAAGCACGCAGTCACCCGTGGCAAGGTCCAGGAAAAGAGTCCCTAACCTGTGACCCCATCCCCGTCCCTGCCACGTGGCCGGCATTCCCCCAGAGGGGGCCCACCCATAGGCGACACGGCCTGGAGATGCCCGGCCCAGCTGCCAGCTGTTTGGAGGTCAGGTGGGTGCCCGTGGACAGAGGAGCCAGCAGGCATGGGTGCGGTTCCTTTGACAACAGGGCAGAGTGGGGCAGACGAGCGCGCCAAGGGCTGGAGCAGGTGCCTCCCAGGCTCCGGGCCCAGTGCTCGGACACTGGCACCCCGGAGCCCCTGGCCCCCCAGCACACTCGGGGTGGCCCTCACGGCCACCAGTAGCACCGGGGAGCCAGGCTCCAGCACTGAATGCCACCAGGAGTGGCTTCCACTCCCCCAAACTCACCTCCCTACCCCCCACGAGTAAGTAAGTGACCAGGGAAACTCGAGGAAGCGCCTTGGGTCAATGCGAACCCCGCCAACCCCACCCCTGCACCTTCCAAGTGCATGGCACCACGCAGCACCCCGGCCCGCAGGACTGTCTCTCTGCAGGACGCCCACGTGGCCCCGTGCTTCGTGGCAGCATACACGCAGGTGAGGGTCTGGGATGAGGCAGGAGCCAGAAGCCCGTGTAACGCACGGAGTATGTCAACGGGGGCAACGAGGTCTATGCAGCCCGCAGAGACCCCCACCCCCAGCAAGGGAGGCCTACCCCGGGGGGGAGGGGTGGCATGCTGTGCTGACCCGTGGTAGGTGGCCTGCATGAGGGCCGTCCAGCCGTGCACACTGTCCTGCTTGTCCACGTCGGCGTGTCGCTCCACCAGGAGCTGCACCAGCGGCAGCTGCCCTGTGACGGCCGCCAGCATCAGGGGGGTGGCCCCGTCCCCGTTGACCAGGTTCACGTGGTTGGGGTCTTCGTCGGCGATCTCTTTGACCAGCTGGAAGTTCCCTACAAGCACAAGGAGCCGTGCTGGTGAGCGGGTGGCCCCGGGGCTTACTGACACAGCCTGCCCCTGCTCTGGGGACACGGAGGGCCGGGCAGCAGAAACAAGCACTCCCCCACCCCTGCACTCTGGGAGAAGTGCTGGAGCGGGGGGAGGGGGAAAGTCCGGTTCCGGCTCAGGTTCAAGATCCAGGAGGGCTTCCAGGAGGTGGGCTCTAGGTCAGGAGAGGAAATTGTAGGCCCAAGCAGAGCCAAGACACAGACCTGGGGTGTAGATGGGTGTAGGAAGTAGAACGGGGGCTGGGAGAACAGTCTGGGAATCTGGGGTACGGCACCATGGAAACACCCAGTCTTGGGCCAGAGAGAGAGGACAGTGGGTCGGGCCCCTCGCCGTGCATGCAGCTGACCCGGGTTTGATCAGGTTCCCCCCAGCACAGCCACAGGAGTGATGGAGTGATCCCTGAGAGCAGAGGGGGGAGTAAGCCCTGAGCAATGCAGGGGGTACCCCCCCACACACAGACACACACACACACACACACCCTGAGCAATGCAGGGGGTGCCCCCCCACACACACACAGACACACAGACACACAGACACACACACAGACACACGCACACACATACACGGTTTGTTTTTAATAAAAATAAAGCTAACTCCAGTCTCCAGCTGGAAACTCCCTTTTGGGGGGAAATGGGGCCTGGGGAAACCAGACGTCCTCGTGCAGAAGATGCCGGCTGCCCCGGGAAGGACCATGGCGTGGGGCTTGGGAGAGAGGGGCCCCACGCGCAGGCGTCGAGGAGGCATTCTCAGGGCTCACACTCACCCATTTTCAACGCATGGAAGATATCCGGTCGCCGCTTCTCCTCATCTGGGGAGACGAAAGGTTTGTCAAAGTTAACCCGGGCAAGACTTCATGGGACAGAAAAGTCCCAAGTCCACAACCCACACAGCTGCCCGAGCATTACAACGATGAGGTTTTTCCCCCCTGAAAGCCATCCCATCAGGGCCTGGGTGAGGGGTCGAAACCCAGGAGCCTGGCAGCTGAGCAGTAGTCTCAGCCGCTGAAATGCCACGCGCTCCTCAAAGGGTCTCAGAAACCCTTGCCGCTGACCTAGCGGGCCGGCAGCCCTTGAGGGCACACACCAGCCTCACACATCACCAAACTGCACCTGGGCATCCGAGCACCCAAGTCCCGTCGTTACAGACAGCTGGAAAACCGAGCCCGGGCAGAGGCTGTCTCTGGGGGCACTTCCGTGCCGAAAAGCGACCCTCCTCCTGAAAACGGAGCGAGCAAGCGTGAGGCTGGGCGGCCCCCGGGCCTGGGCTCCCGTCTGCTGCTCCCTCTCAGTCAGAAGCCATCCGAGCAGGGCCCTGACTGAGGTGCCCCGGCCCCCAGGGCTGCACACAGGCTCCGGGTCTTCCCGCTGGGCCCTGCAGGGCAGCAGCAAGCCTAGTGCAAAACCCCCAAGGCAGGGCCTGGGCTGCAGCATCCCCCTCCCTCCTGTCCTGAGGCTGTGGGAAAGCAGAAGTCCTGGGGACCGGCCGTCCTGCAGTGAGTGTGGCCCCGGGACCCGGAGCTGGCTCTCTGGGGTCGCACAGGCACCAGTCTGCAGGGGCTTGGTACAGACGGAGAGCTGGTGCTGTCAGGGGGAAAGATATCACTCTTGGGACCACTCAGGGATGCAGGGCACAGAGCTGGTCTGGGCCTTGGCGGGGCCCAGGGCCTGCTGGAAGGGCAGGCGGGACTATCTATCAGCAAGGGGACACCAGCAACTGCAGAGTAACTCTCTCAGCGGCTGAAATGCCGTGTTCCTGAAAATGTGCTGTGGACTGTTCACAACTGCCAGAATCTGGCAAAAATCCCGAATGCCCAAGAACAGATGACTGGCTAAAGAAACTTTGGTACATCTACAAAATGGAATACTATGCAGCAGTTAGAAAAGATGAAGTCATGAAATGTGCATATAAGTGGATCAACATGGAAAGCATCATGTTGAGTGAAGTGAGTCAGAAAGAGAGGGACAGACATAGAAGGACTGCACTCATTTGTGGGATAGAAAGTAACAGAATGGGAGACTGACACCCAAGGGTGGTAGAGATAAGGACCAGGAGGTTTACTCCACGGCTTGGAAGCCTGCCTCACATGCTGGGGGGAAAAGGCAGCTCAGACAGAGAAGGGAACACCAAGTAAAGGATGCTTGGAGGGCCTGCTCGGGTTGGGAGATGTGTGCTGACAATAAACTATAGACCGAACATGATGGCCACTTAATACCTGTGTTGCAAACCACAACACCCAAAAGGAGAGAGAGAGAGTAACAGAGATTGTGTCTGCCACAGAGGACAGGGTGGTGGTGGAGGGATACTGGGAACATTGGTGGTGGAGAACGGGCACTGGTAGAGGGATGGGTACTTGATGGTTGTATGACTGAAACGTAGGCACGAAAGCTTGTAAGTCTGTAACTGTACCTCACGGTGATTCATAAATAAATAAATAAATAAAAATAATGAAAACGTGCTGTGGAAGGGGCCTACTCAGACCCTAGGACAGATGAAGACTGTCACCGGGCCCCAGCCCTGACCATCCACCATGCGGATGCCCAGTGCTCCCGCGCTGGCCCCTCTCCCCCACCCCCAGTCCTGTGTTAGTGCCTGTCCCGAGACTGCCCGGCCAGGTGGGTACTCATGGGCTGCCCGGAGCTGGTGGAAGTGAATGGTCACGAAGGTCCCCCAGGATCTAGAAGAACCCTCTGGTCCTTCACAGAGACGTCTGCCAGGCCTGGAACCATGTGCACCAGCGTCCCAGGGCCGGCAAGCAGGGGCCCAGCCAGCCCTGCAGGCTTCCGGGCGTCTCCCAGCGCCCCAAGTCCTGCACCCGCAGCTGACCCAGCCGTCCAGATGCCCGAGGAGCACGGCTGCCCGCCTCACCTGTCTTGGGCCTGACGGTGGTGAGGGGGTCCAGGTAGTCGGCCAGGTCCCGGTGCTTCTGGTCGAGCGCCACCTCGAAGGCTGTCTTCTCCAGCACGCTGAGGTGGTCGGGGTTGGCCCCCTTCTCCACCAGCTGCTGGGCCAGGCCCAGCCTCCCCGTGAGCGCGGCCAGCATCAGCGGGCTCCAGCCCAGGGTGCGGGCCGCTCCGTTGGGGTCGGCGCCCCACTCGGTCAGCAGGCGCACCGTGGCCTCGTGGCCGTGCTGGGTGGCGGCCATCAGCGCCGTGATGCCCAGCGGCTCGTCCCTGCCGTCCCCGGCCCCCAGCTGCTCGCCGGAGGGCTGTCGCGGGTCCACGGCCGCCCCCGCTTCCAGGAGCAGCTTCACCACGCCCAGGTGGCCGCCGCGCGCGGCCACGGTGAGCACGCTGGCCCCCAGCCTGTTCTGGGCGTTGACGTCGGCCCCGTGATCCAGAAGCAGGTGCGCCACGTTCACGTGGCCGAACCTGCGGGGGAGAGGGAGGAGGAGCGAGGCTGGGCGGGCAGGGTGGGGGAGGCGGGCACCGGCCAGGAGAGGCAGCGGCGGCGCGAGCCGTGGTCCTCGCTGCCCCCCTTAGAGATGGCAGCACTGAGAGCTTTCTGCTCCCCAGCCCTGCCCCTCAGCCCCCTCCAGCCCTGCACCTTTAGCTTCTTCCTTCTTCCATTTCCTCACCAGTCAAAGGGGGATGAAGCTGAGGCTACCGAGCACTGCTAGGGACTGAAGTGAGCCATTGTAGGTACCAGCAGGCGGCTCAAAGGGCCGAGTGCATGCTCAGTGTATGGAGCCCACGGGCTTGATTCCCCAGCACCACACGGACCCCCAAGCTCCATGGGATGACTCCCCCCGCTGCACCGAGCCAGGTGTGGGCCAGAGGATTTCCCTCCCCCACCACACACACCACCACCAACACTGCCAAAAACGCTGAGCTAATGTACACAACATATACCACTCACAGCCGCCTGGGCACAGGCTCGGCCAAGCGAACACCGCGGGAATGTCCGTTATTATGGCTACGATTATTTCCATCATACAGCAGCTGCGCAGAGGAAGGCCCTGGGGTGGGAAAGCCAGACCTGGGACCCCCGCATCTGCTCCTGCTCCGTGCTCCTTCCACCACCCTCCCCGGCCCCTGAGCTCCTTCTTTCCTCCTCTCTAGCCTGCCCATCTGTCTTCCTGCCTGGACTCCCGGTTTCCACACGGGCAGGACCTCTTGTCACTGTTTATTTCATGTTTAGTGCGCAGCCGTCTCGCAACTTGAACTGGCTTCAATTTGGTGATGTAAACTTTTAAACACTGCAGAGCAGGGTTAGAACTGGTCAGAGAGGATAGACGAGAAATCTAGTCGCATGATTTTTAAATAACTCATCCTTGGTTTTGATGTTGAAACTGTAAACATCGGTAGTGGCCAAGAACACAGTCATTCTACTATGCTGGAGGGATGGCATGTTGAATTCATCTTTATGAAGATTTAGAATTCACTCCTTATGTTTAAAGGAAATGTTTAAAGGGGCTGGAGTGACAGTACAGCGGGTAGGGTAGTTTGTCTTGCATGTGGCCAATCCGGATTTGATCCCCATCACCCCATAGGATCCTTGGAACACTACCAGGAGTAAGTCCTGAGTGCAGAGCCAGGAGGAACCCCTGAGCATCGCCAGGTGTGACCCAAAAGAAAATAATAATGATAATGATAATAATAATAATAATTAGAAAGGGGCCGGAGTGATAGTCCAGCAGGGAGGGTGTTTGCCTTGCACGCAGCTGACCCAGGCTGGATCCCCGACATCCCATGTGGTCCCCTGAGCACCACCAGGAGTGATTCCTGAGTGCAGAGTCAGGAGTAATCCCTGAGCATCGCCAGGTGTGACTCAAAAAGCTAAAAAATAAATAAGAAGAAAGGGAATGTTTAATTGAGAAATAAACATTTGTATACAAAATTGCTTTAAAAAAAAAAAAAGCCTGCCCTCACTGTCCCCAAGGTCCTTCTGGAAGACGGGAGGGCTCAAGCCAGGAGGCTGGGGCACTGTGGTCCTCATTCCCAGCGTCTGCCGCCACCTGCTGGCAGGAATGCACCCTCTGCAGGCAACTGAGGCCTGGCGGGGACTGACCTGGGTCAGCCAAGACTGGGGGAGGAAACACACGCCTCCCACTCTCACCGCCCTGACTCTCTGATATCAGGAACCGCTGTGCCTTCCCAGCAAAAGCTCCGCCTGCTTCTGCCACCAGCGGGCTGCGGGATTCTGCTCTGGCAGCAAAGCTGGGAACGGTGAGTCCAGCAGGTCAGGGCCTAGGCAGTCAGAGGGCCTCCGCGGGACAGGTGGGGGCGGGGTCTGCCCCGGCACTGCACCTGCAGCTTTCTGAGCCTCCAGCGCCCCTCCTCTCTGGAAGGTTCTGCCCCTCCTCTAAGCCAGGGTCTCCTCCTCCCCACCCCCCTCCCACTGGAGCCAGAGGCTGAACTCGCAAATAGCTTCTGGGACGTTACCCTTCACTGTGCCCGCCAGAGCGAGCTGGTGGCTCCGGGAGAGGCTGGGAGCCAGCACCCCTACCCTCACGGGAGGGGGCAGGCCTGTCGGGGCCTGGTCTCCTGGCGCCTGGACAGCAAAGCCGAAGTCCACTCACAGGCAGAAGGAGGCGACCTGTCTCTCTGCCGGGGCTCTGACGCCTTCCTGCCCACCCTCCTCCTCCATCTGAAGGCCAGGCCAGCTCCCGCGAGGCCCAAGGCCTCATTCCCCGCTCCACGGGGCACCTTCCCACGTACCTCCAGGCTCACCTGCACTCACCATCCTGCTGCACCCCTGCCCTTCCTGCCCTCGGCTTGGCCACAGGATCCCCCCTCCCCTGCCCTCCACCACTCATCCATCCCTCCTGCTGTGCCACCACACCCTGCAGCCCAGACCTAGCCTCCGGGCAGACTCCAGGGCCCTCCCTTGGCACCCGAGCCTCCCTCCTCCTGTCACTGCCTCCCCTCTCGGGACAGGACAGGACTGGCCGACCCAGAGCAGCTCTGGCTACCAGCTGCCAAAGAGGCGAGCGGGTCAGGGCCCTGGCCCAGCCACGTGTAGTGGACAGCCAGCCGTGAGCAGAAGAGAAGGTCACGGCCCCACGGCCCACCCTGCTCACGTGATCTGACCCGCAAACACCCATGCGGGGGAAGCAGAGGGAGAGTCCGGAGAGCTGCCGGGCCGCGACGGGAAGGCGGCAGGGGGGAAACCTGGATCCAGGCCCAGAGCAGCCCAGGCCACGGATGTCCACAGAGGGAGAAAAGAGAACGCCTTCAGGACTCACGGGAAGCCCAAGAGGTCGTTTACTGAGGCTGGAAGCAGATAAAATAAATAAGCAAATACAATGAAAAGTGGAGGGACGCTGAGGTGGTTTTGCAGAGGGGGTCCAGGGCTTCCCTGACAGCGGCCAGGGTCACTGGTGAATCTCCGTAGCTCACATCTGTGCTGGGAGACTCAGGGCACACACCAGCCGCCCCGCCCCGACCCCCCGAGCCCGTTACACCACTGCTGAGGGAAGGGAAAGAGGCCAAGGGTGAAGTCAGAGCCAAGGCAAACTCCACCAACCTGCCCCACGGGCACTTGGCGAAACCTGGCAAGGAGCTTCCCCGAGGCCAATGACCAAAGGAAGAGAGTTACAGGGTGTGTGAGGGAAGGGCCACCTGCAAGGGGAGGGGTGGGGGGAGGCACTGGCTCCATCTGCCCGAGGGTGGACCCGATTCTGCTGTTTCCTAGCTGTGTGCACAAGTCACTTAACGTCTCTGAACCTCGCTTGATCAAACGGGGCTCTCGAGAGCCCCAGCTTCCTAAGGCTTGAGGTGAGAAGCTTCACAAGCTCCCTCGCGGGCAGCCCTGAGCACAGTCTCAGCACAGGGTGATTCTTTTTTTTTTTTTTTTTTTTTTTTTTTTGCTTTTTGGGTCACACCCGGCGATGCACAGGGGTTGCTCCTGGCTCTGCACTCAGGAATTACCCCTGGCGGTGCTCAGGGAACCATATGGGATGCTGGGAATCGAACCCGGGTCGGCCGCGTGCAAGGCAAATGCCCTACCCGCTGTGCTATTGCTCCAGCCCAAGCACAGGGTGATTCTTTTTTTTTTTTTTTTTTTTTTGCCTTCTTGGGTCACACCCAGCGATGCACAGGGGTTACTCCTGGCTCATGCACTCAGGAATTACTCCCGGCGGTGTTTGGGGGACCATATGGGATGCTGGGAATCGAACCCGAGTCGGTCGCATGCAAGGCAAATGCCCTACTTGCTGTGCTATCGCTCCAGCCCCGGCACAGGGTGATTCTTTGGAGACTAACAGAAACCTTTTTGGGCCTCCTTGTAAGGCCCACAGGAGATCACGTGGTACAGGGCCTGCTGCCCCAGGAGCCCTCAGGCACAAACCCGGGGTGACGGGCGGTGCTACTGGGACACACCTGGATGTGCTCTGAGTGTGTCTGGGCTCAGGGAGGGAGAACTCTACCGAGGGACCTGTCACCCGCGGCCCCATGTTTCCCTGTCCTGATCTGGGGGAGACAGCATGTATCCCGGGGGGCTCGGTTACCGCTCCACCCAAGAATCTTCACAGATGTGAAAGCAGAGCAGCTGGGAGCGACCCGGTGGGAACAGAGCTACCACCTGCCAGTGGACAGACGGCCGGGATCGCCAGCAGGAGACAGCAACGGAGGAGACCAGGTCCCGTCCGGGCTCGGCTAGAGGGCAAGGCTCGATTCCCATCTTCTCATGGGATGGTCAGACCCCACCACCTTCTCAAAGGACTGAGAGCAGGGTCACAGCTGACATCCCCCAAAGGCAGAGGAAGGAAAGAACATGAGCAACCCAGAGCCTGTCCAGGTGAACGTGACAGAGACACCTGGACCACACATGCCAGACTTCAGAGGCCGTGGAAATCCACCAGAAGGAGTTAAATGACCGTGAGCTGTGAGAGCGGGTCATTCCCCCCACCCCGAGTCTCCTTTCCTACTGAGAGGAACAGAAAACCAACCGGAGAGAGCGAACAGCCACAGCCCTGCCCCAGAGGGCCAGGCTCCAGAGGGCTCACTCGGGGTGGCCCTGTGCCCAGCCCAGCCCGCTGCAGAATCACCATCCCAGAGAGGAAACTCGGGAACCTGCTCTGGGAGAATGTTCGGGGATGCTGAAGTGCGCTTGACTTGGGTACCACTGAGGCGGGCATCAGCTCCACTGTGGGATGCTGAGACCAGCGGGCAGGGGGACGAGTATGGCAGGCCTCCTGGAGGCAGCCAAGTAGGGAAGGAGAGGACAAGGGACCGACCCCCCCACCGGAAGCAGGGGAAGAGGGGCTTCCTGGGTGTGGTAAGAGCAGGGCCCATGCAGCCCCCGCCCTCCGACTCTGTAGGCTCACAAGTGAATTCTGTCACCCCAAGAGTCTCCTTTGTAAAGTGACTTGGCGCAAATATGTAATAAATGTCCTTTTTATTTATTTGATTTTGTTGTCATTTGGGGGCCACACCCGGCAATGCTCTGGGCTCTGCACTCAGGAATTGCTCTTGGCAGTGCCCAGGGGAACATACTAGATGGGATTGAACCCAGACTGGCCATATGCAAGACAAATGCCCTGCCCACTGGACAATCTCTCCAGCCCTTATTTATTTATTTATTTATTTACTTACTTATTTATTTTGGGGTCTGGGGGGAGGGTGCGGCACCCTTTACTGCTCATAGAGTCCCCTGGCTATGTGACCAAGAGTGACCCCTGGCAGGGCTCAGGGGGAACATCTACAATGGGGGAGGGGCGATAAACTGGGGTCAGCCACATGCAAGGCAAAAATCTCACTTACTGTGCTCTCTCCAGCAGGAATGTCCCCTTTCTAAAACATGCAGGGGGACACAGAGGAGGCCCAGGTGGAGGAAGCTGGGCAGGAAGCCAGAAGAGGTGCTCCCAGGACAGCCTGAAATGCGGCCATGGCAGGGACCCTCACCACAGACCCCATGGAGGCTCTCCAAGAAACAGCCCCAGGAACATTCTAGAAGCCCTGGAGGGGGAGTCCAGGGGGCACAGCGGTCTGCATCCTGGCAGAGACAGGTGAGCCCAAGGCGGACACAGGCCAGGCACAAGGTACATGCCAGGGTTGAGGCCTTGCCTGCAGATTCAGAAGCTGGCGGAGTGGACGGAGCCATTAAGAGAGTGGCGGAACTTAGAGGAGAAAGGCCATCCCCCCCCCCCCAAAAGGCCTATGGGCACCTTCAGACCATGCTGGGCAAGGACTCAGGTGCATGTGGGACCGGGGACAGGACAGCAGGTAAAGCACTCGCCTTACACACAGCCAACCTCAGTTCAATTCCAGCACCACATATGGTTCCCTGAGCCCCTTCCCCAAGTGATCCCTGAGCACAGAGTAAGCCCTGAACACCGCTGGTGTGGCCCCCAAAACCAAACCAAAAATATAACTCAGGTGCATTTAGGCAAAGAGCCCCCTGGGGCCGGGGGTGGTACATAAAGCACTGCAATGTCATGCAAAGAGGCATGCTGGCATTCCAATTGCTATGCATTTATAGACTGGAAGCTGGAAATACCCAAGGGCAGGAGTGCACACATCACATACAGGAGCACTATATGGTCTCCCAGCACGCTGGGAGTGACTGAGCACTGAGTGGGCAAGCACCACCGAAGTGTAATCTAAAAGTTTGTGTGTATGGGGCCGGAGCGATAGCACAGCGGGTAGGGCGTTTGCCTTGCACGCGGCCGACCTGGCTTCGATCCCCGGCATCCCATATGGTCCCCCAAGCACCGCCAGGAGTAATTCCTGAGTGCAGAGCCAGGAGTAACTCCTGAGCATCGCTGGGTGAGACCCAAAAAGCAAAAAAAAAAAAAAAAAAAGTTAGTGTGTATGTTGGGGGGGGGAGGTGGGGAGGGTCACACCCACTTGTGCTCAGGGATCACTCCTGCGTGGGGCTTGGAGGAGAAGAGACGGCCTCCCAGAGTTCCTGAGCTGCAGGGTTCTGCTCATCCCTATCCCCGCCCCAGCCCATCCTGATTGCAGGCATCCCCAGCTCATCTCTGCTGTCCCACCGGCCCCGCCTCTGCTCTGGTCCAGGCTCCCATCGCCCTCCTCCTCACTCCTTCCATCTAGTCTCACACTGCAGGGAAAACCACCTTGACCAACACACACGTGGGACTCCAGCCCTCATTGTAACTTGAACTCTGCTCTAAACAAGCGCCCTTGGGATAATTCAACTTTCTTAGCTCTGACACCCAGGGCCTCTTCCCGCGTATAAGCCCTGCCAGCCCTCTCGCGGACAGGTATAACTTGCGTCTAGAAATGACCACCACCCCGTTCTGGTCCCCTTTGCTTGCCAACCTTGGTTGGGGCCCCTCCCACGGACCTGGTCCCCACCTCCCACTCCTGACCCCTCTGACATTCACCCCAAGAGGCCTCGATTTGATCCTATAGCTCATTCTTTGCAGAAACCTCAACCTCCTCCTCCTCCTCCTCCTCCTCCTCCTCGCCAAACTGCATCCGCTGCCCCGGGGCACTCCCAGAACTTTCCCCGCCAGGCCTGTGTCAGTGGCTGGCATGTCAGCTGCTCCTGCAGAAGCCTGTACCTGTGTCGGGAGGCCCACCGTGCCCCCACTCCTTCCCCCGCCCCCGAGGGGTCAGCCAGGGTGCAAAGGTCTTAGGAAATCCAAAGACAGAGGTCCCGGGCCCGCAGCGGTCGACCTGCTCCGGGAGGCCAAGGTTTCCAAGGCCATGCTGCTGCGCCCCTCCCAGCTTCCCAGGCGGCTTCCCCGGGGGTCCCGGCCGCAGCGGCCCCCCGCCCGCCCGCGCCCCTCACCTGGCCGCCTGCATCAGCGCGCTCCAGCCGTAGTGGTTGCGGCTGTTGACGGCGGCGCCGCGCCGCAGCAGGAAGCGCACCAGCGGCTCGTGGCCCCCGGCCGCGGCGAACTGCAGGGCCGTGTTGCCCGCCTCGTCCGAGCTGTCCACGGGCACGGGCGCTCCGGCCGCCGCCGCCGCCGCCTCGGCCCCCGCAGGCTCCGCGGCCACATCGGGCTCCGCGCCGCGCTCCGCGGGCTCCGCCGCGCCCGGCTCCAGCAGCCGCCGCGCCGTGTCCGTGTCGCCCTGGTCGCAGGCGCGCAGCAGCAGCTGCAAGGCCGGGGCCAGCCCGCCCTCGCCCATCGCGCCCCGCCGGCCGCCCCGCGCCCGGCCGCCGGCCCCGCCGGCCGCGCCGGCTCCGCCCCCGGATACCGCGCGCCGGCGCCCCCTGCCGCCCGCCCGCGCGCCTGCCAGGGCCGGGCCGGGCCGGGGCCGGGCACGCGCGTCTGCCGGGGCCGGGGTGGCTTGGGCACGCGCGCACGCTGAGTGCCGGGCCGGGGCCGGGCACGCGCGCCCGCTAGGTAACCGGACGGCGTCGGGCATGCGTGCCCGCTGGGTGCCGGGACGGGGTCGGGCACGCGCGCCGCCGGGGCCGGGTCGGGCACGCGCGTCTGCTGGGTGCGGCCCCGCATCTGCTGGGTCCGGCCGCGCGCCGGGTCGGGAACGCGCCTCCAACACCGTTGCCTTGGCGTGGTGGGTTCTGGAAAACTCCCAGCCAGAGTTACCCACCCCCTCGCCAGGGCTCGCTGAAACCTCCGGGGTTTTCCGCACGCCCTGGCCACTGAGCTAGCGGGCCCTGGAAGCCTTCTGTCCTGGAGGAGTTAAAGAGCGGCTGCCCAGTGCGCTTTAGAGGACAGGGTGGGTCAGCTCTGTGCTCGCTCCCTTCTCGCCCTCCCCCCGCCCCATGTCCTGCGACGGCCCTTAGTGGCAGCCCTGACCTGCCATAGAAGTCTGGACTGCAAGCGCCTCCAGCAGTTTCTCCCTTTTCATCTTAGGTTCTAAATCTGCACCATCTGGGACTTAGTTACAAATACACATTTTTCAGACCCCACCCTAAACCGGCTAAATCAGAATCGCTGAGTGGGGAGCCCACCCCATTATATAATAAGGCTTCCAGGAGGTTTTCGTGCAAACTCAGTCAAATCTGAGTCTCAGGTGGTCCCCAAAGACAGCTCAGTGATCATTTCCCATTTCGAGAGGAGACCAACGCTTAAGGAGGTTTTATCTTAGTAGGGTCACAGTTAACTATCCCTCAGGCCTGCTCCTGCTGGGCACCGGGCCTTGCAACACCTACTTCAAATCTCTTCCCAGTCTTCATCTATCACCTATTATGCTCACCAAACTGGCAGTGTTCTAGGTGCTGGAGAAGGTGCAGGCATCCTCTAAAGTACATCCCCCCTCCCTCTCCTTGGTCGTGGGAAAAGACAGGCTGGAAATACCCCACCAAGTAAGAAACCTGTATGACGGTGAGCAGTGCTCTTCAGCCAGCAAAAGGAATGTGAATTTGAGGATGGGATGCTATTTTATACCAGAGTGGGTAGAGAAGGGAACACTGAGGTGTGACATTTGCACAGAGCAGTAAGCAAACCTAAGTCACACACTCACACGCAAACACACACACACACACACACATCTGGGGAAAGACCAGCCCCTGCAGAGGGACAGAGCAGCGTTCCCCACCTGCCCTTTGACATAATGATATTAACCTTCTGATCTAGGGTGGGGATGGGCTTCCACAGACCTCGCGGTAGGGTCCCCAAACCTAGCGAACCGCCAGACGTCCTTGTAGGTGTGTAATGATGACTGTTGGATAACTACGTCCCTCAGATATGTAGGGTTTTAATAGAAAGCTGACGTGATGAGTGCATGAGGGAGGAATGAGAGACTTGGCATTGGCAGATCCAAGAACGTGGCAGTGCCCTTGGATCTGGACCTGTTTGGATGGAGGAAAAGGAAAGATGCAGAAAAGTCTTGAAAACCGACAGACCTCAAAGAGCTGGGTGCCAGGATGAAGGCTGTGGGATTTGTTCTGTGAGTAACGGGGAGCCAGAGAAAGTGTCTGAGCAGTGACGAGTGCCTTTCATCAGACGGTGTGTTTCAGTGCTTAGAGTGTCTCCAGCCTCACCCACAGATTTCTTCACTAAAGCACTAGGAGTGAGACTTGTCTGCTGAGAGTGTTAGCTCAGGACATTGGGATATCCCAGCTAAAGGCTCCTACCCAAATGTGAAGTCCTCACAGTAGCCAACAGGGACAAGAGACAGAAAGAAGCTGAGTCAGGAATACCCCACACAACCCCATCATTTCTTCTGGCTTGGTTTGTTTTCAGTATGGCTGTCTCTTGCAACCCAAGCCTAAACAAATGCCTATTTTCTTTTTAAAAGGAAGGGTTCATGCTGTGCATGCTATTCTGAATCTTCTTCTCCTGTTCCCCCACCCCCACACTTGCCCAGTGGCTTGGGCATCTTTCCATGTGGGCAAATACAGCTCCATTGCTTCCATGCAGCACAGTTAATCAGATCGTTCAGGCATGTTTTCACGCTGCAATTAGCTTGTTTCAACGTCTTTGCTATTGTCAAAAGTCCTGCATTGATGGGGAAAATTAAAAACACGCCCATTACAGAAGTATGAATAGGGGTTACCGGGGGGCCACAATAGTAGGCATCCATGGCTACCTTGGTTGGGCCTGAAGGAGAGGGAAGTGACTGGCGTTCTTCTGCAAGAAAGGAAACCAGGAAGAGCTACCAGGTAAGAGTAGCACATAGCCAGGAGGGAGAGGTACATAGCCAACACTGTCCTCAACCCAGCAACCCTGCAGGGAGCAATTTCCAGAGGAAAACATGCCTCTGGCATCTAACCCCTGACCCACACCTGCCCTCATTGGCCAAACCTGCTGTGAACTGAAGTGATGTTGTCCCCACTGTCAGTCTCACCGTAGAGCAAGGTGGGAGAGACTTAGGTGCAAAGAAAGACTTGCTGCTCCAAGTGCAACTTGGAACCGTGTCATTGGTCCCTGGGAGACTGGTAGAAATAAAGCATCTTGGGCCTGTGACTCCGGTGCCTGCCATTTCTGAAGCCTGGATCCCACACATCAGTCCCCATAACACCTCATGTGCCCGTGTCCCCAGAGTCTTGCTATTTTGGGGTCCTCTTGTGATGTTTGTTCTTCTTTGGTCATCTGATGCCAAGATGATTTTTTTTTTCTGGGAGGAATGCTGTGTAGGCTTAAGGGAGCAAGGAGGAGGGAATGGGAAGAGAAGAGATCCTGATATAGGCCCTGGAAGGCAGGGTGGGAAGAGCTGCAGCTCACGGTGCTATTCCGGGGAAGGCTTGGCCAGCTCCAGTGGTAGTTCCTGAGCAGAGGTGGCTGGCTGCGGCATCCTGAACAAGACAGACAGGCTTCGGTACCCCCACATGGTTCATCGCCAACTGGGAGAAGTCAGGGGTAGTGGAGCCTCAGGAAACACCTACAAAAGTAGGAAACAGCAGCTGGAGGCTCTCCGCCCAGCTGTGCTCCCCAGACGGGTTCTTTTGAAGGGTGCTGAATCCTCATCACCAAAATAATCCCTGAAGAACCAGCACTGATTGCCGGCCTTCCATGTGCTACTCTGGCGTGTTATGTGACAGGAATGTGTGAGAAGGACCCAACCTCTGGCTCCCAGAAAAAATCCACATAGCTGCCAAACTCAGTGTTCAGTGAGTTTTCATTGTCATTTCAAAGGAAGGCATTGTCTTGGATCACTGACAACTTGTGGAAGAGTGTGGTCGAGCAGAGGGATTGGATGCAATCTGGGCAGCTGTAGGAAAAGGAATGGAAGTAATTGGAAAGAGGGAGACAAGAAGACCAGAAGAAGCTGGTGCAAGGGATTAGAAAAGGATAAGGGGGGCTGAAAATAAAGTAGAATCTAGAGGGTATTTATCTACTTTTATGGGCTGAACTCTTTTTCCTAACAAGATAATGATACGTGTCATAACAAGTTCCAGTGGGGGCTCTTGGAGATCAAGAACCCCACAATCTCAGACACTGCATGTCAAAATAGGGAATCAATTCATGGAAGAAATTAGTGGAATGAAAATGAAACAACTGCAGAATCTCACTCGTCAGAAAAAGACAGAGTAAGGTTTATGGTTTGTTGAATATTCCTTTAGAGTTTTTCCTTTGCATATATTAAATTAACATATCTTACCAAAATAGCATCATGTTCTCTGCACAGGTGTACAACTTGCCTTTCTTCACTTAATGCATCGCAGGCACATTTGTCTGTTAAGCACCAAAAAACGAGTGCTGTTCTGGAAAAGGACACTGTGGTATATTCATGTCGGGCTGTGTAATACTTTATTTTAAAATAGCCTATTAATGAACATCTGGGTCATTTCCAGCCTTTCACTTTTATATTCAGCAATATAATAAGCTTCCTGTACGCTTATCTCTCCAGCACTTGGTAATTTATTGGATAAATTCCTAGATGTGAATTTGCAGAATAAAAAGGCTCTGATTATGAACACTTCTAATAATGTTGCCTACGTGCTCTCCAAAAGGTTACACCAGCTTACATTCTTACCAACAGTGTGCGAGTGCCTTTTCTTTACATCGTTGCCAACCCTGGATTAATAATATTTATCATCTTTGCCAATATGATAGTGAAAATATACTTCTAAGTAAGTTTATTTTGCATGCCTTACAAATAGAGAAGCTGAGCCTATCTAGGGTGGGCGGGGTGCACACACCACTGTGTTCAGGGTTAACTCCTGGCTTAAGGGAGCAAGGAGGAGGGAATGGGATCACGCTCATGGGTTACTCCTGGTGGAACTCAGGGAGCCATAGGCAGTGTTGGGGATTAAATCCAGGTCAGTGCCGCCTAGATGTGATCCCGAGGGCTGCACGTGTGTGCGGCCTCTCCGCAGCTGCATGAGCGTGACTCCAGACGCCAGCTAAATTTTTCGGCATGGGCAGCTCCTTGCAGAATGTCTCCAGACTGAGAACTAAGCCGTGGCCCCATGCCCGTCCAGGAGGGGAAAGGTATTTCTCCTCTTCCTTGCCGGGGGTGAAGGGCGTGGTGACCGCCATATTAGGACGACCACAGATGGGGTTTACAAGCTTGCAATGATCTAATATCTGGAAGAAATCTCCCTGGACTTAGTTGCTAAAGTACAGAAATCCAAAACCTCACGGCTGCGCAACCTCATAATTTCTTCACAGCAGGTCTGACTCTAGTGGGGTACTCCTAACAATAATAGTGAGGTTTGTGTTGAAATATTGAATGTAACCAAAGTAAATAGAAAGTAAAGTGAAATTTATCAGTTACAAGGTGGGAGGGGCACGGGGGGGGCGGGATGGGAGGTGTACTGTGGTTTTTTTGTTTGTTTGTTTTGTTTGTTTTGGTGGGGGATATGGGCACTGGTGAAGGGATGGTTGTTTCAGCATTGTATAACTGAGACAAGCCTGAAAGCATTGTAATTTTCCACATGGTGATTCAATAAAATAAAATTCTTAAAAAAATAATAAAATTAAATTAAATTAAATTAAAAAAAAATCCAGGTCAGCTTTGTGCAAGTTGTATCCTAACAGCTGTACTATCTCTCTGGCCTTGAGTTGAGTCTATTTTGATACACTTAGAGACTATTTTACTTCCTTTAAGGGACGCAACCTATTCAAACCATTTGGTTATTTTAATTTCTGTTTGTTGTTTTTATTTCTTTTTTTAAAACTTTTTTATTCAGAATGTTAATTTTATTTTATTATTATTTCCCCCCTTTTTATTGATTCACCGTGAGATACAATTACAAAGCTTTCACGTTTGAGCTTTGGTCATAGAATCATCAAACATCCATCCCTTCACCAGTGCACATTTTCCACCACCAAAATCCTCAGTATTCCCCCCACCACCTTATTCCAACCCTTCCCCTGCATGTGTGGCAGACAATTTCCCCCATACTCTCTCTCTACATTGGTTCACTGTATTGCTGTGTCACTGTCATCCCATTGTTCATCGATTTACTCGAGCGGGCACCAGGAACATCTCCATTTGTCCCAGCCCTGAGATTTTAGCAGCCTCTCCTTACTCATCTTTCTCAACGATTAGAGGCTTCTTTCAGGATCAGGGGAATGAAACCTGTCACTGTTACTGTTCTTGGCATATCAAATATGCCATTGGGAGCTTATATTGATTACATTGTAAGCATACATTTGATATTTGACACCAGTCCCACCACCACTCAAACCTGCCAAAAGGCAATGCTAGACGATTTGTTTTGTATTGCTTATTATGGATAGAATATAATGCCCAAGGAAATTCTGTGTCATTCTCTTCCGGGAGCTTTAGTTTATAGTCCCTGGGTCTTACCTGTTGAAGGGATTACATGGCTCCAGGGGCAGTTTGTGGGTGTGACTGCCAAGCTACTGGAAAACTGGGGACCTGGAGGGAGGAGGCCCAGTCCTGATCCAAGCGGGCTTGGAGATCTCAGTCACGGGTTCCCACTTAGCTCTGCGCCACCGGCACTAACTGCATCTTTTGATCTTTTTCGAGATTTATGGGTCTCTGAAATAAGGTCAATAAATGAGTTTATATAGCTGAGCCAGAGGTGGTTTGTGGGTGTGTCTCCCACATACCTAACTGTTGGCCATTTGCTTTCTTGATAAACTTGGCCCCAAGTTGTTGGGGTCTGGCCAAAGGCACAGCAGCAATTGGGGGTATCTGGAAGTCTGAAGACACCATCAGGCTGCTGATGCACTCGCCCCACAGGTACAGGTTGACTGGCTGGCAGCACCATACCCCCTTGTTGTTTTCATTTTTGCATTGATTCATAAACTAGATAAATGTCATCTGCAAATACATCTTTTTAATCTCCTTTATGTCCTTTATTTATTTTTTAAAATTTATTTATTTTATTGAATCGCCATGTGGAAAGTTACAGAGCTTTCAGGCTTATGTTTCAGTTATACAATGCTTGAACACCCGTCCCTTCACCAGTGCACATATTCCACCACCTAAAACCCTAGTATACCTCCCACCCCCCGCCCCCCAACCTCCACCTGCGTGGCTGATAAATCTCACTTCACTTTCTCTTTACCTTGATTACATTCCATATTTCAACACAAAACTCACTATTGTTGGAGTTTCCCCCCAAAAAATAGCCCTGCTGACAAGGAAGCATTTGATAATTAGTTTTCCATTGCTGAGAATGAAGAGATATGAAAGAGGTATGACCTTGCAACAGTGGGACGTGTGGGCGATCTCGGGATGGGGACCGCTGAGATATGACCTGGGTGGCCACATGTTTGTACGGCTGCTCTGATGCTGATCGACCACGATTCAGAAGGCCAGCAGCAGCTGCTTTGCAGAAATGTCTCTAGACTGTGAACTTCTCCTTTATGTCCTTTATGTCTTTTGAGTTTGTATTATTTGTATGTTTACTGATTTGTAGATCTTTGTAGTCAAATTTATAAATCTTCTCCATAATGGTTTGGTTTGCTTTTCTATTTAATACTTTCATCACTTTTTCAAAAAGTATTTTGACATCTTTGAGATAATTTGAGATTTATTTTGGTGTTAGATGTGAGGTTGGAATTTAACTTAATGTTTCCCAAATGGTTTTACTTGTCTCAATCAATGATTCAATTGACCACCTTCTACTGACAGAGGTTTGAGTTACCATATCCACCATATTTCATGTTAAGTCTAAGTGGAATGCAGTGACCTCTTTGAATGGAGCTAATGCAACAACTAGAAAGCACTGTCAGGGAAATTTGTTGGTCAAATAACTTAGGCGATGAGATAAGTTGGTGTAGTCATCAAATGACTAAGCCCCCAAGCTAACAGCAAATCCAAGGCAAAAACAAGGCACTCAATTCCTGAAGAGGTCTAAACAGAATTAAAGTTCCAGCTGGATTTCCCCTCGATGGATGCTCATTAGTCATCACTAATATCATGTAAATACCTTACTCTGGGCATGGACCATCTTTTTAGAGCTTTATCTCTCTTCACAAGTTGCTTTCTTCCTAATCCCCAATGCTGCTGGCCTAAGGACCATGCTTCCAATAGTCACTGTCACTGTCATCCTGTTGCTCATCGATTTGCTCGAGCAGGCACCAATAATGTCTCCATTGTGAGACTTGTTGTTACTGTTTTTGGCATATCAAATACACCACGGGTTGCTTGCCAGGCTCTGCCATGTGGGCGGGATACTCTCGGTAGCTTGCCAGGCTCTCTGGGAGGGGCAGAGGAATCAAACCCGGGTTTTCCACGTGTAAGGCAAATGCCCTACCTGATGGGCTATTGCTCCAGCCACGCTTCCAAGAGTGAGATGTTGAAACCTTTCATTTGCCTTTGGGGGCAACACTTGCTCCCCTTTGTGCCCAGAGATGTTGTCTGCGTAGCTCTCTTTACTCAATCCTCCCCCAAACACTTCAATACTATCAGTTCCTTTAGCACAGGGAAGCAGATCGAGTCCAGAGAGCAAGTGACTTGCCTGAGGCCACATTGCTTGGGAAGTCTGGATGGGCTGAAATTTGGGCTCAAACAACTGGGCTTTGGGGTTCTGCCCTTCAGCCCATTTAAACTCAGCTGTCTTTTGAGCTCCCACTTGCAGCCTACCTACCTGTGGTGGGAAATCCTGAACTAGGCTCTCAAAAGATCTGAACTCACAGGGCCCCTCTGCCATTTGTAGTTTGTGTGACTTGATTTTATTTGTGTTTTTTTTTTTGGGGGGGGTGTTCACTCCTGACTCTGCTCTCAGGAATTACTCCTGGTGGTGCACCAGGGGGACCATATGAGATGCCAGGGAAAGAGAAAGTGTTTGCCCACATGCAAGGCAAACATCCTATCTGTGAGAGATGGAGAAGCAAAGGCAGTGCCATGACAGGCTCATAAAGAAGCTAGAAGAAGCTAGGCCTAGGTTTCAGTTCCAGAATTCCTGGAATTGAACACAGATACCTGGAATTGAGTCATGATTTTCCTAAAATGAGATGAGGTCAACTGAGGGTTGACCAATCAGATGCAGGTAGGGAAGCCCCCACTATACAACCCTATGTAACTCTTAAAGTAACCCTTATGGTTATCCAAATTATAACCAATCAGCTAAGTACAAATAGTGGAAAACTCCTCAGACCTAGGCCAAAAGGTTGGTCCGCAGAAATTCCCTGTTATAAGGTGGGGTGGGGGGCTGGGGAGGTGGGGGGTGTGGGGGAGGTATGCTGTAATTCTTGGTGGTGGAATATGTGCACTGGTGAAGGGATGGGTGTTCAAGCATTGTATAACTGAGACTTAAACCTGAAAGCTTTGTAACTTTCCACATGGTGATTCAATTAAAAAAAAAAAATCCCTGTTATATAATGTTATGCTATGTTATGCTATAAAAGCCCCTCACTTTTGAGACTCTGGGCTTCTCATTTCAAGAAGGCTGCCCCTGTATTGGTGAGCCAGATGAAGGCCCTAGCTCGAGCTAACCAACAAAGACCCCTTGCTTATTGCATCGCAACTTGTATTTGTGTGATTCCTCTGGGGAGTTCTCGGCCCAGTTTAATACCTACTGTGCTATCTCTCTGGCCCCAGTGTGTGTGACTTTAGCTTAAGTTCTTATACCACCTCCATGCCTGTGTTTCCTCATCTGTCTACCAGGCAACGTTGTCATGAGGATGAAATAGGCAGGTAGGTGAGCAATAAAACTGTGTGGGTTCTGATATATCTAATTGCCGTGCAATATATGACATCTTCGATCCATTTTGTTGGGCCTTCTCATGTCCTCTTATGCCCTGGCTCCTTGCCTTTCCTCTCAGGGGAGCCTCTGCTGGGACATATTCCAGTTTGGCAAACTCATCCAGGACATCATAAGCTGTGCACCTTGTCTCCTTCCTAATCTGACCGCAGATCTTAACTGTGTTGTGTGTTTGGAGGGCAGCCAGAAGACACAGCCCCAGGCCTTTCCCTTTATACCTGTCTTCTGGCACCTGCAGCGGGCTGAGCTGTTCATGGAATCCCTTCCACAATTTTGATTAGTCATCAGTAGTAAACTGAACTAGGTGGGAGCTGCTTTGCACAGACCCGGATCCCCTCCTGGATTCGAGGGAAGCTGTGCATGGATGGCCCCTGCGCCCCAGAGAGGCTGAAATAAGCACTGGCCAGATGATCACAGAGTGAGTTAAAGGGAGCATGTGTCTGATACCCTCTCCTGGTTCTGTGGCCCGACTTCCTTCTGTGTCATGAGAGAACTGAGCCAGTTTTGAACTGCTTAGCTTTTTTGCATATAGCTTCTTTGAGAATTGAGACTTTTTTCCCCCCTTTTTTGGGACATAACCAGAAATGCTCAGGGGTTACTCCTGGCTCTGCATTCAGGAATTAGTCCTGGCATGCTCGGGGGACCATATGTAGTCCCAGGGATCGAACCTGAGTTGACTGTGTGCAAGACAAAGGCCCTACCTGCTATCCTATCACTCCAGCCCCAAGAATTGAGACAATTTAATGAAAAACAAACAAACAGAACTGGGAAAAAAAAAGGGAAACTAACTCCACTCTTCCAAACCCCTCTTTCAGCTTAGCTTCCTACATAGCTTAAAAAGAAAAGAATACAGCGCCCATATTCTGTCCTTCGATTAGAGATTCACAACTGTTCATTTCTCAAAACTGATCTTCAGCAGAGGGAATTCCAGACTAACCTAAAATATGATATCAGATTTTAAATACCATTAACTTTCAGGAACCTGCACAAACATTTTTCTCACTGAAAGCTTTCTAAATCTCTAACCTAGATAAGGTTCTGCTATTACCAGCTCTATAGCATCCTGCAATTCTTCAAAACAACTTCTCACAACTTGGGTACTCTCTCTTTCTTTCTCTCTCCCTCTCTCCTTCTCTTTCTCTCCTTGTTTTGTTTATTTGTTTGTTTGTTTGCTGTTGTTTTGTGGTTTGGGAGCCACACCTGGTTGATGCTCATGGCTAATGGCTCAAGGATTTATTTTAGTGGTGCTCCAGGGACCATTTGTGGTTCTGGGGATTGAACCCAGGGTCAGCTATGTGCAAGGCAAGCGCCTTAACCCTTCTACTACCTCTCTGGCCCCAAGATCTCTTTATAATATCTGTCCTGTTATGCTTATAGCAGCATGGTGCCAAACATGAATGTCCAGTCCAGAGTTTCTCCTTGACCAAACTCCAGCCAGGCACCTCTGGCCCTTTTCTCAGCTGGGCCTCAAACTTGGCATTTTGCACCAGTAACTTTATCTAGTCACCTCCATCCTCACGTTAAAGCTTTAAACAAGTATTAATAGCTCAGGGCTGCATTGCTAAGATGGCCCTGCCACTTCAGGGCCAGCTGAAAGAGCTCAAGGTTATCCAAAGAATAGACTCCTGACTGCCCTTCACATCCCTTCCACTCGAAAAGACAATTACAGACCTTCTGTGGCATGTCCAAGTATTGCCTACAAACCAGGTGTGTCATTCTAAAATAACTGAAAGAGGCTGGAGCAATAGCACAGTGGGTAGGGCGTTTGCCTTGCACACGGTCGACCTGGGTTCAATTCCCAGCATCCCATATGGTCCCCTAAGCACAGCCAGGAGTAATTCCTGAGTGCAGAGCCAGGAGTAACCCTGTGCATCGCCAGGTATGACCCAAAAAACAAATAAAATAAAATAACTGAAATGACATTTTCTAAAATGTCATCGTCAGAGGAATAGAAATTCCTGTCTCTAGTATCTGGGAGGACGCAATACTCATTTTCAAGATTTCCAGTCACAGACACAGCTGGCCTGACCAGCTTGGTGCCAGCCAATCCTCTTCACCACTTCGTGTAGTTCTTACCCTGCACTCTCACCCAGGCCCTCCTTAGAGCAGTCACCTCTGTACAAATCAAAGTTGAATTTGCTCCCATTTGGACCTACTGTAATCCTATATTACTGATCAAAATCTTACCTTACCACTTCAACCGTGTCGAGTTGATCTCATTACACTTGCTCATGCTATAGTGTGCACCCCCAGCCCCTAGCCAGGTGGCTACCACGGAGTAGAGGCTCAGTCAAAGTTTCCTGAATGAGAAAATATTGATTAGAATCATTTATTTGGGCCTTGGACGATGACTCATGTGGTTGAACATATGTCTAGCTTGTGCAAGGCCCTGAGTTTCATCCCTGGCTCCATATCTCGCCCCCCCCAACCCACCTTCCCCCTCCAACAAGTGCTGAGTATCGCTAGGGGTGGTCATGCTGCAGCAAATCTGATTACCTTTGGGCTTGGTGGAGAGCAAGTAAGGGTGTCACACTGACCACCAAGTATCTTCGGTATTACAGCTCTTTATTTATAGCACACATAGGTACATCTTTTTTTTTTTTTTTTTGGCTTTTTGGGTCACACCTGGCGATGCACAGATGTTACACCTGGCTCATGCACTCAGGAATTACTCCTGGCGATGCTCAGGGGACCATCTGGATGCTGGGAATCGAACTGGGTTGGCCGCATGCAAGGCAAACGCCCTACCCACTCTACTATCGTTCCAGCCCCCCACACAGGTACATCTTTGCAGATGGATTCTCTGATGGAATCAGCAGTAGCAGGAGTGGGTCCAGCAGTAGATCCCCAACTATAGCAATCCCTTCAAATGCTGATAGCAACCCCAAACACTAACTTTACACAGTGAGATGAGCTTGTTCACATCCCTTCTTCTGGGCTGTTTCCTCTAGCTGATTAGTTATGTTCTATGCAAATGAGGGTCTGTGAGACCAATCAGTTGGATTGTGAATTCCTTATATAAACAAAGATTTGTGGGATAAATCAGGATAAATATATAAATGAAAAACCAATGAACGGTTTTGATTCATTTGTTTCCTTCCTCCTCATTTCCTGCCTGACAGTCCGTCCCCCTAGAAATTAGCAGAAATGAAATAAGATAAATAATTTGTTCCACTTCTCTATTGCTAACTAATAAGTCATCCCAAAGTTTCATGGTATAAAAATAACCATCATCTTTTTAGGGTAAGGAATTAAGAAAATATTTGGGGTCACAGCTAAGATTATTTGAACATCTGGGGTGACAGAATGGTGAGGGTAAAGACACTTTCCAGACAGCTTTCCACTTAACCTTCAGATTCCTAGACTGATGGGGTAGGTAGAAAGAAAGGTAGTTGGGCTCAGCTGTTGATTGGAGTCTGTGTTTGGCCTCTATCACAGAGGTACCATGATTTCAAGCCTGCAAGAACACTGATCCTATGAACAAATACCAATATGGTTTTTTCTTTTTAATAAGCAGCCTGTGAAGCCACAGAGCTCCACTTTTATTACATTCTATGTGTTGAAATAATGGAACCTTGCCTGATTCAAGGTAAGAAAGTATGTCAGACTTTCCAGGCTTTGTTTTAAAAGCATCCCGCAATCAGAAGCATAGGTGGGGATTCCCTTACAATGAATTCTTTGTGTCAATGAGGACTAGATTTGGGTGCATAGGGCAGAAACTCCACAGAAACAGTGATTTAAAGGGCTGGAGAGATAGCTCAGCACACAGCCTTGCAAGTTTGATCCCTGACACTCCACAGGAACCCATAAACACCATCAGGAGTGATTCCTGAGTGCAGTCACAAGTAACCCTTGTGTATCACAAGTGTGTCCCAAAACCAAACTAAACCAATTCAAAACAAACAAACAAACAAACATTAAAAAAACCCAGTGATTTAATTGAGAGATCAGTTTATGCCTCTCTTAAATGACAAAGCCTGGGAAGAGGTCATGTGGAAGGTTCAGCGCCCATACTTTTTTTTTTTTTTTGTAAGATCCATGCTTTTTTTTTTTATTTTTTTTTATTTTTTTTAAATTTATTTATATTTAATTAGAGAATCACCGTGAGGGTACAGTTACAGATTTATACACTTTTGTGCTTATACTTCCCTCATACAAAGTTCGGGAACCCATCCCTTCACCAGTGCCCATTCTCCACCTCCCGTAAACCCAGCGTCCCTCCCACCCTCCCCAATCCCATCTCCCCCCCACCCCACCCTGCCACTGTGGCAGGGCATTCCCTTCTGTTCTCTCTCTCTAATTAGCTGTTGTGATTTGCAATAAAGGTGTTGAGTGGCCGCTGTGCTCAGTCTCTAGCCCTCATCAGCGCCCATACTTAAGGGGATCTGGGCTCCTTTTGCCATGTTTCTCCATGTGCAGCACGTGTTTTTTTCCTTATGATCCAAGAATGTTGCTTTTGCTCCAACTTTCATAGACACACCCCAGCCCAGAAAGAAGGATGATTTCTTTAAGCCCTACAAGACAACGCAACTTGTCTGGTTCATTGGTTACAAATCTAGTCACATGACCATGCATTACAAGGGAGGCTGAGAAATCTCGTCTTTATTCTGGAAGACCAAGTATCTGAGAAACAAATCTATAAGTAAACAGAAAATTAAGGATTCTATTGTTCAGTTCACGGAAGAGCCTGGCAAGCTCCCCCGTGGTGTATTTGATATGCCAAATAAAGTAACAATAACAGATCTCATTCCCCTGACCCTGAAAAGATCCTCGCTTGAGAAAAACCAGTAAGGAGAGGCTGCTGAAATCTCAGGGCTGGGATGATAGAGACATTACTGGCACTCACTCAAGTAAATTGATGAACAACGGGATGACAGTGATACAGTGATTGTTCAATGAGAGGAGAATGGATGGATACTGGCAAACATATCACAGTTTCTGTCTTGTCTTCTATTTTAATTTTTCTTTGTTTGGTTCTTACACATGGTGGTGAGATTTTTCCTGGTTCTATATTCAGGGAGGTGATGGGGGATTGAACCTGGGATGGCTGCATACAGACCTTACCTATGTACTAGTTCTCTGGCCCCAATCCTTCTTTCTTTGTTGTATTTTTTTGGGGGGAGGGGTCACACCCAGCAATGCATAGGGGTTACTCCTGGCTCACACACTCGGGAATTACTCCTGGCAGTGCTCAGGGGACCATATAGAATGCTGGAAATTGAACCTGGGTCGGTCACATGCAAGGCAAATGCCCTACCCGTTGTGCTATTGTTCCAGCCCCTCTGTTGTATTTCTTGTTCTGCTGCTAACTATGGACCCAGATAATACTCTGCCTTGTTCCAGTTCCCCTGCAAGGAGGAAGGAGGGGCTACAATCAAATGAGGAAGTTTAAAGTGTCAAACAGATAAGCTTGCCAACTCGCTATGATTTCAGAGTGGAAAATGGTGGCACCACCCATCTTCCTTTGGACTTTCCTGGGGGTTCCCTAGGGTTTCTGGATGTATATTTTGAACACTCCAAATTCAATGATTACCGAAGCCCTCCCAGTAAGGAGACTGGACAAAGAGTTTGTGCTGCTGGATTTGGAAGGAAATTCTCCCTGTACTACTCATTTTGGGCCCTTCAGTAGTTACCTCAGAATTTTAAATAGATATGAGTGTGTGTGCATGGGACACAGAATCCAAAAGCCACTGAGTGTTATCCCTGTGTCTGAGTACCAGTGTCATGAAATGTCCACCGCTCATGCTCTATATCCCTTTAATTCTTTTTGTTACAAGGCCATAGGGTGAAATGAATGCAATCCAGTGTGCCAAATGAGAGTAGTATTCCCCCAACCACATGGTGAAGTCATACATGGTGAAGTTTTAATCGTGGGTATCTATGGGTGTGGTCTTTTCCCGTTGTCCTAGAATTAAGGCAAGATCATTAGAGAAGGCCCCAATCCTATAGAATGAACCAGTGTGTCCATAGAGGCAGAGTAGAAGGGCAACAGAGACACACCAGGTGGCAACCGAAGATTGCAATGATGCATCACTAAATCAATGACACGAAGGGCTGCCAAGAACAGCAGAAAGCATGAGAAAGGTAGAGAGCTGATTCAGATTTTCCCCTAGTGCAGAGAGAGAGAGAGAGAGAGAGAGACAGACAGACAGACAGACAGACAGACAGACAGACACACAGACACAAAGAGCTTGGGCCCCTAGTTGAATTATTTGACTTTGGACTTCTAATCTCTGGCAGTAGGAGGGAACCCTTTTCTGTTGTCTTCAAATGCTCGGTATATGGTCCTGTGTCATTTACAGTCCTCAGGAACTAAAACAGAAGTGTTTTAATGTGTCACCTTGGCTAGGCTAGACTGCGTCAGACATAAATCTGTAGACTCTAAGGAAAGGGGATAATCTGGGTGGGGCTGATCCAGCCATTTAAGGTTCTGGAGAACAAAAGAGACATTGCCCTACAAAACCTGTCTCTCTGTGGGATGGCTGTCCCTTGCTGCAGTGTTATCCTGCTCTTTCTCATGGCCTGCTCTACACAACGTGAGGGACAGGTTTAACCAGACCCTATCATTTTGAAAATCACTTTCTTATAATAAATCTCTTAATCCATCCCTGACTGGTTCATTGTTTCAGTGGGACCCTGAGTAATACAGAAGAGTAATACGAAAATAAAATAGGTTTGTCAAGGCTATGAAATCACAAAAGCCTTCATAGAGGAAGTAATATTGTGTGGGGCCTTAAAAGATGGGTAGGGGTTTGCCAGGTGGGGAAGGGTATTGTAAGGCCCAGTATTGCAAAGCTTGGCCACCCTTCTCCTTCAGCCATAAAGAGTGACCTCACAGAGTTTGCAGGTAGTTATCAGGGTCTTTCCTGTTCCGCTGAGTGCTTCAGCACTTGTCTGAGAACTATAAAGTCTCCTTTCACTTACTTATTTTGGTTTTGTTGCCACACCCAGCTATGATCAGGGCTCACTCCTAGTTTTGTGCTCAGGGGTTACTATTGGTAGTGTTCAGGAGACTAATTGCGGTGCTGGGATCAAACCAGGGTTGGCTGCATGCAAGGCAGGGACCTTATGTTCCGGACTATCTATGCAGCCCAGATGAGATCATCTTAAAAAAAAAATACACAGAATAACAAAAATCTGGGACCTGAGAGTGATCCCTGGGCATGGAGCCCGGAGTAAGCCCTGAGTAGTGCTGGATATGACCCTCATCCCACTCCAAAATTCTTTGTCCTGTCTTTATCTTTCTTTTTAAATGGGGATTCACATGACATTCCTTAAATCGGCTTGAATGCTTAAATCAGCCTGAACGCTTGCGTATTATATAAAGCCTTGTAATCCCCACCATAATCAAGATACAGAATCGGAATAGGATTAATAAACCCTGCAAGTACAGGGATACTTAACATTTTGATATTTTGTTCATCATCCAATTTTTTTTTTAGCTCAGTGCTCAGGAATCACTCCTGGCAGGCTCAGGGGACCATACGGGGTCCAGAGATGGAACCCAGGTTGGTTGCAAGCACCCTACAACTGTACTATTGCTCTGGCCCCCTTTCGGCATTCATTTTTGATGGAAAAAAAATACTGCGTATTATGGTCACTGAGTTTCTTTGGTTCTCTTGGAGAAAGCCTAGTGCTTACTCTAATCTTGACTCTTAAATATTTCTAGCACCCCCACGCTCCCTTCTTCCTTCCATCTCTCCCAAGGAAGCCCCTCACCAAGACCAGGGTTTTTGCTTAACAGCCATGGGTGGTCAGTGCTGTGGGGCGATGGCCTCGGGTTATTACAGGGAGGGGGGGATGTACATCCATCTGCGCTCTCATCCCCAAATGCCTACAAAGTGAGGAATTGGATGCTCCCAAGGGGAGGAGCCGGGGGTGGGCTTGTGACCCCGATCCCAAACCCTTGTCCTAGTGCCCCATTGCGCCTCAGCTCCCGCATCCGTAAGATGCAGCGGACAATTCTGCAACTTTCTTGAGGGACGGCGTGAGGGTCCAAGGCGTCGAGGACCGGAGAATTCCTAACCCCCCTTCGCGGGGCGGGTGAGTTCAGCCCGTACATCCCGGGCACTTGCCCCGCGCGCCTGGCAGCGGGGCGCAGGGCTTTCCGGCCTAGACGTTGCCCTGAAGACGCCCAGCGCGGCGCCGAGGGCGTGCGAGTCCCTGCAAGCCCACGTGCCCACGTGGGGTGGGGGGTGGGGGGGACCCGGCGTCCGTTGGCCCGGGTCCGGGCGGGCGGGGCGCTCAAGGGAGGGGGCGGCGCGCAGGTGGGGCGGGCCGGGGGCGGGGCTCGGCCGCGCGCGCGGTTCCGGGATCCGGGTCCCCCCGCGCCTCCCGGGGCGCGCCGAGCGCGGGCCGCAGCTGCCGGGCGCATGTGGGGCTGCGCGCGGTGGCGGGGCTGCCCGCGGGGGCTGCGGCGCGGCCGCGGGGGGCTGCTGATGCTGATGATCACGCTGCTGCTGCTGCTGCTGCTGGCGCTGGCGCTGCTGCTGGCGCTGGCCGGGCTGGGCTCGCTGCGGCGCCCGCAGCTCGGCTCCGGGTGGGCCAGGGTACCGCCGAGCGCCTTCCGCCCCGCGGCGCGGCGCGCCCCGGTCCTGCCCCGGCCGCCCGTGGCCCCGAACGCGCTGGGCGCGCAGGGCGAGGCGGTGCGGCTGCAGCTGCAGGGCGAGGAGCTGCGGCTGCAGGAGGAGAGCGTGCAGCAGCACCAGATCAACATCTACCTTAGCGACCGCATCTCGCTGCACCGCCGCCTGCCCGAGCGCTGGAACCCGCTGTGAGTCGGGGAGAGCCCCCCGCACCCCCCCCACCCCACGCCGGGCCGTCATCCCACCCATCTTCCGAGTGGGGCCGTGGAAGGGCTCCGCTGGGGAGAGGAAGTTGGGAAGAAACGGAGATAGGACACTCTCAGAAATCGGCGCCTCTGTTACTAGGTGGTCTCTTGGACACACCGCCACACCCCCACCTGCAGCTCCCTCCAAAAGAAAAAAGAAAGAAAGAAAGAAAGGTTGTCGTTAACGGTCTTGGAAAGTGGGGCCCGGCTTAAGCAGACCCGTTGAAGGCCAGACTCCCCCTTCCGGTGCCCTTCTGAGCCCCCAAGCTCGCTATCCTGCTCCGACTGCTGCGACTATCGGGACGCCTGGCGGATTAGACATGCCCCCATTCATTTCTGTATGTACCAGCCGGTGCCCAGAACTTGCTAGGAGAGACGGGTATGCCCAGCAGGTGAGGAGAAAAGTCCCAGGCGGCAGCTACTGGCTTCCCTCTGTTGGGGAATGAAGTCACAGGAGGGAGATGCCGGTGGAGACCCCGGACAGGGACCCAGCCCTTTCCCCGGGGGTACACAAGATCCAGTCCGTGTGCGGGGAAGCCTAGTTCCTGGGGAGGAAGGGACATCCTCCTGCCCTGCCTTCTCCTCCCGTCCACTGGCTGGGATCTTCCAGGTCCCTGTTGGAGGCACCCCCTCTCCTCAATTGTTTGTTTGGTGGTTGGTCCGATACCCCCGACCCCTACCCCAGGGTGTGCTCCTGGCCGTGCTCATGGAATTGTATGTGGTGGTGCCTGGGATAAAGGCTGGGGTTGTAGGAGTGGATCCTGGCTCATTTGTCCACCAGCTCTGTGTTCTTGAGTCGGCTGTGTGGCCTCTCTGAGCCTCAGTTTCCCCCGTTTGCAAAATAAGGAAAAAGTAGACATAACCGTTTTTAGGAATTAATAAAAGACCCAGTGTATGGGCATGCCTTGGGTTTTCCCAGTTCTCACTAGCTTTTCTGTCTTTCTTCGTTGACAGTTTTCTTTCTTCCCTCATTTTCCTTCTGAGGCTGCTTTTGATTGTGAGCCAAAGATCAGTCATAAAGTCTCTTTTCCTGGTTCCGGCTTCCTGTATGGCTTCAGTTGTGACTCTTTGAAAAGCACTGGATGACCCATGGGCCTTATGATATCCCGTCTCCATGGTGATGTGCCGCCATGGGTCCTATCAGGATTTGGGTGTAGATCCTGCTGTTGTATTTACCCAGGGAGGTTAATCCGAACCCAGCGGGATAAGGAATGTGTCTGCAGCCTGCCTTTGATTCCACAGCGGGCCTCTGGGCTTGCTCTCGTCCAGCTGCAGCGAGGTGAGCCCCGTCCGAGTCGGGCTCCATCGGCCCAGATCTCCAGGCCCAGCTTCTGTGTGGGTTGGGACCAATAGTTTCTACAGGTCCCGAGACATAGCCCAGGAAACTAGAATGGCACATCAGGAGTTCATCTGCGGGGCGCGGGGTGGGACGGGTGTGAGCTTTGGGAGTGGATCGGGCAGAGGGTGGGTCAAGGACGGAGAATGTGGCGGAAGGGAGGGCACCAGGGTAGGATCCAGAGCAGAAAGGCCGGTCTAGAACCCTAAACTGTTTTGTTTCTTGTTGAGGTCAGGGGAGTGAGCACAGCTGACTGCACTCAGGGCTTGCTCCTGCCTCTGTGCTCAGGGGTCCCTCCTGGTGGGGGCTTGGGAACATATGCAGTGCGGAGGATCAAACCAGGATGAATTTATTTAAGTCATGGGCCTTACTTCCTGTTGTATGATTTTTGGCACTCTCTCCATCTCTTCCTCCCTTCTTCCATCCCTTCCTCCCTTCCTCCCTTTCTCCCTCCCTTCCTCCCTTTCTCCCTCCCTTCCTCCCTTCCTCCCTCCCTCCCTTCCTCCCTTTCTCCCTCCCTTCCTCCCTTCCTCCCTCCCTCTCTCCCTCCCTACCTCCCTCCCTCCTTCCCTCCCTTCCTCCCTTTTTCCATCTCTCCATCCCTCCATCCCATTCTCCCTTCTTCCCTTCCTCTCTCTCTGGCCACACCTGATAGTGCTTAAGGCTTACTCATAACTCTGTACTCAGACATCGCTCCTGGCAGTGCTCAGATACTCAGCTTTGTTCCCTCCCTGCTCTCAGGGTGGAGAATATTTTTTTTTTGAATATTTTATTTGAGTGATAAAAGCAGCGCATGTTCCCACTAGATGTTTGGAGAAGCAGCCACAAAAAAGCACCTCTCCACCTGTCTCTCCACCCCCTCAGGCAGAACTCCCGGTAACGTTTTGCTGTGGATATTTTTTTGTTGTTGTTTGGGAAACACAGCTGCCGTGCTCAGGGGATCATTGTGGTGCTGGGGATTGAAGCTCCGGATCTGGCATGCAAACAGTGTACTCCAGCCTGCTGAGCTATTTTCCGTGGCTCTTGTTAGATATTTCCAGGTAGAGAAATAGATATTTGAGGGGGGGGGGAAAGTACCGAATAGGCCAGTGGGTGAGAATATACTCAAACATACCTCTACATACAAGAGAGCTCACAAGCTCTGTGAGTGTGTGTGTGTGTGTGTGTGTGTGTGTGTGTGTGTGTGTAGGTGTTTGAGATCCATTTGCAGATGCTTGGGGAACTGAACAGGAATGGAACTTGGGTCTTCTGCTTGCAGACCAGGCCCTCTAGCCTTGTGAGCGAGCTCTCCATGCACATCTTCCCCCCTATACCTGGTCTCGGTACCGAGGTGCATGAACATGATGTTCTGCCACAGACATGGAGTTGTGAACAGTCCAGGCACAGCTTGGCTCTGACTCTTTCCCATGTAAGTGAAACTTTATTAGGTTTCTTTTGACTGGAAGTGACCGAAAGCCCAATATAAACGGTCTTAGGTGAAACAGAACAACCTGAGTCAGGAGAGAGTGTACCTGTATGGGCGCGTACCTGACACTTGTCCAGCCTGGGTCCCATTCCCAGCACTGCCCTGAGCTTCACAGCCTTCGGGACCCCCAACATCACCGAGTGTGACTTGCAGGCCCCAAGCAGCATCATACCCCTTGGCCCTTGCACTAAGACACAGGCCCTGTTGGCCCAGAATTGCCTGTGGGACTCCCGGACCTCCTGAGCACAGCTTGGGAAGCCCCTATTCCCCCCCAAACACAAATAGGAAAAAAAAATATTCCTGCATCCATACAGAAAAGTTGGGCTTCGGATGATTCCTTTGAATGGAGCAGCTCATCTGTCAGGAAGGTGTTGGTGAGCGGGGCCAGGTTTGTGGTCCTGGGTGACATGGGGTGTTTGTGTCTCTGTATGTTTTCACACGTGTGTATCTCTGTGTGTATAACACGTTGTGTATGTGTTCAACTCTCCACAGACACCCCGCCCCCGTTGACTGAGAACTGGGGAGCGGGTTCTGGAAAGAGAAATGCAAGAGTATGAGGGAAGGAGAAGAACTTTTGGGCACGTGCCTGTGTTCAGTCTTGTATCCTGACCCACCGGGAAGGGGCCACACGTTTTTCGTTTTAAAAGCGTTTAATGACTGGCAGAGAAAAAGAAGACCAGGCCAGCCAGTGCCTGCACCCATCCTCCTATGTCCAGGTAGTCCTCGGTGGTGCACCTGGAGATGTGGGTTTCCTGTCCAGTGGGGCTGTTAGGAAGGCGAGCGGGCCACCGCACACGGCGGTCAGTGGCGTCACGCCGTGTACGCACTGGACAGGAAGTGTTACTGTTGCTGCGAGGTGCCCAGAACACAGATCGGGACTCAGGCCAGCACTTGCCCTCACACGGCACCAGCGAGTTAAAGACAGCACAGCCTGGCGCCGGGAGGTAGGATAGGAGGGAAGGCCCGGCCGGGCCTTGCCTAGGCCACAATGGCTGGGATCTGGTTCAAAACCCAGGGTACACTTATGGGACCTCTGAGCACTGCCAGGGGTCACTTCTGAGCACAGATCGAGGAGCATCCCCCGAGCACTGCTGGGTATGGCTCAAAACGCCAAACAGGGCCAGAGAGATTGTTGAGGGGATAAGATTCTTGTCCGGCGTGTGGTCAACCCTGGCTTGATTCTGGCACCACCAATGGCCCCCCGAGTCCTACCAGGAGTGATCCCTGAGCACAGAGCCAGGAGTAAGCCCCGAGCACCCCTGGGTGTGGCCCCCAAACAAACCAAGAAGAGAAAAGGAGAAGAGAACGCATGGCTTGCTGTGACTTAGCTGTGAACTCGGCTCTGAACCTCCTTTTGTCCCCCAGGCAGATGTGGAACCGTGACTCGAAATCTTATTGTCCTTCTCGGATGGATGGATGCACACAGCTTATTATCAATCAGTACAAGGGGAAACCGTTTTCCACTCCCACACAGGAAGCAAATTAGAGACATTCCGAAAAGGGTATATTGCACTTCAGGCAGGAGAAGGCCGCAGGCTTAAAGAGCCGTCTTTTAAAGAATTAGGCAAAAACTCCCAATCCAAGAGAGAAAAAGGAGAGGGCAGAAAAGAAAATTACTGCTCAGTGAAGTCACCGGCAATGGACTGCTGAAGAAATAGGATCCAGCTTTTAAAAAGTGATCTCTCTTTGTGATTATGAAAACGGCACATGTTCGCTGTAGAACCATTTGAGAATGCCGGAAAAAAAAATACAAAGAAGGCAGAGGCCGGCGTCACCCACTGCTGACCATTGTTCACATTGGTGGCATGTTTCTTGCCCTTGTTTATTGTGGCCGGGTAAGCCGTCCCCACGCCCTCTGTGTTGATTGTAGAACAGGCCTCACGCTGTTCCCCGGTCGGGCCCTGCTTCCTGGGACGAGGCATCAGGGCATCATCATCCTCTTCCATTATTACTGTTTTCTCACTGGGGGCCAGGGGCTGCCTTCGAATAGTGCTTAATCCCCAGCATCCCATATGGTCCCCCGGGCAGCGCCAGGAGTCATTCCTGAGTGCAGAGCCAGGAGTAACCCCTGAGCATCACCAGGTGTGATCCCAAAAGCCAAAAAGCCAAAAAAAAAAAAAAATCAAATAGTGCTCAGAAGGCCTAAATAAAGGTCCTGCTGCTGATTCTCCACCAGCCGGGCTGGGGGGTTCAGTGCAAGGGCCCCGGGATGCTGTGATGCTGTTTAGATACTGGTACTGGGGCTGCCTGGGATACCCCAATGATGTGGGGGCCCTCCAGGGCCACCCTGGTGGTGTTCTAGGAATCAAACCTGGATTAGCACGTGCTCGGCCTGGGCCCTAATACTCTACTGACTCCTGGTCCCTCTGTGACAATACTGCTATGATTATTATTATTATTACTGATTTTGGGCCATGACCTGCTCAGGGCTCGTTCCTGGCTCTGTGCTGAGGGGAGCATGTACAGTGCTGGGGAATCAGACCTGGGTCAGCTGCGTGCCCTACCTGCTGTACCACCAGGAGTGACCTCCAACCCCACTGTTATTATAAAATGCTCTGAATACATGGATCTGGAATGGTGCTTGCTGTCCTTCCTGCGGCCTTGCTGCCCCTGGTGAGTGGTTCCTTTTTTTTTTTTTTTTTTGCTTTTTGGGTCACACCTGGCGATGCACAAAGGTCACTCCTGGCTCTGCGCTCAGGAATTAGCCCTGGCAGTGTTCAGGGGACCATGTGGGACGCTGGAAATCGAACCCGGGTCGGCGGCGTGCAAGGCAAACGCCCTACCCACTATGCTATCACTTCAGCCCCTCTGATTAGTTTCTTAAGAAAAAAAAAATCCTTTGCTGTAAAGAGAGGAATGTCTTAGAGCTCTGGATTGGAGTTGCCGAATCGGTACACGGTGTTGTGACTTGGGGGAGCCAAAGCCAGGCCTCCCTGGACATTTGTAAAAAGGGCCCTGAGGGTGTCGGCGTTCACTGACAGCAGGAAAACACCATGGAAAGGACTGACCCTGCGTTCCCAACTCTGTTTGGTTAATCAGAGCTTTTCCCCCCCGCCCCCTGCTCTTCTGTTTATTTTCATCGTTAAAAAACAAAAACAAGAACATTCATATTTTTTTTTTTTTTTTTTTGCTTTTTGGGTCACACCTGGCGATGCACAGGGGTTACTCCTGGCTCTGCACTCAGGAATTACCCCTGGCTGTGCTCAGGGGACCATATGGGATGCTGGGATTTGAACCCGGGTCGGCCGCGTGCAAGGCAAACGCCCTACCCGCTGTGCTATCTCTCCAGCCCCGAACATTCATATTTTTAAATCCAATATTGTAAGGATATGATTTCAGGCTGAAGGACTGTTTTTGTTGTCGTTGTTACTGTTTTTAATTTTTTATTAGTGAATCACCGTGGGGTACAGTTACAAACTTATGAACTTTCGTGTTTGCATTTCAGTCATACAGTGATTGTTTACATCCCTCCCCCAGTGCCCATTCTCCTCCACCAATGATTCCAGTATCCCTCCCACCCACCCCCCACCCCCACCACCCCACCCTGCCTCTGCGGCAGGGCATTCCCGTTTGTTCTCCTTTTGGGTGTTGCAGTTTGCAATAGAGGTATTGAGTGGCCATCATGTTCGGTCTATGCTCTACTTTCGGCTCGCATCTTCCAACCCGAATGGGCCCTCCCGACATCCTCTCCTTGGTGTTCCCTTCTCTATCTTCTCTATCCTTGGTGTTCCCTTCTCTATCTCGGCTGCCTTTCCCCCCAGCATGTGAGGCCAGTCTGAAGGACAGTTTTTATAAGATGAATAAACTTTATTGAACATGCTTTGTATGTGACCAACCCGGGTGTGAGCTTCAGTGACCTCATAGGGTTTCCTGAGCACCACCAGGAGTGATCTCAGAGCTCAGTGCCAGGAGTGAGCCCTGAGCACTGCTGAATGCCCCCCCACCCCACCACCAAATGAACGAACATGAAGGTGAACACACTTTATTGTCACCTCATGTCCCTCTCCTTTCACTCATTTCTCCTAGAATCTCTTTGAAACTAAATTTTAGCTAGACTCAGTGTTTCATTTAAAATTTTTTGGGTAAAAAGTCCTTGTTTTTAGGCTCCCTGCAAACAGTCTTTCCTATGTAGTTAAAACATTCATCCTTCCCGCGGCCCCGAGTCAGCACCACACAGCTTTCCTGGGCTGTCTCGCTAGGACCAGGGGGCTCATTTAGCCCAGACGCAGGCGTTAGTATTTTGTGCGTAATGTATAGATGTTTCCCATTTGCCGTGACATGTTTTTGGAGGAGGGCAGCTGTGGGGGTGAAAGTGGGAACCTGAGCTTTGGCGGAGCCGTCGTCATTCCCTAGGCTGAGAAGACGAGAGCTCGGCCCGGCTCAGCGTCTGGCCACTCTCTCTGCACAGAACATCACATGTCCCTCCCTCTCCTTTCGTGTTAAAACTGTTCATTTTGGAAAACGCAAAGCTGGTGGACATTTGCCAGAACAGTTCACCTCTATTTTCTTCCCCTGGATTCATCCATTATTCATTTCCCCTGCGACACGCTCCCCCCCACCCCCAGCCTCCTGTACTTATTTTTTTTTCTTTTTCTATGGCTTCGGTAATATCACTTACCTTCAGGAAGGAGTTACAGGAGGAATTATTAAAGATAATAATTACTTGTTACTTCAGACATGCTCTCTCCGAACAAAAACGTCCTCCTTTGATACCGTGACATCGTCATCAAAATTAGGAAATGCGTATGAACATGACATTTCCCCTCCCCCCAACTTTTTTGAATGGGACTTTTCCTCTTTGTTATACAGAGGTCCCCTCCCAAATGCCCCCTCCTCCAAGCAGCCTTCCTGACATCCTGGTCCTGCCCTGTACTTAACCCTCCCCCCCCACCCCGTCCCACCCCCTCAGTAGCTGCTGTATCTGTTTCATCTGCCTCATTTGCCTCCTGGCTTGACCATTCTCTGAAATGACTGATATGCATCTTTCTAGATCACTGACCCCCAGATGTAAGGCCCACAGGAGAGGGTACTTTGGCTCTCTGGAGCACTGTATGCCATTGGGAAGTACTGGGTTTGGGGCAGATGCCACCCGCTGGAGGGGGGTGCCTGGCACGCTGTGGGTCATGGGGCCACCCCACCCCCAGCTTGGTCCTCCATCTCCATCGCCTGCCCCCCTTCTGCTGCCTTCTCTCCGGCCTCTCCCGCCTCCCTCCCATTTCCAGTCCCTCCTCTGGTTGGGCCCCGGGGGCCAATCCTGCAGGCACTCAAACCCTGGTCCTTCAGGTACCCCTCGGGGCTCCCCTGCTCCTCTCTCTGTCGTGCGGGAGATTTCCAGGCGAGGCGAGGCTCCCCAGCCTTGAGCCTGGACGATGGCAATCCGTCGTGGAATGGGGGGGACGCTGCGGGTCAGGACTTAGTCCTGCAGATTCACGGACAGCCGGGCCAGACAGAGGTGTCCCCACCCCTCCTCTCCCCCCAAAGGCTGCCCCGTGTCCACCCGTGTCCCGAGCTTTCCCGTGCCCCAGCCCCGAGCCTGGCGTGAGTCAAGCATGTCTGTGAGGAGACTCGGGGCGTGGGAGGAGGGGATGTGTGGAGGGGACGTGAGTTGTGCTGTGCAGCAGGGGGGACAGTAGGAGGGAGTGGCCGCCCCAGACAGGTGTCCCCCAGACGGGGCTTTTTCCGGGTGGTTCCAGAAGGAGGACGGGGAGGGCGCAGGCAGAGGAGGAGAGAGCTGAGTGGAAGCTGGAGGGAGTGGACAGATGCGCTGGGCAGGAGATGGCACTGTCCTCCCGTCCTTGGCGTCTGCCCAGGCTTCGGGTGGCCCAACTGTGGAAGTTGCTGTCCAGCTTCAAGACATGACCCCAGGCCAGGGACCAGGGCTCGGGACCAGGGCTGCCTGTGCAAAGGCCCCAGTGCCTCCCTGGACACTGCCTGCCCCCCGGGCACCATCAGGGGGGACTCTGGAGGACCCCATCCCAGCCCAGGGATGGCCCTGTAGCACTGGGTCTGAGCCAGGTTCATCGCCGGACCATCTGGCCCCGGAGGCCACGTCACCAGTACGACTTCGTGGGTCACCCAGCCTGCCCGCACCAGAGTGGGTTCAGGCTTGTCGGGTGTCGTGGTACAACCTTTCTCGGGAGCCCCCGGGGCTTCCCGGAGACTCCAGGGCAGGGGATCTCTGGAAGATGCCGCCAGATTCAATGGCAGGTCTCGACCATGGCCAGTATCCCCTTCAGAGGTCCTTCAAAGCACCGTGCCGGGCCAGGGGTGCCCCAGAGCAGGGCGTCCCCCGCTCCTGAGGCTGTGTTGCTTCTGCAGGTGCAGAGAGCAGAAGTTCAATTACGAAGACCTGCCGACGACGTCCGTGATCATCGCCTTCTATAACGAAGCCTGGTCGACCCTCCTTCGGACCGTTTACAGTGTCCTCGAGACGTCCCCAGACATCCTGCTGGAGGAGGTCATCCTGGTGGATGACTACAGCGATAGAGGTACCCCGGCCTCCCCTCTACCCAACCCTGCCCTCCCCTCGACCCCACCCCACCCTCCCCTCTGCCCCTCCTCACCCTTGCTCACCCTTCCTCACCCCTATCTACTTCATCCTTTCCTGTACCCCCACCCCACCCTCTCTTCTATCCCAACCGCTCTCCCCTGCACCCCTGCCCACCCTCTCCTCAACTCCCTCCCCACCCTCCCCTCTGTCCCTTCCCCCCTCCCCTCTACCCCATCCTGCCTCCCCCCCCCCCCGTGCCCCCACCATGCCCTCCCCTCTCTCCCAACCCCGCCTTCCCCTGTGTCCCCACCCTGCTCTCCCCTGTAGACCCCTCCTCCCCTCCCCTGCGCTCTCACATGAGCTTGCCTCTGAGCTCTGTCTGGTTCTCGCTGAGAGCCGGTTCTAATTGAAGGCTGTGCTGGGTTGTTCTCTGTGAGGCTCTAGATAACAGTGATTTACAGGAGATAACAGGGGACGTCTCCTTGCAATTGGGGTATGGCTGTAGAGGGCAGGTGTGGGGTACCAGCGTGGGGGGCAGGTGTCGGGGGCCGGTGTGGGAGACAGGTATTGGGGTAAGTGTTGGGGACAGGTTTGGGGGCAGGTGTTGGGGCAGGTGTTGGGGGATGGGCCCAGCCCGGCCCCTCCCCCCTCTCTCTCAGTCCTACCTGCCCCGAAGGGTGCCCAGGTGACTCGGACAGCACCTAGGCAGGGTCTCACCTCCCACCCTGCAGAGGAACAGTCACCTGGCCACACCTGGCTGCCGGGGCCACTCAGGACTGTAGTCTCGCTTGTTTGTTCTTGGGCTCTGCTGGCGGTGCTCGGGGCTTGGTCCTGGCCCTGTGCTCAGGGATCACTCCTGGTGTGCTCAGAGGACCAGGTGGGGTGTTGGGGACCAGGTGGGGCATTGGGGATCACGCACCTTAACCCGGGGGACTGTCGTCTTTCGGGTGGTGGCCACGTGCTCAGCAGGAAATCTGTGGGGAGAGTATTTGGGGTCCCGGCATTGCCCATGACAGCGTGCAGGGCAGGTGGGTGCAGGCCGGTGCCGGTAGAGCCAGCTGGGCACTGAGTCCTGAGACCGGGGCGTCTGGGTCCAGGGGAGCGCGTGGGAACGTCGCTGGTGGTTCTGGAGTTCTCCACCCCAGCCTCCCCTTACCTTGGCAGGGCGGGAGTGAGCCAGCTGCCCTGTCCTCCTCCCCAGAGCACCTGAAGGAGCGCCTGGAAGCCGAGCTGGCCGGCCTGCCCAAGGTGCGCCTGATCCGCGCCACCAAGAGGGAGGGCCTGGTGCGCGCCCGGCTGCTCGGGGCGTCGGGGGCCAAGGGCGACGTCCTGACCTTCCTGGACTGCCACTGCGAGTGCCACGAGGGCTGGCTGGAGCCGCTGCTGCAGAGGTGCGTGGACGGTGCCCACCGGGAGCAGAGGAGACCCAGCGCCGTGGGCCTCGGGCGCTGCCCGGGCGCCCCCTCCCCCAGTCTCAGGCTGCGGCTCCGTCCCTGGTCACGTGACCAGGGCCCCTGGGCCGGGAGCCTACCAGGGCTTCAGGCGCTGCTGTGCCCCCAGCTTTGCTGGCGCGGGGGAGTTGCTTTTACTGCCGCTGATCAGGGGCCTGGGTCGGAAAGCGCTGCCACGGGCAGGTCCGCCAAGAACAAGATGGTGTGGAGCTTGTCAGATCACACCCCTGGGCAGCATGTTCGGGTGTGTTTCCTTCATGCTGGGCTGACTTTCCCAGGTCACGCCAGTACCTGCGTTGCCTGGGGCCCCTCAAACCTGAAGGGACCCACAAAAATAGTGAATCACAGTAATTTCTCTTATGTATTTATTTTTAATTAATTAATTTATTTATTTTTCCTTTTGGGTCACACCTGGCAATGCACAGGGGTTACTTCTGGCTCATGCACTCAGGAATCACTCCTGGCGGTGCTCAGGGGACCATATGGGATGCTGGGAATTGAACCCGGGTCGGCCGTATGGAAGGCAAATGCCTACCCACTGTGCTATTGCTCCAGCCACTGTATTTTGCTTGTTTGTTTTGGGAGGTGTGTGTGTGAATGGGGCTTACCCGGTAGTAAGCTTAGGGCTTACTCTTGGCTCTGTGCTCAGGGATCACCCCTGGTGGTGTTCAGGGGACCACAGGGGGTGCTGGGGATTGAACCCGGGCAGCCACCTGTCGGGCAGGCACCTTCCCTGGGGTCCTGTGTCTCCTGCCCCCACCTTCCTTAACATCACTAGGAAACCATGAACAGAATCTTGGACAGGAAATGGATGGCTCTCGCCTGGGTTATTTTTATCTTCTTACCCACGTAGTCTTAAAATATGCGTTTAAATATCATTCTTTGAAAGTGTTTTACATACTGGGGGGAACCAGTCTCCCCAAAGTGGTGCATGGAAGACCCCGGGGAACCAGCCACCGGGCTGAGGAGCTGAGGCCCTCCTGCAGAGCAGGCTCTGCCTTAGCCATGGCGCCAGGCTCTCTCTGTGGAGCTGTCCATGGCGATGGCCACCTGAAAATGTCCCGGGCTGCCCCTCCCCCAGACCCAACTTTACCCCCTCCGATTCCTCCCTCCTGATACTGTGTCACTGAAGTCGGCCACTGGGCTGGCCACCTCCAGACTCCTCCAGGTGGGATGGGCAGGGCCGTTCCCCCGTGTGGAGTGGACAAGGATGCGGGGGAGGGGGTTGGGGGGGCTCAGGGTCTCTGGAAGCACAGGCACCCACTGTCTCCTCTCCTAGCTGGGGGCGGCCCTCATCCGGCCCCCTGCCTCACCCTGCTGCTTTCTGCCCTCCCTGTCCCTGTCCTCACCCCCTCTGGCTCCCGTCAGGCTTCTTTCTCTTCCCCAGCTGCAAAGAGGGTCCCGGCAGCCGGACCCCCAGGGGCCTGGGCCAGTGCCAAGAGCTGAGAGCAGAGAGCCATCGTTCTCTCTCGCTCTCCCTCTGCGTCCCGGGCTGGAGGGTGGCGTTGGTGACCGATGCCACTCAGGGTCCAGGAGCAGGGGCCCTGAGGGCACACACTGGCCTTCGGTAGAGCAGGAGCGTGGCTTGGGGGGGGGGGTTCCTGGTCGCCCCAGCCAGCCGTGGCCATATCTCTGTGTGTGTGTGTGTGTGTGTGTGTGTGTGTGTGTGTGTGTGTGTGTGTCGCAGGATCGGGGAGGAGGAGACGGCGGTGGTGTGCCCCGTGATTGACGTGATCGACTGGAACACGTTTGAGTACCTGGGCAATTCTGGAGAGCCCCAGATCGGCGGCTTTGACTGGCGGCTGGTGTTCACGTGGCACGTGGTCCCCGAGCGGGAGCGGAAGCGGATGCGGTCCCCCATCGATGTCATCAGGTCGGGAGCGGCTGACCTGCAGCAGAGACCCCGGGGGGAGGGCAAGGATGCTTCGCTGGGGCCCCACCCCACTCTAAATGTGGGGTTCATATTAATTGGCCTATTTTATTTATTTAAAAACATGGTGAGGGGGCTGGCGAGATAGTTCAGTGGGTAGGGCGCTGGCCTTGCACGCGAGGCTGACCTGGGTTCAATCCCCGGGCACCCCGTATGGTTTCCCAAGTACCACCAGGAGTGATTCCTGAGTGCAAAGCCAGTAAACCTTGAGCATCACCAGGTGTGGCCCCACAGCCAAAGCCAAACCAAGATAAATAAAAATAGGGTGAAATATGCATCCTACGATGTACTCCCTCCTATTCTTCCTTCCTTCCTCCCTCCACCGAGGAGCCCCGCTGGCCTTCTCCCCTTGTGCTCTGAGCCTGCCGTGCTGGGAGGGCCCCGCAGTGCCACTGCAAGTCTCAGGGCCCGGCTGCCACCAGTTTCCCACGCCCACATCTGTACTCGGGGGTGCTCCCCTCCCAGCTTTCGACCTGAGCCACCTCTGGGCGCCAGGGAGGACACCAGGCCGGCTCAGTGGGGTGTGGGGAGAGCGAGACCCTCAGGGCAATGTGCTAGAATCATCTTTCATGGCCTCCAGCAGCCTCCAGCTGCATCTGTGAGTGCCTGGGCTCTGCTGTGGGACCACCACCGCCACCCACCCTGCCACCCTCCCCACCACAGGTCTCTCCTCCCTCCCTCAGTGTCTGTCTGCAGTGCTGGGTCCTCTCATGCTTAGGCCTTCCCAGCACCGTTCATTCCTCTGTACTGGACACGCCCTGGTCCCGTACCCTCTCCTCCCTGAAACAGCCCCCCCTGCCCCCTGCCCCTTGTGAGCACATGGCGTCACGCACGTGGTTCTCTGATTATCTGTGGAAGAGTCTGGGAGCTTCCCAGCCGGGACCCCCGGCAGAGCCCGCCCCGGCAGTGCTCCCGGGCTGCTGAAGGCAGATCAGGCCTGGGCGAGGGTTCCCGCGGCTGGCACTGAGACGTGGGTGTTGCAACTCTTCCAGGTCCCCGACAATGGCTGGTGGGCTGTTTGCTGTGAGTAAGAAATATTTTCAGTATCTGGGGTCTTATGATACAGGAATGGAAGTTTGGGGCGGAGAAAACCTCGAATTCTCCTTCCGGGTAAGTGTTCTAGTCTCCCCTGGTGCGTGTTTAGCCTCTCCTGTCGCTCTCCTGTGGCTCTTTGTCTGTCTGTCTCTGTCTCTTTCTGTAGCCGTGCTTGTCTGTCTGTCTGTCTGTCTGTCTGTCTGTCTGTCTGTCTGTCTCTGTCTCTGTCTCTCCATGCCTCTGTCTCTCTGGATTTCATGAAACCTGTTGGGCTTTCTCCCACCTCGGCCTTTCGTCCAGTGTCCTGAGGGTGGACACGTGGACGGCCTATATGCGTGCTTCTCTCATCTGGCCTTCTCACAGAATATGCTTTTAACTAGAAGAGCAGGGGGCAGGGGAGGAACCTCATACCTTGGCTCTTTTCTCTCCCTCTGCTCCACCTGGGCTGAGGCTGGCCCCAGCCACAGCGTCCTGCCTCCCAGCCCATCTTAGGCTGCCGGCCTTGCCGAGCTCTTTAGGAAGTTGCCTCTGTAGGTAGCCGAGCGACTTCCAGGCCCTGACACCGAGAATTGTCGGGAGAGATAAAGGGGTCAGGTTCAGTGGCCGGACATGCAGGCAGGAGCAAGACTCACATTCTAAACAAGCACGCCCCTCCTCCCCCGAGGCCACCCTCTGCCCTTTGAATCCCCGAGTGATGGTCCTGTGAGAACCCCTACCCTTTCCGTGAGGTTCCCAGTGAACTTGTGTCTGGCATTTTACATTTCAAAACCATATGCCCCTGATCATGCTTTTTTGATGATGTTAAAATTTCAGTGTTATTTTTAGGAGGAATTTTTTTCATCTCTTTTGTTTGTTTGTTTTGTCTTGGGGCCACACCCAGCGGTGCTCAGGGGTTACACCTGGGGCTCTGCCCTCAGGAATCATTCCTGTCTGTGCTCTGGGGACCTTATGGGGTGCCGGGGATCGAACCTGGGTCGGCCCCATGCCGGGCAGTATGCCCTCCCTACCTGCTATACTATTGTTCTGGCCCCTGGATTTTTCTTTTCTTTTCTTTTTAAATTTTTTTAGTAATAGAGCATCCCAGCTTTGCATAAAGAGTGAACCACAGAAATTTTGTCTTCCACCTGGGGCTTTCCTTCTCCCATCGTAAACCTCAGGTACTATCCTTTTGTTTTTTTTTTTCTTTTTTAAAATTTTCTTTTTTAATTTGGCCGAAACCTAGCAGCGCTCAGGGCTCACTCCTGGCGGTGCTCAGGGTATTGTAGGAGCTGCCAAAAACTGAACCTGGGTCAGGTACCTGCAAGGCGGGTGCCCGACCCCATTGTACTAGGTGGCCAGCGCTTACAGCTGCTTTTCTGGATGGCTCGTCCTGGGGGCCAGTGGCGGGGTGTGGCGGTTCACACCCTTCTGCCCCTGTGTGAGTCCACCTCGTTGGGCCTTGAGGTGCACTTTTTTTTTTTTTTGCTTTTTGTGTCACACCCGGCGATGCACAGGGGTTACTCCTGGCTCTTCACTCAGGAATTGCTCCTGGAGGTGCTCGGGGAACCATATGGGATGCTGGGAATTGAACCTGGGTCGGCCGCCTGCAAGGCAAACGCCCTACCCGCTGTGCTATCGCTCCAGCCCCGAGGTGGCACTTTTAATGGTCTTTCTGCCTCTCCTCCAGGTGCCAGGCTGCTCTTCCTGTGTCTGGCAGTTCTTCTTTCTTCCTTCCCAACTTCTCCCCTTCCTAGCTGCTTTCCTCTCTTCTCTGGCTAGGAGATCAGGTAATCAACCCGTGTGGACTGTCGCCAACCCACGGGCTCCTGGCCAGGCCACTCTGGGCCCCGTGAGCCCTGCGCATGAGCAAGCAGTGCATGGGCTTGTGGTCTTGGTTCTGGTGGCTCGACCCTGGGGCCGCTCCCTTGTTCTTTGGCTGCATTCTGGAGCCTGCGTGTGCATGGGGGTGGGTGAGGTGGGGACAGGCGGTGGGGTGGAGGGGGGTGAGGTGGGGGGGTCGCCTGTTCCGTGCCCTGGAGGGTGAGGCCTCGGCAGTGTCTCCTTGGGTGATGCTCTGTGTCCAGCCTCTCTACGCAAGGGACAGCCGTGCTAACAGACCCGCTCCCCTCACCCAGCCTCTCCCCTGCTCTGCAGATCTGGCAGTGCGGCGGGACCCTGGAGACGCACCCCTGCTCGCACGTCGGCCACGTCTTCCCCAAACAGGCTCCCTACTCTCGCAAAAAGGCTCTGGCCAACAGCGTCCGCGCTGCCGAAGTGTGGCTGGACGAGTTCAAGGAGCTCTTCTACCACCGCAACCCCCACGCGCGCCTGGTGAGATCCTCCCGCCTGCCCCGTCTGCCCGCACCCCTGCTGGCCTCCTCGGAACCAACCCCCCCCCCCCACACCCTCCCTCCACCCTTCACGCTGGCACATCCGGGTCTGGAGGGAGAAGCTGCAGTGGGCCTTGGTGAGGCCAGTGGGGGACGGCTTGATTCCTCCATGGTTGTGATAACCCTCTGCTAGTGTCCCTTGATGCCCGCTGGGCCTCAAGGCTCACACCCTGCAGCTCATGCTGCCCACCCCGGGTGGGGGGCACCCCAAGTTCGTTGCTTCTGGGTTTCTGTTACCTACGGCTGCCATGTGTTCTTCAGATCGTGGGCACTTCTGTCTGTGGAGGGGAGGTCGGGCCCCACGCCATGGTCACCTGGGCCTCTTCCTGGCTCTCAGGGATCATTCCTGGTGGTTGCTCTGAGGAGCAAATGAGGTGCCGGGGACCAGGGCGGGGTCTGCCCTCTGCACGAGCTCTCGGGTTCCTGTCTTGTTTTTGCCCCCCACCCGGAGGTGCTTGGGGTCTACCTACCCGTGATTCAGTGCTGGGGGCTCCCTGCAGTGCCGGGGCTCGGACCTGGCCTCCTGCATGTGCTCTTGACCACTGGGCTATCTCTTCAGCCCAGAGTACGTCAGTGAGTGTGTGTGTGTGTGTGTGTGTGTGTGTGTGATGCCAGGGATGGGTCATATATAATGCATGTGTGCTCTGTCTCATCCCAGCCCCATCTCTTGGCTTTGCGTGCGTGTCTACCTCAGCCAGCCCTTCTCAGTATGTCCCACTGAAGAAGTGCTGTGTGTCCAGGGATGCCCACAGGGCCGGGGGTGTGGGCTCCCATCCTGTCCCGTGTCCCAGGCACTTCATGACCATCAAAGTGCACTGGGTCTCCCCTGGCTGGAGCTGGGCAACGGGAAACCATGTGTGTGTGCGTGTGCGTATGTACGTGTGCGTGTGTGTGTGTGTGTGTGTGTGTGTGTGTGTGTGTGTGTGTGTGGTACCCAGGCTGTCACATCTCTCTCCCTGGGCACCCCCACACACCTGCACAGCTGGGGCTTGGGGGCATCATCACGCCCCGGGACTGGGGTAGGGTGTGGTGGGGGGCGTGGAGGACCTGCAGGCTGACCGCGTGGACCCTCCTCAGGAGTCCTTTGGCGACGTGACCGAGAGGCGGCAGCTCCGTGAGAAGCTCAAGTGTAAGGACTTCAAGTGGTTCCTGGAGAACGTGTATCCCGAGCTGCACGTGCCCGAGGACAGGCCCGGCTGCTTCGGGATGGTGAGCGGGCTGGGCCCGGGGGCTGCCGGCAGGGTCCCCCCGCCCTGGGCCTCCCCTGTTGCGCCCCCTGACTCTTCCCCTCCCCCGGGTGGGCTTGGCTCTCCGCTCTCTCATGTGGGAGCGTGTGAACGAGCCAGGTTCAGCTGCTGATTTTGTGCACGAGGAGACTGAGGCTCGCCTGGGCTCTCCATGGCCTTTACCCATCTCCAAACCCCAGTCTCAGTGTCTGGCCCAGTCAGTCACTCTCACCTCAGAGGTCCTTGGGGACCGGAACGGGGGTTAAGGAGGTAGGGTGGAGGGGGGTGGGGTGGGAAAAGAAGTCACTCCTGTTGTTTACCAAGAAAAAGAAATTTTGGGGGGGACCAAAGAGATAGTACTTTTTTTTTTCTTTTTGGGTCACACCTGGCGATGCACAGGGGTTACTCCTGGCTTTGCACTCAGAAATTACTCCTGGCGGTGCCCAGGGGACCATATGGGATGCTGGGAATCGAACCCGGGTCGGCCATGTGCAAGGCAAACGCCCTACCCACTGTGCTATCGCTCCAGCCCCAGTACCAGGGTTAACGTTAAACTTTGCCCTATGTGTGACTGACCCCAGTTTGACTCTGGTGCCAGATTTGGCCCCCTGAACACTATTAGGAGCGGCCCAAGTACTTCCAAGTGTGGCCTAAACACCCTTCCCCCCCCACCACAAACACAAACAAATGAGAAGTATTTGGGCTGTGGGGCAGGGGGTTGGGCTACACCTAGCAGTGCACAGGGGTCACTGTGCATGGTGGTGCTGGTGTCAGGCTGGGGTTGGCTGCCCGTCAGGCAGGTGCCTCACCCCCAGACTGTCTCGCTGGCACCCACGCCGTTTACTCTGGAGAGGAATCACGCCAACAGAGAGGCTCTCCTCTGCCAGGCTGGGCTGCAGGGCTGGGCCACGCCACTTCCCCACTCTGGAAGCCTTTGGTCAACGCCCGGCGGGCCCTAAATGCGTTCATGTCCTTGGCCACTGCGAAGGGTCCTGAGGTGCCGAGAGGATCAGGAGGACATCGTGAGCGGCCTGCCCCGGGCGTGTACGGCTCCTGCTAGCCCTGCCCTGTCTCCTGCATCCCCGCCCCACCCCCTTTCACTGCATTTCTCTTTTGTCCAAGTGCAGCCCTGGGGCGGGGGGTGGGGGCGGTGGTGATGGTGGGGCACAATGCCCTTCAAGGCCTTTGCACGTGACCACCAAACTGGGCACTATCCCCAGCACCCCATAGGATCCCCCCTTAAGTACCACCAGGAGTGATCTCTGAGCACGGAGCCAGGAGTAAACCCTGAGCATTGCTGGATGTGATGCCTCCCTCCTATCCCCCCCAAAAAAAATCCAAAATGAATAAATTATTAAAAGGTAAAAATATCAGAAGGTCTTATTTATTTGTTTATTTTTGGCTTGGGGGCCATGCCTGGCAGTGCTCAGGGATTTACTCCTGGCTCTGCACTCAGGGATCACTCCTGGCAGTGCTCAGGGGAGCCTGTGGGGTGCCGGGGTCCGCCCAGGTATGAGGCCAGCCACCTCGCTGACCTGCTGTACTCTCGCTCGGGTCCCAGAAGCTCTTACTTTCAGGCCCGGTTCTTGCGCTGGGCCCTCCTCACGTGCTGTTTCCCCTCCCTCAGCAGCCCGGGTGGGCTCAGTCGTGAGTAAACCTGAACTGGAAACTCCCCTTATGTTTCCCGGCAGCTCCAGAATAAAGGACTGCAAGGGCTCTGCTTTGACTATAATCCTCCCGATGAGAACGAGGTTGTGGGGCACCAGGTCATTCTGTACTCCTGTCACGGCCTGGGCCAGAACCAGGTAGGTGATGCTTCCCCTGGGGGGAAGGCAGCAGGGGGCCCTGGGCTCCAGGGCTTCGGAGCCTCTTAAAGGGGGGAATCGGGGGAAATCTATGTGTGTTGTTGCTGTTTAATTTTTATTATTATTTTTATGTTTTAATTGAATCACTGTGGGATACAGTTATGGAGCTTTCATGGTTGGGTTTCAGTCATACAATGATCCAACACCCATCCCTCCGCCAGTGCGCATTTTCCACCACTAGTGTCCCCAGTATCCCTCCCTCCACCCCTACCCCACCCCACCCCCTACCCCATTGGCAGACAATTTCCTTCTTACTCTCTCTCTACTTTGGGGCATTAGGGTTTGCAATACAGATATTGAGAGGCCGTCACGTTTGGTCCTTTATCTACTTTCAGCACATCTATGTGTGGTTTTAAAAAAAGTGAATATTTGACCTCTTCAATTTACAAAGGTAATAGAGACTCACTGTAGAACATTTTGGAAATAGAAAGTGAAGCAAGTATGCCGGAGAGGACCGCCTTAGAATGAAGATGAGTTTCTTGTCCCTCTTTCTTTTATGCACAGACTCTGGCTTCTATGTTTTAAATAGTTGTCATCGTTGTATGTTTATGGTTTATGTTTGATTATTTCCTCTTGCATCATCCGTGCATGCTCAGATGTCTTTTTTGGAATATTGGCCTCTCAGTGGTTCACATCAATCTTTTTTTGTTTGATTTTTGAGTCACACCCAGCAATACTCAGCAGTTCCTCCTGGCTCTGCACTCAGGAATCATTCCTGGTGATGCTCTGGGGACCATATGCGATGCTGGGGATTGAACTCAGGTCAGCTGCATGCAAGGCAAATGCCCTACCCGCTGTGCTATCGCTCCAGCCCCGCCATCATGTAGTTCTGGGGCAGCGAGGTGGACTGATTCTCTGCCAGCAGAGGTAATACAGACTCATTGTAGAACATCTGGGAAATAGAAAACGGAGCGAGTAGTGCCCGATAGGACCCAGAGAAACCCGTTTGTGCAGTTACGACTAACCGTGCACTAATACCTACAGTCAGAGGAAGAAAAAGGAAAACCCTGCAGATCTGGGCGGGCAGAGGGTCAGTGCTCAGGAGGGCACTGGCTTGCCCGGAGAGGCCGGAGTCCAGCACCCCGTCTCCCTGTGTGGCCCAGGCCTGCCAGCTCCCTGGTAGTGCAGTTCCTGCCTGCACGTGGCACTTTCGTGATTCCTCGGTGCCATTGCCTGGGGTCAAACTTCCTTGAGTTTGCCGGGGAGAGCAGGGAAAGCCCATAGAAGGGAGAGAAAGGGCAGCTCAGGCCTCAGAGTTGCCCAGGCGGCTACTGAGACCGTCCATTTTCTGGCCAGCCCAAGGGCAGGGACAGTGTGGGGCCTCAGACACTCAGGGAAGGAGCAAGGCACCAGAAGGGGGACTCGAGGACCTCTGGCCAGGCACTCACAGACCCTCAGGACTGGACACTTGGGGGCTCTGTCTGGCCCCTGTGTTCTGACCCCGGCCTGGTGTCCATCCTTTCCTCCATGGCCGACGGTAACCACTGCCCACGGACGGCTTCTTTGCAGTTCTTCGAGTACACGTCCCAGAGGGAGATCCGCTATAACACCCACCAACCCGAGGCGTGCGTGGCGGTGGAGGTGGGTGGGACGCACCTGGTCATGGAGCTCTGCCAGGACCCGGCCTCCGAGAACCACCGCTTCCACCTGCGCCCGGTGAGTGGGCAGTGCCGTCCGTGCTGCCAGTCTTGGGGCTGTGGTGGGAAGTAGACTCTCCCCGGGGGGTCACAGGGAGCATGCTGGGAACGGGGGTGTCGGAGTGGGGGTGGGGTGGGGGTGGGGACTGTTCACACCTGCATCTTGCGGGATCCCTAACGCTTGGCCTGTCTTCTCTCGTTCACTTGGAATTTTTTTTTGGGGGGGGGCTGGGCGGGGGATGGGGACCAGCCTAGGTGCTGCTGCTGATGGAATGGGGTCTCCTTAAAGCAGATGTGAGGTCAGATCCTGCGGGAGGGGGTCTAGGGTGGCGGGGAAGATGTTCTACTTCTGTAAACCTCACCTCACTCTCCCCAGCTCTGGAATCAGGGGGAGCGGCAGGGGAGATGGTTGCAGAGGTCACCAAAGCACACACGCAACCCTGGATTTATCCCACGTGGCCCCCTTCTGAGTTTCACTGGCTGCAGCCCTGGAGGCCTTGAGCATCATTGGGGTGACCCTGGTGGCCCCCAATACTGCAGGACCTAAGTGTCACCTCTTCAGGTCTTAGCATTCAGGCAGACGGCCTGCTTGGCCCAAACCCTCAGGGCCCCCTATCCCAGGAGTGCTCAGGAGGGCCCCCTCCCGCAAGTGAATAACACAAGAGATGAACCAAATAAAGTGAGGGCAGTACCCGTAGCTTTGGCCAACTCCAGGAAGGTCTGGGTGGACAGCCGGAAGCTTCCTTGGAAGCGGTCAAGCCCAGGGGCGCTGAGGGTCACTTGTAGCACAGGGCCAGACAGGGATTTGCTAAGGTGCTTGTCCTGCGGGCAGCCATCCCTGGTTCAATCCCTGGCACCATCTCTGGTACCCAAGCCCCTCCAAAAGTGGCCCCTGAGGACCCCAGCATCCCACCCCCCACAGAAGTGTTCCTTGCAGTGTACAACACTATCCCCGCCGTGGATTTGGAGCGGACAGAGCAGACGGGCTCGAGAGGCGCTAGGTCCCTCATCCTGTGACCCCCTTGGCTGTGGACTCTTGAGGGGACTTGTAAATTGGCCATAGCTTTGGCTCACTCAAACATGGTTTGAGCACTGAAGAGGAGACAAATAACAAGAATGTAAAAAGAAAAAAAAAGAATCTGTCCTCTTTCCTCAGATCTCATTCTCAGCCTGGCCCCAGGGATGGGAAGATTCTCCTGTCATACTGACAGAGGGTTCATTCTCTGTATGAGGAGAAAGTAGAGGATGTTTTCTGGTAGAAAAATGTTACAATTTAGAAAGAGATGTGGAGTCTGGAAGGGTGATGATTCTCGGTTCAAGGGAAGCTGTGTGACAGGCGCAACACCTCTGTGCCCCAGACCTTTTGGGTTCCCTCACCCAGTGCAGACTCATATATATATATATATATATATATTCTTATATATTTATATTTATATATACTTCTATATATATATATATTTCTGAAAGGACCAAAAAAAAAAAAAGACTCCGCAGGCCCAAGAATACATTTTAAAAAAATTTATTTTCCATTTTTATTTATTTATTTATTTTATTTGGGGGCCACACCTGGCAATGCTCAGGGGTTACTCCTGGCTCTGCAATCAGGAATCGCTCCTGGCGGTGCTTGGGGGACCATATATGGGATGCTGGGAATCAAACCCCAGTCAGCTGAGGATAAGGCAAATGCCCTACCTGCTGTGCTATCGCTCCGGCCCCCCCAAGAACACATTTTCAGGAAAAATCCTCTGAGCAATCACTTGTCATTCTCTGAAATTGCCTGTGATCTTTCCTAGGATGGGTCTTTGTTTCACGAACAGTCGAAGAAATGTGTTCAGGCTGAGAAGGAGTCCAACGACAGGTTCGTCCCACTCTTACGAGACTGCACCGTCTCGAGCCGTCAGCAGTGGTTCTTCAAGGAACGCATGTTTTGAACAGGCGGGAGAACACCGGAAGTGAGGGCCCTGGCCCCTGGGCCCAGCAGGAAGGGGTCGGGCACCCCCACAGAGCGCCCACTCAGCTGCTCGCCTCCTGTGCCGTTGGTTAAGGTGGGGTTGGATTCGGTACAGAATGTGAATGCACTTGGTACTCTTTGGGAAACATTTGCCATTGTTCCCAAATACCCCCATTTTTCGAAGGGTAACCATAAAATGTTCACTTGTGATTTTCAGGGAATTAAAATCTTTAAATATTTTTCTATTAAATTTTTCCGATTGTGTTGTTTTATTTCCTCTAGAGAAGAGGTATATAATTCAAGTTGGTATTTGCGGTAGTTCCCAGAGCATGTCTGCACATCTGGAAGTCAGACCCACAGCGTGCACTCTGCATCCCTTGGTACCACCTCTCCACACGCTGGGTTGGGTCTTTCCTCCATGTAGATAGATAAACTCTAGGAATCTGGCATTGCTTCCTTCTGTCATTGAGATATTACTGACGCATTTACTGATTTAATAAAAATGCTATTTGGTTATTCATTTTGGTGGGGGCCACACCCATTTCCTTGTCGTTATCGTGGAGAAGAGAATGTTTTCTGTGGATTTCATAGCCGTGTTTTTCAGAGGTTGCCATAATAGGCTTTATGAACTTATCACACTCTTTTCAACCTCCTACTGTTATTTCCAGCAAAAGATAGCAAATTTGCATCAGTAGAATTCTAACCCCACCCCCTCTGTGCTATCATGGAATTATATATCTTTTTTATTTTGGTTTTTTTTTGGGGGGCGGGGGGGGGGGGGAAGGTCCACTCCCAGCGGTGTTTCGGACTCACTCCTGGCTCTGCACTCAGGAATCACTCCTGGCAGTGCTTAGGGGACCATATGGGAGGCCGGGGATTGAACCCAGGTTGGCTACGTGCAAGGCAAACGCCCTACCCACTGTGCTATCACTCCGGCCTCACATTCTCTTATATTTACCCACATATGTAACATTTCCCTATATGTAGTGAGTCATTTTTCTCTTGCTGCTTTGAGATTTTTCTTTTTTCTTTTTTTAAAGCAGTTTAGGATTTAGGTGTAGACATAGAGTGATCGATGGCACAGTGGGAAGGGCATTGCCTTGCACTCGGCCGACCTGGATTCAGCGCCTGGCATCCTAGATGGTCCCCCAAGCCCCACTGGGAGCGATTGATTCCTGAGTACAGAACCAGGAATAACCTCTGAGCATCGCTTGATGTGGCCCCAAAGCAACAAAACAAAAAAAGAGTAGATGTCTAGGTGTAGTGGATTTGTGTTTATCATCCTTGGGATTCACTGAGATTTTGAGAAAAGAGCTTTAGAATGTCAATATGGGACGGTTTTGTCTTTACTTTTGCTGCCCCTTTCTCTGTTATTTCTTTAAGTTAGATAATGTCTAATGAGTAATCTTTTTATTTCACGTCTTCTGCCATCTCAAACCTGTTGACCTAAGGAAGTTATGTGAGGTGGGTTTGTTTGTTTGGTTTTTTTTTTGGCTTTTCTTAAATTTCAGTTATAATACTTTCAACTCCAAATATCTCTCTGGTTCTTCAAATACCTCGTGGTGTTATTTCTCTGCTGAGATTCCTAATATACTGACTTAATGTTAACACATGTTCCATTAATCCTTTGAACATATTTCCTTAGTTCTCAGAATATATTAATAGCAACTTTGAAACATTTTATGATTCAGCAACTTAAAACAACTGTAAAGGTCACTGGTCATTTTTAGCCCCTCTTCATAGCATGACTTTGCTTCTGATTCAGCTGGTAGAAAAGGGTTTGTTGCTAAATGATATATATATATTTTAGGGTTCACTGAATTAAATCAGGTCCACCCAGTATAATGTCCTTTGTTGAAAAACATTTAAGTTTTTTAAAAAATTTTTATTAGTGAATCACCATGGGGTACAAAAGATTTAAGTTTTAAGTTAAAAGTTAAATTGAGATTTAACTTAAAAGTCATCTGATGGGGCTGGAGTGATAGTACAGTGGGTAGGACGTTTGCCTTGCATGTGGCCAACCCGGGTTTGATTCCCAGCATCCCAAATGGTCCCCTGAGCATTGCCAGGAGTAATTCCTGAGTGCAAAGCCAGGAGTAACCCCTGTGCATCTCCGGATGTGACTCAAAGAGAGAAAAAAAGACTGAGGGGGAAAGATAAAAAAAATAATTAATAAAAGTCAGCTGAAGAGGTTAAAAAGTCAACTTCATTTGACATTTTAAAAAAAAAGTTAGTTAAAAGTTAACTGATTAGAGACCTTACTGCCATCCACAAAATTCCTGTTTTTGAATGTTATCCCATTATCTTCCAGGTTCTGCTCACTCTCCCGGGGCGGGGGACTATGGGGGCCAGGAAACAAGAGTCCTACAGCCGGGCCTGGAATTTTGCTTTCCCTGGACCAGTGGGTTATTTGACTAATACTGTAAATGATGCAGGTGCATTTGGAACTGGATTCAGAGGTGCCCCTCTCTCTGGCAGATCCCTGCTTACCAGGTGGGAAGATTCCCTTCTGAAAGCCTGTAACAATTCCCAAGAACTGTTTTTGAGGACTGAGGGTAGGGAACTATTCCCAGTAGTGCTTGGGGGTTACTCCCAACTCTGTACTCAAAGGTTGCTCCCAAGGGCAACCTTCATGGAAAGCAGGTGCTTGGCCTCCCAGGAAACTGAACCTTTATCACTGGACAAGCCCCTTTGTGTCAGCTGGGCAGGAATTATTTTATTTCAATGGGCCACTTGCATGTTTTTTTTGTTTTTGGGGTTTTTTTTTTTTTTGTTTTTTCTTTTGCTTTTCGGGTCACACCCAGCGATGCACAGGGGTTACTCCTGCTCTACACTCAGGAACTACTCCTGGCGGTGCTGGGGGACCATATGGGATGCTGGGAATCGAGCCTGGGTCAGCTGCAAGGCAAACACCCTACTCATTGTGCTATCGCTCCAGCCCCACTTTATGTTCCTTGATAGTCGAATATGGGTGAAACATAACTTTCCCAACTCACTAGCTTCCTTTTTCTCCTTCGGCAAAGGAATTTTTTCCAGGCTTATTACGATGTGCATGGGCTCACCTGTACCTTGTGAAGAGGCGGGATCCGGCCCAGGAGGGGGGATGCTGCCATCTCGCAGGCTCCCAGGTGGTGCCAATGCCGCAGGCCAGGGATGGTGTTAGAGGAGCAGCGTAGTCCCGTGGGAATTAGGGAGCGGCATCAACCCTGGGTCTGGCCAGTCCCTATTGTATTACTCTCATGTGCCCACGAGATGGCGCTGTCCGCCTGGGAAACAATAATCCCCTCAGTCAAACCTCTTGGCAGAAAATCACTCTAAATCCTAGGTCCAGGGATTCAGATCTGGAAGGCACCTGAGACTGGTGCTGGTGTAGCTGGGAGCTGAGGGAGGCCAGTGAAGGAAGGGAGTTGGCCCGAAAGGCCACAGCAAGGCCGGGACAGCCTCCTTCTAGTCAGCATCCTCTTCACGGGTTAGGGACCTGGGTTCTAATCTTAGCCATCATGCGCTTACTTAGGGTGCCATAAGTAAGTCAGCTGTCTCCGTGGGAAACCCCCCTTTCTCTGCGGCACTGGACTAGACTCTAAAGTCAAACCCCCACCTCAGGGCCAGAGAGATAGTCCAGTGGGTGGGGTTTTGCCTTGCATGCAGATGACAAGTGTTTGATCTCCACACCCCACTTGGTCCCCGGAGCCAGCAGGAGAGATCCCCGAGTGCAGAGTCAGCCGTAAGCCCTAAGCACCACCTGGTGAAGCAAAAGGAGAAACAAACAGAGAAAATGACCCCTCTTGAGAGAAAGCCTCTACAGGCTTTGCCACTTGCCTTGTTGTGTCTGAGTCACACCGTGGACTGGGCACAGGGCTGGACACTGCCCTGCTCTGGTCCCCTGAGGTTTGTGAGATCTCATGCAGCACCCTATCAAACTCAAGATTGTCCCTTCAGTACGGGGGATGAAATCTAGGGTCTCACACACACGGAGGGTAACGGCTCCGTCGCTGAGCTCCATTTCCTGACTGAAGTCTCTCTTTTATGTTCATGTGTAGATGTGAGGATCAAAGCACTGTCGTCCATTGTTCATCAATTTGCTCGAGCGGGCACCAGTAACGTCTCCATTGTGAGACTTGTTGTTACTGTTTTTGACATATTGAATACGCCATGGGTTGCAAGCCAGGCTCTGCCATGCGGGCGGGATATTCTTGGTAGCTTGTTGGGCTCTCTGAGAGGGACGGAGGAATTGAACCCGGGTCTGCTGTGTGCAAGGCAAACGCCCTACCCACTGTGCTATTGCTCCAGCCCTAGATGTGAGGATGGCACTATATGTGCATGTGTCTATGTGAGTGTGTGTGCATGTATGTAGGTGTGTGAATTGTACTGAGTGTGCATGGATATGCATGTACATGTTTGTGTGTGTAAAAGTGTGGTGGACTGTGTGTGTGCACACATGTGTTCACATGTAAGTGTGTAGAAGTGAGGATGGCATATTGTGTGTACTTGTATGTGTGTGCACCAGGGCCTGGCTTCTCGGACTGCAGATCAAGATGCCACATGGGGTTTGTGTAACTTGAAAGATACTTGTTTTACTTTAAATTTCTATATGATTTATCAAGTAAATATTTGTATCCTTATTTTACATACCTAAAACAAGGGGGCATGGAAAAAGTTTCCTAACAGAAAGGGGTTGCTATGCGAGGCTGCTATTGTGGCCGCACAACCTCACATCTCTTCATTCTCAGCAATGGAAAACAAATTATCAAATGCTTCCTTTTCAGCAGGTCCGACTTTGGGGGGGAGAAACTCTAAACAATAATAGTGAGTTTTTTGTTGAAATATTGAATGTAATCAAAGTAAAGAGAAAGTAAAGTGAAATTTATCAGCTACACAGGCGGGGTGGGGGCTGGGGGGTGGGGGGGAGGTATACTGTGAGTCTTGGTGGTGGAATATGTGCACTGGTGAAGGGATGGGTGTTCGAGCATTGTATAACTGAGACGTAAATCTGAAAGCTTTGTAACTTTCCAAATGGTGATACAATTAAAAAAAAAACATTTTAAAAAGCCAGTAAAAAAAAAAAATAAGAAAGGGGTTGCTAATGAAAAACTTCAAAAAGCTGAGAAAGAGAGTGAGAGTGAAAGAGAGAACAGGAAAAGACAGAAAGGGAAAGGAAGAAGGAGAAAGAGAGCCTTTATTATACATAATAGACAGTGAATAATAACAGTAAAAACTGAAAATGGCCAGGAATAAGGGCTAAAAAGTTGCTGTAGCAGCAGACAGTTGAAGTCAGAGCAAATGAGCTCTAGACACTACTTGGTGGGGTTTAGGAAATCATGAACTGGTGGCAGAAAAGAGGGACGGGAGGAGGGCTGGGTGACTCTCCCTGACAACCACTGTCCTGTTTCCATGACTGATTCAACAGAAGGATCCATCCCACGCGGTGCGGGTGTGTGGCACTGGGCGGGGCGGGTCCTGCCAGGGAACGTCTCCTGCTTCTGGATGATGCGGAGCCCGTCGGGTGGGGTCTCACCATGTCCAGAGCCTGTCACTGCCCACCCACGGTGCCTGTTCATCTGTACTCCCTCTGCAGTGCCCACCAGGGAGAGCCCCCACCCTTCCCCGAGTGCTCCGTGGGTGCCTGACTCCTAGCGGCCAGATCCTGTCTCAGGATGAGGACCTGCAAACCTCCAGGTATTTTCCAAACCTCTCAAGGACTGGGCGGACCTTCTCTGCACAAGACCCCACCCCAGGGTGGAACCTTCACTGCCCACGAGCTCCCCAGACAGCACAAGCCCAAAGGCACCCTGTGCCCCACATTCAGAGATGGATTGATTCTCAGCCCAGCGATAGCAAGAGGGAAGAGCTGTCAGAGCCTCAGGGAGGTGGCTGCAGAGCACTGGGGGCCTGGCTGTGTGCAAGGCAGGGAGGACAGGGGCACTCGGGGGTACCATAGTGGGCAGGAGTGATGTGGGGTGGTTGGGGTCCCTTGTGGTCAGACTGCAGGACTCATGGGAGCAGCGTGGCCTGGCTGAGCGGCCACAGGTAGGACTGTGTGCTTTGAGAGGGATTTCCAGAACAGGCCGGGAGCAACACCAGAGAAGGGTCCAGCTTTCCCAAGGCCAAGTCTGGATGTCCAGCGCCCACTAGGGTGGACTGAATCTCAGAGGAAGGGGGTGGAGCTGGGGCTGGGGAGGTGCTGTGGGGTCATTAAGAGCCCTCCAGGAGGGCCCAGAAAGGGAAGTCTCTGTGCAACAGGGGGGACTGGTCTGAGGCTGACCGGGCCCTAGGGCTCTTTGGCACCATGGATTTGCATGTGACAGTCTGGGAGGGACCGAGAGAGAAGGACAGAGAGAGGAGGTGGATACCTGGTAAGACGGGAGCAAAACTGTGGGCCTGAGGAGAGGGGAAAGGTGGGGAGGGCAGGGATCCAAGGAGAGAAAGGAGAGGGGCCCGGGGAGCGAAGGACAGTGTGGACGGCAATCAGGAGAGACCCTCTTCGGGGCACGCAGTGCTCTCAGTGAAGCAGCCAGGCCAGACCTGGGGGTGCAAAGGGGCTAATCCCAGCGGTTGCAGCCGAGCCTGGGCATGGGGTATGTGTGATCTCTGGGAATGAGACAGTCTCCCACAGAACTATGGAGAGACCCAAAGGATCTGTTTCCTCGCCCACTCTAGGGCCCACAGAGTTCCAAGCCACCATCTTGGGTAGGGGGGCAGTGCCCGAGGGTCAGGGTGGGGGTGGGGAGGCTCCTAAGGACAACCATTGCAGAGGTGGGTGCAGTCTTCATTATGAGGTCACCCTGGGAGCACTGGATTTCTGCCTGGCCAATGGGGTTGCAGCCCGAGGCCACGCCCCCAGCCCAGCCTATAAAGTGTGTGGCCACGACCCTCGGGGGCACTCTCACAGTGACTCTTAAGGGAGGAGCGACCCCAACGCTCCTCCACCGTGTTGACCCTTTCTCTAGGGGATACTTGGAAATCAGCATAGCTCGAAGGACGGTAAGAAAAAGGCCCTGCGCTGGCCCTGCAGTGGTCAGTGTGTGGACGGGAGACCACAGGGTAAAGCCTCCGACCCATTTCCAGCCAAGTCTTCAGGCAGCTTTGTTCCCAGCAGCCTCTGTCCTCTCCAGGGTCTCCAGGGGACTCCCCGTTGGAGAGTCCCCCTTCATCCTTGGCCTTTCTGGCGGGGAGACGCTTCAGCCTTTGGGTCTTTACTTAACTGTTTCAGAAATGAACTGGTGAGACTTGCTGTGAAGCCAAGAGCCCACCTTGGGAGATGGGAGGAAGGACAGGCCAGGATGCCACCCACTGAGGCTGTGGTGGGGCTGACTGGCCCACACTGCACACACAGAGGGTCCTTAGGTGGGAGTTTCCGGGTGGATTAAGTGCCTGAGTCAGAGGGAGGCCCCATCTCCTCTCTTAGGCCCGGGGAGAGAGACCTCGTGGGGGTCTGTGGGTGGGTGAGTGAGCCCCGCATCTGGCCGGCCTCCTACCTCCTCACAGCCACTGTCCTACCCACAGATGGACGAGAAGGTGCAGTGCCTGTGGCAACACTGAGGCCGATTCTGCTGGTAGCTTGAAAGGCATATGGCTGCCACCCAGAGCACGGGGATGCCCGCCGTCACTGGGCTCCAAGGTGGAGCAGCTGCCCAGCAGGTGCCGCGGCAGAAGCAGTTCATGGACCAGCTGCTGCAGGTGCTACAAGGCAGCGGGTCCTGCTGAGGCCCCCTCAGGGAGCTGAGGGAGGCCGGGTGAGAGAGGGGCCCCGAGCTCTGGGACAGGAAGGCGCATCTGGCCCTGGACCTGCCTCCTCACCTGGTGCCTTCACCTCAGGGGCTCTTCTGTGGGATCAGCAGGAGAAACAGCAGCGGCAGGCCCTGGTGCCATGGAAAGGAGACCCTGAAAGGGTGAGTGACAGTGTTCTGGGAGGTAGAAGCCCCTGTGGTGTCAGGAGGCGGGACTGCTGGGGAGGGGGAGCCAAGCGGGCCCCACCCTCAGCCCCCCAATTCACTTGCTTGGCTGAGACCCTCATGCTGCCCCACAGCCCTTCAGTCCAAAAGGATTGACAGAGGAGACAAACAACACAGAGGGGCTTCTGAGCACGAAACGTGAGGAGCTGGAGGCCACAGAGAAGGAGGCGCAGGAGGCCGGGCACGAGGAGTGTCAGAGACTCGGGAGCTGGAGGAGACGGTCAAGTCCCAGGGGATAGAGACCATGGACTGTGTGAGATCCGGAGACTCTCCTGTTCCCGTCCCTGAGGAAGAGGAGGTCATAACACCAGCCCCAGTTCCTATAATGACCTGCCTAAAATCCAGACACATGCAGCTGGTCAGCAAGAGCTCCACTTGCTCCTGACACCCCGATTCTCCTGCACCCACGGACCAACATCTGGAATCCAAATGATCTAGCCCAGCCCTGCCCTTCCTGCCCTCCTTTTACCACCTGCCTTCTTCCCTCCTCCTCCACCCTTTGTCCTCCCACCGCTAGAAACAGGATGTCCCTCACAGAAAGACAACTGGTCAGGGCACGGGCACAGATTTCCTCCAAGACAGGAGATCAGGGGGACAGGAAAGTCTCCCACCTATAGACCCAGAGATGTGGGAAAGAAATGTCCCCAAGCGTAGACCACAGAGATGAAGGGCACAATTTTCCCCCTCCCCTAGACCAGGGATTGGTGGGAGAAATGTCCCCCTCCACTAGACCCCAGGGATTATGGGACTGAAATGTCCCCTCCACTAGACCCCAGGGATCGGGGGGCAGAAATGTCCCCCTCCACTAGACCCCAGGGATTGGGGGTCAGAAATGTTCCCCTCCACTAGGCACCAGGGATTGGGGGGGCAGAAATGTCTCCCTCCACTAGGCACCAGGGATCCGGGGCAGAAATGTCCCCCTCCACTAGGCACCAGGGATCGGGGGGCAGAAATGTCCCCCTCCACTAGGCACCAGGGATCCTGGGCAGAAATGTCCCCCCCACTAGGCACCAGGGATCTGGGGGCAGAAATGTCCCCCCCCACTAGGCACCAGGGATCTGGGGCAGAAATGTCCCCCTCCACTAGGCACCAGGGATCGGGGGGCAGAAATGTCCCCCTCCACTAGGCACCAGGGATCGGGGGGCAGAAATGTTCCCCCCCACTAGGCACCAGGGATGGGGGACAGAAATTTCCCCCCCCCACTAGGCACCAGGGATCTTGGGGCAGAAATGTCCCCCCACTAGGCACCAGGGATTGGGGGGCAGAAATGTCCCCCCCCACTAGGCACCAGGGATTGGGGGGCAGAAATGTCCCCCCCCACTAGCCACCAGGGATTGGGGGGCAAAAATGTCCCCCCCCACTAGGCACCAGGGATCGGGGGGCAGAAATGTCCCCCCCCCACTAGGCACCAGGGATCTTGGGGCAGAAATGTCCCCCCCGCACTAGGCACCAGGGATTGGGGGGGAGAAATGTCCCCCCCCCACTAGGCACCAGGGATGGGGGACAGAAATGTACCCCCCACTAGGCACCAGGGATCTTGGGGCAGAAATGTCCCCCCCACTAGGCACCAGGGATGGGGTGCAGAAATGTCCCCCCTACTAGGACCAGGGATGGGGGGCAGAAATGTCCCCCCCCACTATGCACCAGGGATGGGGGGGCAGAAATGTCCCTCCCCCCCACTAGGCACCAGGGATTGAGGGCAGAAATGTCCCCTCCACTAGGCACCAGGGATGGGGGGCAGAAATGTCCCCCCCCACTCGGCACCAGGGATCGGGGGGGCTGAAATGTCCCCCCCACTAGGCACCAGGGATTGGGGGGCAGAAATGTCCCCCTCCACTACGCACCAGGGATTCGGGGGGCAGAAATGTCCCCCTCCACTAGGCCCCTGGGATCAGAGGGCAGAAATGTCCCCCTTTACTAGACCCTAGGGTAGTGTGGGGTTGAATTGTCCCCCTCCACTAGCCATAGGGATCAGTGAAATAAGTCAGTTTTTCTTTGGACCCTTAGTGTCCATGGCATTCTGGACCTGTTAGGTGTTCTTGTACCTGGGTGGCCAATTGGGTCAGAGCCCCTCTGCCCGTTCCCATCCTGCAGCCCCCCTCTGGCCCTTGGGGCACGCAGAGCGGTGAGGAGGTCAGAGGCAGCCCCGGGGGTGGGCTGATATGTTTTAACATCTGGGCTGCTCAGGCCAAAGAGCAGAGCACTGATGGTAGGCATGTTCCCCCCCACCCCACCCCCACTCCCCGCCTACTCAGGGTAGGGTCCCACTGTCCAGGATATAATCTCAATGACGCCATGTTCATCAAAGGTCGACTGTCAAGATGAAACTAGTGACCAGGTCTGGACTTGCTGATAAGGGTTGGCAGGTTTCCCGGCATGCGCCCCGCCTCCCCATCCACACTCTGTCTCCTTCCCCTGCCTGGTCTGCACAGGCGCCTGCGGAATCTGAATCTGCTTTGGCAGCTTCAGGCAGACCATGGTGTTAACTCAGTGCGGCAGAGAGCTGACCTTGGGGTTTCAGCACAACTCCCCATTTCTATTCCTGCGAGTATCTGTGACCAAGGAGATCAGGGTTAGCCTAGGTAATGGCAGCGGTGTTTTTGGAGCTGACATTCAGTGCCCGAGCATTTCCTGCCTTGAGCTCGGGCCCCACTCGAACCCTGCGTGCCTCCAGCTCTCCCTGCCAGAAGACATTGGTTCTACAGTTCGACACAGTGACAAGTTGCTAATGCAGACATTTCTGTTTTCTCACCTCCTTTATGTTAAAAAATTATAGCAATGGGTACATTTACTTCTCGTCAATGTTCTCAGTCATTTTGCATAAGCTCAGTAAGAGAATTACAGATTTCTTTAATCTACCGCTCCAAATTGAATTCAAATGACACCGTAAAGTCATTTGAATTCATTTGAAGTCATTTCTCAGGTTGGGAAACCGCAGAGACCCGGTCAGGCCCATGTGGGATCCTTACATTCCTGCCCTTTGCTGACCAGCAGGTCCTGGGACACAGCCAGAGCAAGGCTGACGGCTCAGTGGGGTACCAAGCAGGTCCCCTGTTTTGCCAACACTCCCCGGGGCCCCTGTGCCTTCTTAACACAAGTGTGGTGAGTCTAGTGCATGACACCTGCCACTGTGAGAGCCGTGGGGGTACAGGGAGCTCGGAAAAGGGTCTGTTCCTGGGGCAGGGGAGGGGGCACATGGAGGGTTTCTTTCTTCCAGTCCTGACCCAACACTAGCCCTCTGTTGGAAATTTTGTGCCACAGGGAACTGTGCCCCAGTGTCACAGGGAACTGCCTCATGGACTGGGAAATAGATGTCATCCAGCCCTTCCTGAAAGTCACGGGGTGGGTGGAAGACTCCTCTTAGGGCAGAAAGGTGGCAGCGTGAGGGTAGTGCTGGGCAGGTGCCAGCCGTGACCGCCGGCAGCTCGGGAGAAGCACCATCCCCTGAGCACAGTCCCCCACCCCCACCAAATAACACCAGACCCCCACCCCGTTCTTCAAAGGTTCTGGTGAGCCACCCAGGACACACACTTATAACATTATGAATATCTTACCTGTCATGTCACGGTTACCCAGGCCTGGCCATTGTGAAGATGCGAAACCAGGCCAGCTTAGTGAGCCCAGGTGGCCTCGGGCCTTCGTCTTCTGTCGGAGTGTCCTGGCAGGCAGGAGTCCATCCCATCCCATTCCCTAGACCCCAGGGATCTGCATGGCAGATATGTCTCCAGCACCAGCAAACAATGATTTGGGGGCCTGAAATTGAAGCTCAGCTCTCTCCCCATCACATGGTCCTGTTCCTGCGAAGGCAGCCCTGAAGCTAACGGAGGCTGGTACCATAGAGTGACCGGGTTCTATGCACTCATGGAGCTTCTTGGGGACTAATGAATCCGTGCAGAGGAGAGAGGAAGGAGGAAGGTGGGCGTTCTCCCTGACAGCCACTGGACAGCCACTATGCCCAGGACTGTTTCAATAAATGGATCCATCGAGGCCTGTGTGGGTGTGTGTCACTGGGTTGTGCCTGTCTGGCCATAGGTTGGAATTGCTTCTAGATTTTGGTGGCCTTTGCCATGGGGTCTCCATGCCAAGACCCTTCACGTGCACGCCCCTGAGTGAAGTGTAGGATGACATTACTTTGTCCTTTCCCCTCCCTTGCCTCAAGGAGCTCATCCTGGTTTTTCTTGGAGTTTAGGCTTACCCCAGTCACACCCATCAAGGTGTTCCTGAGTCACTCCCATCCCTTTGTTTAGCTGTAATCACTTCTCTATGCTCTCTTCCCCAAAACAGTTAATCAGCTTTTCCTCCTAATCTGACTCTGTTAATTTGTAAGATCTGACCTTCCTAGACACTGAACTTTATATTATAAGTTAATATTGAATATTATAACACTGAATATTATAATATTGCCTTTCTCCTCTCCTTATGCCCTTTCTTCTTCTTTTTTTTTTTTTTTGCTTTGCTTTTTGGGTCACACTTGGCGATGATGCTCAAGGTTATTCCTGGCTCTGCACGAAGGAATTATCCCTGGCAGTGCTTAGGGGACCATATGGGATGCTGGGCATCGAACCCAGGTTGGCCGCATGCAAGGCAAACACCCTACCCACTGTGCTATTGCTCCAGCCCCTCCTTATGCCCTTTGAATGCTTATATGTTTGCTGGATATGGAGAAGAGAAACACACCCATGGGACTCTGCCCTTGGGTGGATCCTCCTGCTGAAAGAGAATCAGTCCTAGGAGAAGCATCCCCTGAGGGAAAGGAACCCTACCCCTATTGACTGTGACCACACCTATGTGTATGCTCCAACCCCCTCATCCTGGTGGATTTAAATAGGCTGTCAAGTGGGTTGGGGGGCAAGATCCAGAGATCTAGAGAGAGATCCAGAACCAAGAGAGAAGCAGAGGGAGAGAATTAAATAAACTGAGCAACAAGTTTGGCCTTCTTCCTTCCGTCGCCTGCCCTTGACCAACAGCCACACACAATAGTTCCAGAGCACCAAACATGGGCGGGGAGACAGCCGCCCAGAGAGCCCGAGAGTACACACGCCCCGTCTCGTGCTTTAGTTTTTTACAGTGAAGCCTGTCCATGACCCCAGGAGAGTCCACTCTGGTGGTTAAAGGTCTCAAACTCGGACGCATGCTCAGGAGAGAGGGCAGGACAGAGCACTCAGAGCCCTGCCTTCCACTGCAGCTCCTCCATGGCCTCACCTCGACCCTGGTGCCTGTTCCCCCTGTCCCCCTCTGCAGTGGCCCCAGCCACAGACCCCACCTTGCCCCTAGAGAATGGTTGTCACCCCCTAGTGGCCAGATCAGCTTTCTGAGGATGAGGACATGAAAGTGCTCCTGCAGCAGGTGGGTCTAAGGTGCTGTCCCCTCAACCAGGGTCCCCCTCGATGCCACCCGCCCTGGCAGAAAGACTCTGTGTTATAAGTGGAGCAGGATGGGGCCTTGGAACATGTTTCTGGTGTCCCCTGACCAGTCCGGAGCTGAGTCCTGATATGGGGCCCCCTCTTTTAATGGATCATCAGATTCTCATTAGAGAATTATTAATAAGACACTGCCAGTTTGAGGCACCCCGGCAAGACCCCATGTAAGAGAGCACCAGGCCTCAAGTCCTCTATGCTCCTGCGCACATTCGGACCTATGGAGACAATCCTGGGTCAGTCACCTTTGCTGACAGGGCAAAAAGTGTGTCCAGAGCCCTGTGTCAGGGACCGGATGGCAAAGCCTCAGGAGGACAAATCATCCTGTCCAGCAATTTCCAGGAGTGTGGTCAGCATTGCCCCTTCCTGCCAGTCACACTTGTACCAGTCGTGTCCTGGTAGGGCTGCCCAGGGCAGGCACTGGCGGGTCCTTGGTTTACCCCTCGGTGCCCCGTTCATAGCCCTGTCCCTCTACCTGCACCCTGGACCTGGGGCACCTGTTCCTCTCACACCTCACACATGTCCTGAATGGGAGAGGGTCCAGCCTCTTACAGCCTCTGGCCGTAGCTCCTCAGTTCCTGTGTCTTGGCCCCTGGGCTGGGGAAACACCAAGTCCAGGTTTTCTTTGAGGTTTGGGTTCTGTGAGACTGTGGGGATCAGCAGCTCAACCCCGTAACCCATGCCAGTGGGACAGTTGTTCTCCTAGGACCTTGAATGGGAGTTTTCCTTCTTAGGATGGTACAGCCATCTGACCAAGACAGAGGTGGCACCCGAGAGTTTGTGGGAAGCACCCCACTGTATTCCATGCATGCAGACTCGACCCAGCTATCCCCCAAACGGGCATTAGCAGGTCACAGTCTATGTACATTGCTTACAGGCTACCCGATTCTACAGCAACAACTTTCATCTAACACACGGTGGTGCCTAACGTTCTCAGCTGCTCCCACCAGTGCTGACTCCAGTTTCTGAGTTCCAGTGTTCCAGTGTTCCCGTGAGCCTCTTCCTTTCCTGCCCTGGCACCCTGTTCTCACTCTCCTGCTTGGTGAGAGGTTTGGGAACCCTGTCCGGGACAGACAGGGCCAGAGACATAGAAAGTAAGGAAATAGGAGTAGTTTATTGGGGTGCTCCCGGGCAGACTCTCCAAGCCTCCAGTGAGGTTCTGGTAGAACCACACCCTGGGGTAGACTCAGGGGGCTTTTAAGTTGTCTTGGTCTGGTCTGAGACATCTGTTCATGGGTCAATGGTGAGGAGATGGAATGCAAGGCCGATGTGGGATGGTTGGGGTCCCTTGTGGTCAGGCCGCAGGTCTTCTGTGGGAAGCGTGGCCAGGCTGAGCGACCATTGGTAGGACTGTGTGGATTGAGAGGGATTTCCAGAACAGGCCGGGAGCAACACCAGAAGCACCCAGATTCCCCAAGGTTAGGTCTGGGTGTCCAGCTCCCACTAGGATGGACTGTGTCTCAGAGGAAGGGGGTGGAGCTGGGGCTGGGGAGGTGCGGTGAGTTCATTAAGAGCCCTCCAGGGCCCAGAAAGGGAAGTCTCTGTGCAACAGGGGGAACTGGTCAGAGGCTGACTGGGCCCTAGAGCTATCAGGCGCCATGGACCTGCCTGCTGACAGTCTAGGAGGGAGCAGAGACAGAAGGACAGAGACAGGAGGTGGACATCTGGTAAGACGAGAGTAAAACTGTGGGCCTGAGGAGAGGGGAAAGGCGGGGAGGGCAGGGATCCAAGGAGAGAAAGGAGAGAGGCGGGGAGCGAAGGACAGTCTGGACCGCAACTAGGCGAGCCCCTGTGCGGGGCACGCTGGTCTCTCACTGAAGCAGCTTGGCCAGACCTGGGGGTGCTAAGGGGCTAATACCACAGTTGCAATCGAGCCTGGGCATGGGGTATTGTCCTGTCCTGTGGGACTTGGTCAACGTGGGTAGCCAAGAGAGGGTGCGAGAATGAAAAGGAGACAGACACAAGAAGAAAGAGACAGACACAGACAGACACAAGAATGGGAGCAAGCTCCAACTTTATTTCTCATAAGCTAGTCTTTTATAATTGATTATATGAGGAAGGGGCAGAATGAGAGAATAGCAAAGATTGTAAATGTTAAACGAAACTGCATGTGGGCCCCAATGGCAGTTTCCCTCGGCATTGTTCTGCAACCTTTCCCAAGAAGTGGTTGTTCCTAATTTCAGGTCAGTTTGTACTCACATATTGGTTCCCAGGCACAGGTTTCTGGCCATTCCCAATCATGGGTTTCTGGCTGTTCCTAGGCATTGGTTCCCGGCATCTCCTCCCTTTTTATTTTCTAAAATAGGTAATTAGATATTGGTAGTATAGCAAGCCTGCCCTCGCAGCTACAGAGATGGCTCAACCCATTTCACTGAAGGCAAGCTCACCTCCATAGAAAGAAGGGGCATTAACCAGCGGGGGAAGTAGGGGTCTATCCCTCAGTCAGTATTAAGGATCCTTTCAGTGGGGAGAGGAGTATTGTTCAGATCCAACCTCTATGCAGATAGGCGTGCTTCTAGGAGCTCTGGATGCCTTTGAAGGCTTCTCGTAGGCGGATACCACCTGGTTCCACCCCCCGAAGGTGCCCATGGCTTCATTACAACTGCCCCGAGATGCAGTCACCCTTGCTCAGGTGCGAGGAGCCAGTAGCTGCACAAGGAGCAGGTGTTAATCCTGAGGGTAGCGTAGAAAGGCGGATGTAGGTGTCCATTCAGGTATCTCCGGCCCTCGATCAGCTAGATCCAATCGATGATAATGAATTTGGATGGATTTTGATGCCAGGGAGTCAATCTGCCTTTTTATGAAGGCCATAATTCTATTTAACAAAAATGGAACCAGGGATAATACAACCAGAAAACCAAAAGGGGAACAAGCAAGGGAAGTACATAGGATAGTACTCCTCCCATCCCCCACCACCCTGGGAGGTGCAGGTGAGTTGTCTCCGCCTCTCGAGGTCTTCTTGGAGCTCTCTTATTCTATCTTGGACCACTCTGCTCTGGTTGACGAAAAAGCAGCATTCTTGCAGAAAAACACAGAGGCCATCCTGTTCAGCAGTAAGGAGGTCCAGTCCTCGCGAATTCTGCAATACAACTTGGGCAAGAGAATTTAATTGCTCCTGAACAGTCAAAATAATTTAAGATACCTCTTGGATGTCTCCTATCAGCTGATTCTGCAAGGAATTATGTAAGGAGACAGCAGTGGTGATTCCTGCTGCACCAGTGGCTACTCCAGCTGCTACCCCCAGACCAACAATGAATGGGATAAAGGCAAAGGACCGGGGGATACGAGTATGTTCTTTCAGAAGAATGGGGATGGATTCGGATGCTGGGAGTATACTAAGGTGTGGGAAAACAAAAACAATAGCACAAATTCCAGTCCAATTTCCATACAAAAATGGTTGGATACCTGAATTGCAAAGAAAGGAAGCATTAAATGGGGGGCAATACTTGAGGGAAGCATCCATCACAGGGGATTCCAGGAATCTTTGACAATCAAGGGAAAGTTTCCGTGTAGGAACAGTGACTGAATTAGAATTATTAAAGCAAGTAAGAGTCTCTGGAACTGTAGACAGCACATAATGGGGAAAATAATAGAAAGGTCTATTATCATGACAAGGCATCATTAGCTCAGAGGAATAAAAGGTATCATTAATCAGCAAAATGGAGGCATCTAGGGGGACCTCATAAAAGGGGCACATACACAACCAGCACCCTTGAGCAAACCCATTCTGAGTAGTATTAAGCAACTTATAAGGAGAATTACGAAAGTTTAAGCAAAAGGGTAAAGGTCCAAGAATGTATTGGATCCGGCTGCTGAATAAGCAACTGGAAGATTTGAGAGACATTGGCTATCTTTTCAAGGATAATCTCGGTAGGGGAGGTGGTAAGCCTTGGGACCCATCTTTTCTGTATCTTAATTAGCCCATAGGGGTCCGTCCCCCATCCGTCCACTCGAATTCCTGCTAAGGCACCGGTTATCCAAAGCTGATTATTGGGGTCAGGGATTTTATATTTAACTGGCTTGCAATTCCCTGGAGTGCAAGTTTCCCTGGCAGGTAGTAGCATCTCTTAGCCTTCAAGGAACTGGAATGCACGTGTGGGTAAGACCAATGAGGGCAGTAGCCTTCTTGAGCATCATCACAGTCTCCCGATTGCTCGTGCTTCCAACAAATATATTTATGGGATGTGGCATAAGACTGTTCCCTGCTGCCACAGGAACCTCACCCAAAGGTGGGCTTGCAGGCATCAAAGGACAGATCTACGTGGCTATCTGTTAGGGGATTATATCGGGACCTATTAAGAAGCAAAGGTGGATCAAACCCAACAGCAAGAATCTGAAATTCCCAGTGTGTGTCTTCTTTTTTACTGTAGATTGTCTGTGTCAGTGCCATCAGGAGGGGAAGTATGATTTTCATCTCCACCTGTGGGAAGAGAAAAAGGGCCATCCTCAGGGATTTGAGGCTCCCTGGACTTTTGGTGTTAGCAGGCGTATTTACAGGCTTAATTTACTGTTCAGGCAGCCAGCGAGCTGCGCCCTCTTGGCTATCAAAAATACAAGCGGACCCTCTTCCCCAGGTAAGCACAGGGTCTGGGTCATTCCATTGAAAGGTAAGAGGGTCTTTCCACATGGCAAGGGCATGGTTATTTTGAGTAGATGGATGCCAGAGGCGGTTTGCTGCCGAATGTCCTTCTAAACCTAAGGTTAGAAAAGTAAGAGCAAAAAGGGCATGATTCAATAGGTTTCTAGGAGTGCCCAAGGTTGTTTCAGTTTTTGAAGGTAGGCCTTCAAGGTTTGGTGAGCATGCTCCACTATGCCTTGGCCTTGTGGGTTGTAGGGAATGCCTGTTGAAACTGGTAACAAAATGTCTGAAAATTCTTACCCACATAACCTGGGCCATTGTCAGTTTTAATCATCCTGGACTTCCCCATAAGGGCAAGGCAGGCTAAAACACTGGCAATAAGATTCTTGGAAGCCTCTCCAGATTGTAATGAGGCATGGATAAAGCCGCTATAAGTATCAGTAGTAACATGAATATATTTAAGTTTCCCAAACTGATTGTAATGAGTGACATCCATTTGCCAAATATCATTAGGTACCAATCCTCGGGGATTAACCCCCAGATGTGGTGAGAGCAACATAGTAACGCATCCAGGGCACTTTTTAACTATCTGCCGGGCTTGCTCTAGGGGAAGTTTATAAAGAAGCCCAAGAGTATTAGCACTCAAATGATGGAGGCTATGAGCTTGCTTGGCTTGAGTAACTGAACCAATGGGAACCAGGAAGGCCAACTGAGTGGTGGAATCAGCTAGAGCATTCCCAGCAGGTAAAGGTCCGGGGAGATCAGAATGAGCATGAAGATGACCCACATAAAATGGCTGGCATCATAAGTGGATCAATTCTTGCAACTGAGCAAAAAGAGGGGAGGCATTTGTGGACGGTTTAATAAAGGGAACTGTTTCCAAGAGAGGAAGGGCTAAAGCTATATAGGAGCTATCTGTATATAGATGAAAGGAAACAGTAGATAGTTGTTGAAAACCTTGGACAATGGCAAACAATTCAACCAATTGGGCGGAGGTATGGGGAGATTTCTTATGCTAGGGGGTGCCATCAATCACATAGGCAGCTTGGCCATTAGATGATCTGTCTGTAAAAACGGTGAGAATGCCTTGTATGGGAGCAAAGGAGGTGACCTTAGGGAATATAAATGAATGTACTCTAGCAAACTGTAGAAGTCTGTTAGCTGGATAGTGATTATCTATTTTACCAGGCAGGCAATTGGCCAATCATCAGATTTGCACATGAGCCAATTCAATTGTTCCTGAGAATAGGGAACACTCAGAGTATCTGGTTCCTTACCAAATAGTTGGAGACTACGCTCCCTTCCAAGCATAAGAAGCTTAGCCACCAGCTATGGGTAGGAGGCTAAAATTTTTGAGAGAGAGGATGCAAGGCGTAACCAGAGGATGGGGCCTTCCTGCCAGAATACTCGGTGGGTGTATGGGAGGTGTCACATATGACAAAAAGAAGGGGTTTCTCATAGGAAACAAAAGAAATAGTTTGACTTTGAACAGCCGAATTAACCAACTGTAAGGCAGCGAGACCAGAAGGTGTAAGCTGCCTGAGGGAAGAAGGGTCAGGGTCACCTTTGAGGATATCCAAGAGCGGTTTAAGTTCTCCCTTGGTCAACCGTAAATAAGGGCAGACCCAATTAATATCCCCTATCAATTTTTGGAAATCATTAAGAGTTTTCAAATGAGGGTTTGCAATTGCATGTTTTGGGTAAAGATCCTAGAACTTCCCAATTCAAAACCTAAGTAAAAATATGGATCTTTCAATTGGATTTTATCAGGGGCCACCTGAAGGCCAAATGTGGCTAATTTCATGACCAATTCCTTGCAGCACGCAAGGAGTTGAGAGCCATCAGAAGCTGCCAAAAGTATATCATCCATGTAGTGGATGATATAACTTGAGGGCTAACGGCATCTTATTGGATTGACACCCTAGGCTACAAATTTCTGACACAGGGTGGGACTATTAGCCATTCCTTGCAGCAGCACCTTCCACTGAAATCTAGGCATTAGTCCAGCTAAATTCGCAGCTGGCAAACTAAATGCAAAGTGCTCCTAGCAAGGTGTTTTACAAAAGCACTTTCGTTTTCTCCGCTGCCAACCAAGCACTCAGCCACGTCAGTCAGGCGGCTGATGAAACTGCTATAGGGTTCATCTGTACCCTGTCGAAGCTTTGCGAGAGAGGTGGTCTCAGACCCCTTAGGGGGAAGGTGCTTCCATGCCTTGAGACCAGCACGCTGAATTTGGGCAAGGAGACCAGGGGGAAAACGGGCCTGGCCAGCATTGGAGTCATATGGACAGCGGCCCAAAAGTTTATCTTTAGTCTAGTTTTTAGAGGCTGCATTTTCCAGATTTCGTTGAGCAGTTTCTTCACAATTCTCAACGAATTCAGTCCTCCACAACACATAGTCACCTCCAGACAAGGTGGCTCGTGCCAAAAGATACTAATCATTAGGCGCCAGCCAGCGGTCACTAAGATTATCAAAGAGTGCCAGAGTAAAGGGAGCTATGGGTCCATACCTGGTCACCGCCGCTTTCAGGTCTTTAAGATGTTTAATGCTAAGGCGGCGATACTTCTGGTCATGGACCTCGTCCGAGTCAGACTGGTCTGGGTGATCAGAAGTTTCCTCATCATCAGAACCCGAGTTTCCTGAACCACCATCCTCATGAGAGTCTGCCTCCTGAGCTCCAGAGCCATGTTCCTCACTAACGGGTTCAGGTTTCGGAGTGGTGCCAGCCTGAGCGGGGCCCGCCTCTGAGGGGGTCTTACTACGGGTGACTGGGAAGGCAAGGGCAGAAGGCTTAGGCCTTTTGGGATGCTTTGATTGGGTTTCCTTATGGAGGGAAAGCCTCACTAATTCTTCATCTAATGCACGGAGTTCTTTGATCAGGTGGACGTGTTCCTGCTTGTGCTGGAGAACAGCCCGGAGGGAAGCCGCCTCTCTACACAATTGGTTTTTAACCCTATACAGACCACTGGAAACTAAATCGTAATCAAGAACCTGAGGGGGCTGGAGTAATAGCACAGCGGGTAGGGTGTCTGCCTTGCACGCAGCCAACCCGGGTTCGATTCCCAGCATCCCATATGGTCCCCTGAGCACGGCCAGGGGTAATTCCTGAGTACAGAGCCAGGAGTGACCCCTGAGCATCGCTGGGTGTGACCCAAAAAAAAAAAATCAAGAACCGGAGCACAAAGAGGAGGGTCTTTAGGTTCACAGAGGAGAGCAGGGGCCGAAATAGTCTCAAGATTAGGATAGGATGGGGGTAAGGAAGGAAAGGATCCTAGAGGGGGAAGAGGCTCACCATCACGATAACGGGTGACCTCCTTCTCCAGGGTTGTAACATCAGTGGGGGATAATTCATCAGGAGGACTCTTTAGGGAGGGGTAAAGGGCCTTGGTCTGAGGTGCATCTCTGGATTGTGTTTTATCATCGGGAGGGCTGTCACTATTGGGCACAGGAATAACAACCGAAGAGCAGGTTGAGGGGGGTCGTGACAATGTTCTTAAGAAATCTCTCCCTTATTGGACAAGCTTCCTTACTTTAGGAGAGTGACTATAAATTTAAAGAATATCATTCATAAGATTCCAACAGGAAAAGGCTTGGACAGGAATTTTCTCAGGCCCAAAGGTTTCATAGTAATCTTTTAAGCAATCTCCTACTCTCCCCCAACGTTTTTCATCAATACTACCTTCCTGGGGAAACCAGGGACAAACCTCACCGATGTAAGAAGGAATTGCTGCATTTCCTTTTTCTTAACCCTAGTGCCCCGTGTCCTAAGGGACTCCTTAAGCCCCTTGAGGAATATATGTTTACTCAATGACTGTCCCATAATCAAAAGCAAGAAAGGATAGACAGAGAAAAGATCACCAATAATTTCAAAATAAGAGTGACCAGTGGAATGCTTGGTAACGAGTGCCTACTTGATGCACAGTTTTTCTTCTGCGGGGGACTCGAATTTATCGTGGCGGTGACCCCTAATCCTGTCACGGGAAGTCTTCTAGTGGCAGGATGCCCTAATGGCATTTATGTGCCTGACCCGTGCCCGCAGGGGAAGAGATTATTGGCTTAGGAAAAACAGCATTCAAACAGACAACAACAAAAGTCACAACAATTAAAAAGAAGATAAAAGTAATGGGAACTTAGTATAGATGAGTGAAGTTAAAGGCAACAAAAGGAAGACAAGCCATGAACCTAAGGTGAAAAGAAAATTCCCCAATCCCCAATCGGTCAGATCTTCGATCACCCAGTGTGCTGGACTTGGGTTGAAAACAGATATACACCGAAACCTAACGTGAAAAGAAAATTCCCTGATCGGTCAGTTCCTCGACCACCGAGTCTGCTGGACTTGGGTTGAAAACAAGTATTCACCGCTTACCTTTTCCGAAGTTTTTGCAACTTCTATGATCGTGGCCACTTTCAAGTGGTGCTCATCGCAGTGATCCCTTGTGCCCGTCGCACACATTGGGCACCACCTGTCCCGTCCTGCGGGACTTGGTCAACATGGGTAGCCAGGAGAGTGTGCGAGAGTGAAAAGGAGACAGACACAAGAAGAAAGAGACAGACACAGACAGACACAAGAAAGGGAGCAAGCTCCAACTTTATTTCTCCTAAGCTAGTCTTTTATAATTGATTATATGAGGAAGTGGGCAGAATGGGAGAATAGCAAAGAATGCAGACGTTTAATGAAACTGGATGTGGGTCCCGATGTCAGTTTCCCTGGGCACTGTTCTGCAACCTTTCCCAAGAAGCGGTTGTTCCGAGTTACAGGTCAGTTTGTACTGACATATTGGTTCCCAGGCATAGGTTTCTGGCCGGTCCCAGGCGTGGGTTTCTGGCCTTTCCTAGGCATTGGATCCCGGGTGGGTATGCGTGAACTCTGGGAATGAGACAGTCTCCCACTGAGCTATGGAAGGACTCAAAGGGTTTGTGCTCCTCACCCACTCTGGGATCCACAGAGTTCCAAGCCACCATCATAGGTAGGTGACAGTACCCGAGGATCAGAGTTGGGGCGGGGAGTCCCCTCTGGCAACCAGGGCAGATGTGGGTGCAGCCTTCATTATGAGGTCACCCCTGGGAGTGCTAGTTTTCTGCCTGGCCAGTGGGGTTGCAGCACGAGGCCACGCCCCCAGACCTGCGTATAAATTGCTTGGCCCTGCCCCTCTGGGCACCCTCTCCCAGTGTCTCTTCTTGGAGGAATGATCCCCAACGCCCCTCCCCCCTGTTAACCCTTTCTCTTGGAGATACTTGGAAATTGGCACAGCTCGAAGGACGGTAAGAAAAAGGCCCTGCGCTGGCCCCGCAGTGGTCAGTGTGTGGCCGGGAGACCACAGGACAAAGCCTCCCGCCCATTTCCAGCCAAGTCTTCAGGCACTTTTGTCCCATTCAGCCTGTGTCGTCGCCAGGGTTTCCCGGGGACTCTGCGATGGGAGTCTCCAGAGACCCCCTCACCAGGACCTGTTCCCTCCTGCCACCGGAAAGGATCTCCTGTGCTCCCACTGTCCAAAGACCTGGGTGACTGAACACTGGCGCTCCCAGCTCAGGAAGCAACAGGGGGGGGGGGGAGCTCAGGGCAGTGCTGAGGAGCTGCCTCAGTGGTGCTGGGGAGTCAAAGCAGGGTCCCCGGGTGTGCAGACCCCTCCCATAGACCCTAATGAAAGAGACCTCTTAACATGTGACCACATCCCTCCCCCCCTGTTTAGGACAGAAAGAGCTGAAAGAACAGAATTTTAGAACATCAAATGTATCTTATAAAGGCAGGACGTCGCATGGCAGATCGTTTCGCTGTAGGGGTGAGTGAGCTGGGCTGGTGCATGGCACCAGGAATTTCAAGCCTGTGACATATGGGGAGGACAAGGAGGGGCGGGGGTGGTGGCTTAGAGTGCCCAGGGAGGGGCCCTGTGAATGGGGCATTGTGAAATGGGAGACAGGCCAGGAGCAGAGGCTGGCCAAGTCCCCCTGTCCCTCTGCACCTCAGTGTCTTCCTGGGAGCAGCTAGAGGGATCAGGGTCAGCTGTCCACTCCCAAAATGATACGAGCACGGAAATATAGAGAGCTCTAGGGCCAGGACATAGAGCTCTAGGGCCAGGACATAGAACTCTTGTTCCAAGTTGACCCTCGTGTCCCTTCAAGCACTGCCAGGAGGGCTCTGTAGGTCCAAACCGGGAAAGAATCCACTTTGTAAGGGGCCCGAGCAGCAGAGGGCTGTGAGAAATATGCAGCCGCTGAGATGAGCAGGAAGAACCCAGAGTCAGGGCTGTGGACCGTGAACTTTGGGTGGCATTGAGGGTCTGGGGTCCTTGACTGTCTGCTTCCTTTCAGGTGCACTGGCCTGTGGGTGCCCCCAAACAGCAACATCGTTTATGATATTCTTGAAAACAGCTAATGGTGGAGGCAGCAGGTTTCAGGAACAACTGGTGAGTCCCGAGAACCCCTGCAGATGCGAGTGCGGTCCAGGATGAGGAAACTGAGCCGGGGCTACAGGGGCCGGGACTGAACCTCCTGCAGTCTGAGGGCCTGCGGAGAGTCCTGAGCCAGGCTAGGCTTGAGCTGTGTCTCAGCAACAGTGGAAGGGATTTGGGCAACGTTCCCCGTGTCTTCACGGCGAGCCCGAGAAAAGCCACGAAACACCAAGAGTTTTGTGAGTGTGAGGGGCACAGGGTTCTCGGCCAGCAGCTCCCCTCCACCCTTGGCCTTTCTGGCGGGGAGATGCTTCAGCCTTCGGGTCTTAACAAACCTGTTTCAGAAATGAACTGGTGAGACCCACTGTGAGGCCAATAGCCTGCCTTGTGTGATGGGAGGAAGGACAGGCCAGGATGCCACCATTGAGAGGCTGACAGGCCCACAATGCACACACAGAGGGTCCTGGAGGTGGGAATTGCCAGGTAGGATTAAGCGCCCGACACAGAGGGAGGCCTCATCTCCTCTCTTAGGCCAAGGGAGAAAGACCCTGTGGGAACCGGTGGGTGAGTGAGCCCCGTATCTCCTGGATGGCATCTGGTCGGCCTCCTACCTCCTCACAGCCACTGTCCTACCCACAGATGCAGTTGCAGGACAAGAAGTTGCAGTGTCTATGGCCACACTGAGGCTGATTAGCTGGTAGCTGGAAACCCATATGGCTGACACCTATAGAACCTGGGGTCCACCGTCTCCTGGGCTCCAAGGTGCAACAGCTGACCAGTAGGTGACGCGGCAGAAGCAGTTCATGGACCAGCTGCTGCAGGTGCTACAAGGCAGGGGGCCTTGCTTAGGCGGCCTGCAGGGAGCTGAGGGAGGCTGGGTGAGAGAGGGGCCCCAGGCTCTGGAGAGGAAGGTGCATCTGGCCCTGGACCTGCCTCCTCACCCGGTGTCTTCACCTCAGGGGCTCTTCTGTGGGATCAGCAGGAAAAACAGCAGCAGCAGGCCCTGGTGCCATGGAAAGGAGACGTTGAAAGGGTGAGTGACAGGGCCCAGGAAGGTAGAAGCCTCTGTGGTGTCAGGAGGCAGGACTGCTGGGGAGGCGATTGGAGGGGGGTCCCACTCTGAGCCCCCTACCTCCCTTGCTTTGATGAGACCCTCATGCTGCCCCACAGCCCATCAGTCCAAAGGGCTTGGCAGTGGAGACAAACAACACAAAGGTGCTTCTGAGCATGAAACAAGAGGAGCTGGAGGCCACAGAGAAGGCAGCGCAGGAGGCCGGGCACGAGGAGTCGGTCAAGTCCCAGGGTGCAGGGACCATGGACTGTGTGAGATCCGGAGACTCTGCTGTTCCCATCCCTGAGGAAGAGGAGGCCACAGACACCGGCCCTGGGTCCTGTAACGACCTGCCTAAAATCCAGACACATGCAGCTGGTCAGCAAGAGCTCCAATATCACCTGACACCCCGATTCTCCAGCACCCACAGACCAACATCTGGCATCCAAATGATCTAGTCCAGCCCTGTCCTTCCAGCCTTCCTGTTCCCACCCGCCTTCTTCCTTTCTCCTCCACCCCTTGCCCTTCTCCAACCGCTAGGACCAGGAATGTCCCTCACAGAAAGACAAGGTGTCAGGGCACAGGCACAAATTTCCTCCAAGACAGGAGATCAGGGGGACAGGAAAGTCTCCCACTACTAGATCCAAGGATGTGGAAATAAATGTCCCCAGCCCTAGACCCCAGGGACAGGGGCACAATTGTCCCCCTCCCCTATATACCACGGATTGGGGTCAGAAATGTCTCCTCCACTAGGCACCAGGGATGGGGGGCAGAAATGTCCCCCTCCACTAGGCACCAGGGATTCGGGGGGCAGAAATGTCCCCCTCCATTAGGCACCAGGGATTCGGGGGGCAGAAATGTCCCCCTCCACTAGGCACCAGGGATTCGGGGGGCAGAAATGTCCCCCTCCACTAGGCACCAGGGATTTGGGGGGCAGAAATGTCCCCAGCCCACTAGGCACCAGGGATTCGGGGGGGCAGAAATGTCCCCCTCCACTAGGCACCAGGGATTCGGGGGGCAGAAATGTCCCCCTCCACTAGGCACCAGGGATTCGGGGGGCAGAAATGTCCCCCTCCACTAGGCACCAGGGATTCGGGGGGCAGAAATGTCCCCCTCCACTAGGCACCAGGGATCAGGGGGCATAAATGTCCCCCTCCACTAGGCACCAGGGATTGGGGGGCAGAAATGTCCCCCTCCACTAGGCACCAGGGAGGGGGGGCGCAGAAATGTCCCCCTCCACTAGGCACCAGGTATCGGGGGCAGAAATGTCTCCCTCCAAATAGCCCAAAAATCGGGGGACTGAAAGTTTCTCCCACTATTAAACAGAAATTAGGGGTCAGAAATGTCCCCCTCCATTAGGCTCCAGGGTTCAGTGAAACAAAGTTGTCCCCTCCACTAGACCCCAGCGGTCATGGGGACAGAGTGGTCCCCCATCCTTAGACCCAGGGATTGGCATGACAGATATGTCCCCAGCACTGGCAAACAACGATTTGGGGGCCAGAAATTAAAGCTCAGCTCTCTCTCCCCATCACATGGTCCTGTGTCTGCGAAGTCAGCTCTGAATCAATGGGGGTTGATACCATAGAGTGACCGGGTCCTATGCACTCTTGGAGATTCTTGGGGACTAATGAATTGGTGCAGAGGAGAGAGGAAGGAGGAAGGTGGGCATTCTCCCTGACAGCCACTGGACAGCCACTATGTCCAGGACTGTTTCAATAAATGGATCTATCCCAGGCCTGTGTGGGTGTGTGTCACTGTGTGGGGCCCGTTCGGCCAGCGGTGGGCAATTGCTTCTATATTTTGAGTGGCGTTTGTCATGGGGTCTCCATGCCAAGACCCTTCACGTGCAGGCCCCTCAGTGAAGCCTGTCTATGATCCCAGGAGATTCCACTCTGATGGTTAAAGGTCTCAAACATGGACACATGCTCTGGAGGGAGGGCAGGACGCAGCACTCAGAGCCCTGCCTTCCACGGCAGCTCCTCCATGGCCTCACCTCGCCCCTGGTGCTTGTTCCCTCTGCCCCCCTCTGCAGTGGCCCCAGCCACAGACCCCACCTTGCCCCTATTCTAATTGTTGTCACCCCCTAGTGGCCAGATCAGCTTTCTGAGGATGAGGACATAAAAGTGCTCCTGCAGCAGGTGGGTCTAAGGTGCTGTCCCCTCAGCCAGGTTTCCCCTCGATGCCACCTGCCTTGGCAGACAGACAGTGTGTTATCAGTGGAGCAGGATGGGGCCTTGGATGGAACATGTTTCTGGTATCCCTGAACCAGTCAGGAGCTAATCCCTGATTCGAGCCCCCCACTTATGATGGATCCTCAGATTCTCATTAGAAAATTATTAACAAGCCACATAGCAACTGCCAGCACCCCGGCAAGACCCCATGTAAGACAGCACAAGGCCATGAGTCCTCTATGCTCCTGTGCACATTCGGACCCGTGGAAACAGTCCTGGGTGAGTCACACTTGGTGACAGGGCAAGAAGTGTGTCCAGAGCCCTGTGTCAGGGACCGGATGGGAAAGCCTCAGGAGGACAAACCATCCTGTCCAGCAATTTCCAGGAGTGTGGTCAGCCATGCCCCTTCCTGCCAGTCACACTTGTACTGGACGGGTGCTGGTAGGGCTGCCCTGGGCAGTCATGGGCAGGTCCTCGGTTTATCCCTCAGTGCCCAGATCATAGTCCTGCCCCTTGCCTGCTTCTTGGGCCTGGACCCACCTGTTCCTCTCACGTTTTCTCATGCCTCACATATGTCCTGAGTGGGAGAGGGTCCAGCCTCTCGCCATCTGTGTGCTTAGCTCCTCAGTTCTGGCAATTTGGCCTCTGGGCTGGGGAATCACCAAGTCCAGGTTTTCTTTGTGGTTTGGGTTCTGTGAGTCTGTGGGGATCTGTTGGATATCATTGATTTGTCCTTTCCCCCTTGCCACTAGGAGCTTAGGTATATCAGTCCTGCCCATCAAAGTACTCCCAAGTCACTCCCATTCCTTTGTTTATCTGTAACCACTTCTACCAGTTTATCTGCTCTTCCTCTAATCAAACTTGTTAATTTGTAAGGTCAGACCTTGCTAGGACAAGTGTACCTGTAAGTTAATATTGTCTTTCTCCTCTCATGTCTTTTGAATAGTTTACCTTAAAACAATATTCTTTTTGTATGGACAAAGAAAGACATTTATTAATATGCTTTGGTAACATGGGATTTAATTGGCTTCAAATATTATTCATTCCCGGGCATCTGCTTTCTTGACTTAAGCCTCAGCTGGCCTTACTTCCTAGCACCCTCAAAAGCAGGGTCCCAACGGGGGACGAGACGGACCCAGAGCAAGCGGGGAGTTGTGTGCTACCCTGGCATCGAGATGGGCCTGGCCAAAGTGCCTAATGCTTAACTATATGTTAAGAGCTTGGTCATGGGCTGTCATGTCATGATCCAAAAGCAACGGCGAGACTAAGGCCCTGCTAGGGCTAGGAAAGACTAATCTGGCCTGAGCGCTGTAGTCTGAGATCGAGGTGACCCCCGGAGAGCAATTCTTAAAGCGTAATGCATCTCTTGCTATGCCCATACAAAACGATTAATATTATGAATGCTTAAATGTTTGTTGGATAAAGAGAGGAGAAACACAACCATGGGATTTCATCGTTGGATGGGTCCTGCTGAAGGATTATCTGTCCTAGAGAATAGGTGTTCTGCTATTGTTATTGTACTTTTTGTGCCTAGCATTTTATTTTAAGCTTGAATTGTTATGATGGTTAAATTCTGTCCTAAACAAAAAGGGGGGAGATGTTGGAGAAACTGTACTGCAGACAGGAATATTTTCCCTTTTTCAGCTCCTTCTGGAAATAATTTCAGAGGCAGTTTTCCTTTTCTCACTAGAAGCCTAGCTGGTCTTTGACATGCAGATCTTAGGTGCTAGCCAGGCCTGACTTGACATTGTAGATTCCAGGCTCTGGCCCAGCCTAGTCTTTGGGATGTAGATTTCAGGTGCTGCCTAGTTTGTAATTGACATGTAGATTTCTTGTGGCAGCCCAGCCCAATCTTTGGGATGTAAATCTGAGTGCTTTCAGCCCAAGGAAGGCTTCATTTTGGTTTTGTATCTTCTTTGGGGGCCGGGGGGGGGGGGGGGGGGCTAGATTAATGGCCTGCAGATACAGAGAATAATGTTGTCTCAATGTTCTTTCTGTAACATCTTTTGGTACCTTTGGTGACAACAATGTATTGCGCCCTTTGGAAGTGCCATGATCAATAAAAGGGGTTCCAAGAGAAGGAGAGGGGGTGGAGAGTGTATAGAGGGAAGATAGGAATAAACTGCAAGTGAGACCAACCATCTTGGCTCCATCCCTTCCCTCGTCCACGCCCACGCCTTTCTTTTCTTTTTTGTCTTTTACACAGGGATCAGCAGCTCAACCCCGTAACCCATGCCAGTGGGACAGTTGTTCTCCTAGGACCTTGAATGGGAGTTTTCCTTCTTAGGATGGTAGAGCCATCTGACCAAGACATAGGTGGCACCTGAGAGTTTTCGGGAAGCACCCCACTGTATTCCATGCATGCAGGCTCAACCCAGCTATCCCCCAAATGGGCATTAGCAGGTCACAGCCTATGTAGGTTGCTTACAGGCTACCTGATTCTACAGCAACAACTTTCATCTGACACACGGTGGTGCCGAACGTTCTCAGCTGCTCCCACCAGTGCTGACTCCAGTTTCTGAGTTCCAGTGTTCCAGTGTTCCCGTGAGCCTCTTCCATTCCTGCCCTGGCACCCTGTTCTCACTCCCCTGCTTGGTGAGAGATTTGGGAACCTTGTCCGGGACAGACAGGGTCAGAGACATAGAAAGTAAGGAAATAGGAGTAGTTTATTGGGGTGCTGGTGGGTGGACTCTCCAAGAGTCCGGTGAGGTTCTGGTAGAGTAATGACCTGGGGAAGATACAGGCGACTTTAAGTTGTCTTGGTCTGGTCTGAGTCATCTGTTCATGGGTCAATGGTGAGGAGATGGAATGCAAGGCCGATGTGGGATGGTTGGGATCCCTTGTGGTCAGGCCGCAGGACTCCTGTGGGAAGCATGACCAGTCTGAGCTACCATAGGTAGGACTGTGTGCATTGAGGGATTTCCAGAACAGGCCGGGAGCATCACCAGAGAAGGGTGCAGCTTCCCCAAGGCCAAGTCTGGGTGTCCAGCTCCCACTAGGATGGACTGAGTCTCAGTGGAAGGGGGTGGAGCTGGGGCTGGGGAGGTGCTGTGGGGTCATTAAGAGCCCTCCAGGGCCCAGAAAGGGAAGTCTCTATGCAACAGGGGGGACTGGTCAGAGGCTGACCTGGCCCTATATCTCTGTGGTGTCATGGTCTTGCCTGCTGCCAGTCTAGGAGGGAGCAGAGACAGAAGGACAGAGAGAGGAGGTGGACACCTGGTAAGATGGGAACAAAACTGTGGGCCTGAGAAGAGGGGAAGGATGGGGAGGGCAGGGATCCAAGGAGAGTAAGAAGAGGGACCTGAGGAACGAAGGACGGTGTGGACGGCGGCCAGGTGACCCTCTCTGCCAGGCATGCTGGTCTCTCAGTGAAGCAGCCAGGCCAGACCTGGGGTTCCTAAGGGGCTAATCCCGGCAGTTGCTGCTGAGCCTGGGCATGGGGTATGCGAGATCTCTGGGAATGAGACAGTCTCCCACTGAGCTATGGAGAGACTCAAAGGGTCTGTGCTCCTCGCCCACCCTGGGGGCTACAGAGTTCCAAGCCACCATCTTGGGTAGGGTGCAGTGCCCAAGGGTCAGTGTGGGAGCAGGAAGACCCCTCAGGCCAACCAGGGCAGAGTTGGGTGCAGTCTTCATTATGAGTTCACCCCTAGGAGCACTAGATTTCTGCCTGGCCAATAGGGTTGCATTCGATGCCATGCCCCCAGCCCCACCTATAAATTGTGTTGCTCGACCCTTTGAGCACCCTCTTGCAGTGACTCTCATGGGAGGATTTACCCCCAACACCCCTCCCCCGTGTTAACCCTTACTCTAGGGGTTACTTGGAAATTGGCACAGCTCAAAGGACGGTAAGAAAAAGACCCTGCACTGACCCCGCAGTGGTCAGTGTGTGGCCAGGAGACCACAGGACAAAGCCTCCTGCCCATTTCCAGCCATGACTTCAGGCAGTTTTGTCCCCAGCAGCCTCTGTCCTCACCAGAGTCTCCTGAGGACTCTGTGATGGGGGTCTCCAGAGACGCCCTCACCAGGACCTGTTTCCTCCCGCCACCGATATATGATCTCCTGGGCTCCCTCTGTCCAACGACCTGAGTGACTGGACACTGATCCTCCCAGCTGAGGAGGCAACGGTGGTGGGAGCTCAGGGCAGTACTGAGGAGCTGCCTCAGTGATGCTGGGGAGTCAAAGCAGGGTCCCCGGGTGTGCAACCCCCCCCTCCAAGACCCTCCTGTCAGAAACCTCTTACCATGCAACCACATCCCTCCTCCCCTTGTTTAGGACAGAAGGAGCTGAAAGAAATGAATTTTAGAACATCAAATGTATCTTATAAAGGCAGGACGTCGCATGGCATATATCAAGCTTTTGGGGTGAGTGAGCTGGGGTGGTGCATGGCACCAGGAGTTTCAAGCCTGTGACGTATGGGGAAAGCAAGGAGGGGCGGGGGGTTGCTTAGAGTGCCCAGGGAGGGGCCCTGTGAATGGGCCATTGTGGCATGGGAGACAGGCCAGGAGCAGGAGCTGGCCGAGTCCCCCTGTCCCTCTGTACCTCAGTGTCCTCCAGAGAGCAGCTAGAGGGATCAGGGTCAGCTGTCCATTCCCTAGAATGTTATGAGCACACCAATATAGAGAGCTCTAGAGCCAGGACACAGAACTCTTGTTCCAAATAGTCCCTCGTGTCCCTTCCAGCACTGCCAAGAGCGCTCTGTAGGTCCAAACCCGGAAAGAATCCACTTTGTAAGGAGGCGCGAGCAGCAGAGGGCTGCGAGAAAATGAGCACCAGCCCAGCTCACTCACCCCAAAAACTCTTACCATGGGACCACATCCCTGGCCCCAAGATGAGCAGGAAGAACCCCGAGTCTGGGCTGTGGACCGTGAAGTTTGGGTGGGGTTGAGGGTCTGGGGTCCTTGACTGTCTGCTTCCTTTCAGGTGCACCGGTCTGTGGGTGCCCCCAAACAGCATCATCGTTTATGACATTTTTGAAAACAGCTAATGGTGGAGGCAGGAGGTTTCAGGAACAACTGGTGAGTCCCAAGAACCCCTGCAGGTGCCAGTCCGGGCCAAGGGGACTGAGACGGGGCCACAAGAGTGGGGGCAGCGCCTCCTGCTGTCCGAGGGCCTGCGGGAGGCCTGAGCCAGGCTAGGCTTGAGCTGTGTCCCCGAACCAGTCCGGAGCTAATCCCTGATTCGAGCCCCCCACTTATAATGGACCCTTAGATTCTCATTAGAGAATTACTAACAAGCCACACAGCAACCGCCAGCACCCCGGCAAGACCCCATGTAAGACAGCACAAGGCCATGAGTCCTCTATGCTCCTGTGCACATTCGGACCCATGGAAACAGTCCTGGGTGAGTCACACTTGGTGACAGGGCAAGAAGTGTGTCCAGAGCCCTGTGTCAGGGACCGGATGGGAAAGCCTCAGGAGGACAAACCATCCTGTCCAGCAATTTCACGACTGTGGTCAGCCATGCCCCTTCCTTCCAGTCACACTCGTACCGGGCGGGTCCTGGTAGGGCTGCCCAAGGCAGTCATGGGCGGGTCCTTGGTTTACCCCTCAGTGCCCAGTTCATAGCCCTGCCACTCTACATGCACCCTGGGCCTGGGGCGACATGTTCCTCTCACGCTTTATCAATGCCTCACTCATGTCCTGAGTGGGAGAGGGTCAAGCCTCTCGCCACCTCTGGGTGTAGCTTTTCAGTTCCTGTGTCTTGGCCCTGGGCTGGGGAATCACCAAGTCCAGGATTTCTTTGAGGATTGGGAGCTGGGAGACTGGGAATCTGCAGCTCAACCTCATCACCCTTGCCAGTGGGAGAGGTGTTCTCCTAGGATGTTGAATGGGAGTTTTCCCTCTTAGGATGGTACAGCCGTCTGACCAAGACATATGGGCACCCGAGGGTTAGCGGGAAGCACCCCACTCTATTCCATGCGTGCAGACTCGACCCAGCTATCCCCCAAATGGGCATTAGCAGGTCACAGCCTATGTAGGTTGCTTACTGGCTACCTGATTCTACAGCAACAACTTTCATCTAACACACGGTTGTGCCTAACGTTCTCAGCTGCTCCCACCAGTGCTGACTCCAGTTTCTGAGTTCCAGTGTTTGAGAGTTCCCGTGAGCGTCTTTCATTCCTGCCCTGGCACCCTGTTCTCACTCTGCTTGGTGAGAGATTTGGAAACCTTGTCCAGGACAGACAGGGTCAGAGACATAGAAAGTGAAGAAAATACGAGTAGTTGATTCGGGTTCTCCCGGGTGGACTCTTCGAACCCCAAGTGAGGTTCTCGTAGAGCCACAACCTGGGTATATTCAGGGGGCTTTTTTCTTGGTCTGGTCTGAGTCATCCGTTTGTGGGTTAATGGTGAGGAAGATGAAATGCAGGGTGATATGGTATGGTTGGGGTCCCCTGTTTTCAGGCCGCAGGACTCGTGAGGGCAGCGTGGCCAGGCTGAGTGGCCATAAGTAGGACAGTGTGCATTGATAAGGATTTCCAGAACAGGCCGGGAGCAGCACCAGAGAAGTGTCCAGCTTCCCCAAGGCCAAGTCTGGGTGTCCAGCTCCCACTAGGATGGACTGAGTCTCAGAGGAAGGCGGTGGAGCTGGGGCTGGGGAGGTGCTGTGGGGTCATTAAGAGCCCTCCATGGCCCAGAAAGGGAAGTGTCTGTGCAACTGGGGGACTGGTCAGAGGCTGACTGCGTCCTAGAGCTATCAGGTGCCATGAACCTGCCTGCTGCCAGTCTGGGAGGGAGCAGAGATAGAAGGACAAAGAGGAGGTGGACACCTGCTATAATGGGAGCAAAACTGTTGACCTGAGGAGAGTGGAGGGCGGGGAGGGCAGGGATCCAATAGAGAAAGGAGAGGAGCCTGGGGATCGAAGGACGGTGTGGACGACGGCCAGGTGAGCCCCTCTACTGGACTCGCTGGGTTCTCACTGAAGCAGCCAGGCCAGAACTGGGGTTGCTAAGGGGCTAATCCCGGCGGTTGCAGCCGAGCCTGGGCATGGGGTATGCGTGATCTCTGTGAATGAGACAGTCTCCCACAGAACTATGGAGAGACCCAAAGGGTCTGTGCTCCTCGCCCACTCTGTGGGCCACAGAGTTCCAAGCCACCATCTTGGGTAGGGGGCAGTGCCCGAGGGTCAGGGTGGGGGCGGGGAGGCCCCTCAGGCCAACCAGGGCAGAGGTGGGTGCAGTCTTCATTATGAGGTCACCCCTGGGAGCACTAGATTTCTGCCTGGCCAATGGGATTTCAGCTCGAGGCCACGCCCCCACCCGCCTATATCGTGTGTTGCCGGCCCCTCCTGGGTACCCTCTCACAGTGACTCCTATAAGAGGAGTCACCCGCAATACCCTTCCCCCGTGTTGAGTCTTTCTCTAGGGGATACCTGGAAATTGGCAGAGCTCGAAGGATGGTAAGAAAAAGGCCCTGCAGGGGACTCGCAGTGGTCAGTGTGTGGCCGGGAGACCACAGGACCAAGCCTCCGGCCCATTTCCAGCCAAGTCATCAGGCAGTTTTATTCCCAGCAGCCTCTGTCCTTGCCAGGTCTAGCAGGGAGTCTTTGATGGGAGTCTCCAGAGACCCCCCTCACCAGGACCTGTTCCCTCCTGCCACCGGAATAGGATCTCATGGGCTCCCACTGTCCAAAGACCTGGGTAACTGAACACTGGCCCTCCCAGCTCAAAAGGACTGAGGGGGGGAGCTCAGGGCAGTGCTGAGGAGCTGCCTCAGTGGCGCTGGGGAGTCAAAGAAGGGTCCCCGGGTGCGCAGACCCCTCCCACAGGCCCTTTTAGCAGAAACCTCTTACCATGCAACCACACCCCTCCCCCTTTGTTTAGGGCAGAAGAAGCTGAACGAAGAGAATTTTGAAACATCAAATATATCTTATAAAGTGAGGACGTCGCATGGCGGAGCGTCATACCTTAGGGGTGAGTGAGCTGGGCTGGTGCATGGCACCAGGAGTTTTAAGCCTGTGATGTATGGGGAGGACAAGGTAGGTAGGGGTGTCTTAGAGTGCCCAGGGAGGGGCCCTGTGAATGGGGCATTGTGGCATGGGAGACAGGCCGGAGCAGAGGCTGGCCAAGCCCCCTGTCCCTCTGCACCTCAGTGTCCTCCTGGGAGCAGCTAGAGGGATCAGGGTCAGCTGTCCACTCCCCAAAATGATACGAGCACGGCAATGCAGAGAGCTCTAGGGCCAGGACACAGAACTCTTGTTCCAAATTGTCCCTCGTGTTCCTTTCAGCACTGCCGAGAGTGCTCTGTAGGTCCAAACCGGGAGAGAATCCACTTTGTAAGAGGCCCGAGCAGCAGAGGGCTGTGAGAAATGAGGAGCCCCCGAGACGAGCAGGAGGAACCCCAAGTTGAGGCTGTGGATCATGAAGTTTTGGTGAGGTTGAGGGCCTACGGTCCTTGACTGTCTGCTTCCTCTCAGGTGCACTTGCCCCTGGGTGCCCCCAAAAAGCCACATCGTTTATGACATTTCTGAGAACAGCTAAAGGTGGAGACAAGAAGTTCCAGGAAAAACTGGTGAGCCCGAGAACCCCTGCAGGCGCGAGTGCGGGCCGAGGGGCCTGAGCGGGGGCTCCGGGAGCGGGGGCAGCGCCTCCTGCAGTCTGAGGGCCTGAGGGGGGCCTTGAGCTAGGCTAGGCTCGAGCTGTGTCTCAGCAAAAGTGGGAAGGGTTTGGGGCAACGTTCTCCGTGTCTTCCTGTCAAGCCATGAACAGCTGCCGAACTCCAAGATTTTTGTGAGTGTGAGGGGCGCAGGGTTCTCCTGGCCAGCAGCTCCCCTCCACCCTTGGCCTTTCTGGCGGGGAGACGCTTCAGCCTTCTGGGTCTTGAGTTACCCTTTTCAGAAATGAACTGGTGAGACCCACTTAGAGGCCAAGAGACCACCTTGGGGAACGGGAGGAAGGACAGGCCAGGATGTCACCCACGGAGGGCTGTGGGGGCACTGACTGGCCTCACTGCGCACACAGAGGGTCCTGGAGGTGGGAGTTGACAGGTAGCATTAAGCGTCTGAAGCAGAGGGAGGCCCCATCTCCTCTCTTAGTTCCAGGGAGAAAGACTCCGAGGGGGTCTTGGGTGGGTGAGTGAGCCCCGTATCTCCTGAATGGCATGTTGTTGGCCTCCTACCTCCTCACAGCCACTGTCCTACCCACAGAAGCAGGTGCAGGATAAGAAGATTCAGTGTCTGTGGCCTCACTGAGGCCGATTCTGCTGGTAGCTGGAAGCTCAGATGGCTGCCACCCAGAGCACGGGGATGCCCACCGTCACTGGGCTCCAAGGTGGAGCAGCTGCCCAGCAGGTGTCTCGGCAGAAGCAGTTCATGGACCAGCTGCTGCAGGTGCTACAAGGCAGCGGGTCCTGCTGAGGTGACCTGCAGGGAGCTGAGGGAGGCCGGGTGAGAGAGGGGCCCCGGGCTCTGGGACAGGAAGGCGCATCTGGCCCTGGACCTGCCTCCTCACATGGTACCTTCACCTCAGGGGCTCTTCAGTGGGACTCAGCAGGAGAAACAGCAGTGGCAGGCCCTGGTGCCATGGAAAGGAGACCCTGAGAGGGTGAGTGACAGGGTCCGGGAGGTAGAAGTCCCTGTGGTGTCAGGAGGCGGGACTGCTAGGGAGGTGAAAGGAGTTGGGTCCCACCCTGAGCCCCCACCTCCCTTGCTTGGCTGAGACCCTATGTTGCCCCACAGCCCATCAGTCCAAAGGGATTGGCGGAGGAGACAAACAACACGAGGTGCTTCTGAGCACGAGACGTGAGGAGCAGGAGGCCACAGAGAAGGAGGCACAGGAGCCGGGCACGAGGAGTGTCAGAGACTCGGGAGCTGGAGGAGACAGTCAAGTCCCAGGGGGCAGGGACCATGGACTGTCGAGATGCGGAGACTCTCCTGTTCCTGTCCATGAGGAAGAGGCCACAGATACCGGCCCCAGGTCCTGTAATGACCTGCCTAAAATCCAGACACATGCAGCTGGTCAGCAAGAGCTCCAATGGCACCTGACACGCCGATTCTCCTGCACCCACGGACCTTTCTGCAATCCAGATGATCTAGCCCAGCCCTGTCCTTCCCGCCTGCCTGTTCCCACCCGCCTTCTTCCTTTCTCCTCCACCATTTGCCCTTGTCCCACTGCTAGAACCAGGGATGTCCCTCAGAGAAAGACAACGGGTCAGGGCACGGGCACAGATTTCCTCCAAGACAGGAAGTTAGGGAAACAGGGAAGTCTCCAAACACTAGATCCAGGGATGTGGGAAAAGAAATGTCTCCAGCACTAGACCCCAGGGACGGTGGGCCCAATTGTCCCCCTCTCCTAAAACCAGAGATGTGGGGGGCAGAAATGCCCGCCCCACTAGGCACCAGGGATCGGGACAGAAATGTCCCCTCCACTAGGCACCAGGGATCAGGGGGCAGAAATGTCCCCCCCACTAGGCACCAGGGATTGGGGGCAGAAATGTCCCCCCCACTAGGCACCAGGGATTGGGGGGCAGAAATGTCGACCGCACTAGGCACCAGGGATCTTGGGGCAGATGTCCCCCCCACTAGGCACCAGGGATTGGGGGGCAGAAATGTCCCTTCCCACTAGGCACCAGGGATGGGGGACAGAAATGTCCCCCTCCAATAGGCACCAGGGGTCTTGGGGCAGAAATGTCCCCCCCACTAGGCACCAGGGATTGGGGGCAGAAATGTCCCCCCCACTAGGCACCAGGGATTGGTGGGCAGAAATGTCCCCCCCACTAGGCACCAGGGATTGGGGGGCAGAAATGTCCCCCCCACTAGGCACCAGGGATGGGGGACAGATATGTCCCCCCCACTAGGCACCAGGGATGGGGGACAGATATGTCCCACCCACTACGCACCAGGGATTTGGGGGGCAGAAATGTCCACCCCCACTAGGCACCAGGGATCTTGGGGCAGAAATGTCCCCCCCCCACTAGGCACCAGGGATTGGGGGGCAGAAATGTCACCCCCCACTAGCCACCAGGGATTGGGGGGCAGAAATATCCCCCCCCACTAGGCACCAGGGATGGGGGAAAGAAATGTACCCCTCCACTAGGCACCAGGGATTGGGGGCAGAAATGTCCCCCCCACTAGGCACCAGGGATTGGGGGGCAGAAATGTCCCCCCCCACTAGGCACCAGGGATTGGGGGGCAGAAATGTCCCCCCCCACTAGGCACCAGGGATCTTGGGGCAGAAATGTCCCCCCCCACTAGGCACCAGGGATCTTGGGGCAGAAATGTCCCCCCCACTAGGCACCAGGGATTGGGGGGCAGAAATGTCACCCCCCACTAGCCACCAGGGATTGGGGGGCAGAAATATCCCCCCCCACTAGGCACCAGGGATGGGGGAAAGAAATGTACCCCTCCACTAGGCACCAGGGATTGGGGGCAGAAATGTCCCCCCCACTAGGCACCAGGGATTGGGGGGCAGAAATGTCCCCCCCCACTAGGCACCAGGGATTGGGGGGCAGAAATGTCCCCCCCCCACTAGGCACCAGGGATGGGGGACAGAAATGTCCCCCCCACTAGGCACCAGGGATCCTGGGGCAGAAATGTCCCCCCCCCACTAGGCACCAGGGATTGGGGGCAGAAATGTCCCCCCCACTAGGCACCAGGGATGGGGGGGCAGAAATGTCCCCCCCACTAGGCACCAGGGATCTTGGGGCAGATGTCCCCCCCACTAGGCACCAGGGATTTGTGGGCAGAAATGTCCCTTCCCACTAGGCACCAGGGATGGGGGACAGAAATGTCCCCCTCCAATAGGCACCAGGGGTCTTGGGGCAGAAATGTCCCCCCCACTAGGCACCAGGGATTGGGGGCAGAAATGTCCCCCCCACTAGGCACCAGGGATTGGGGGGCAGAAATGTCCCCCCCCACTAGGCACCAGGGATTGGGGGGCAGAAATGTCCCCCCACTAGGCACCAGGGATCGGGGGTCGGAAATGTTCCCCCCCACTAGGCACCAGGGATTGGGGGGGCAGAAATGTCCCCCCCCACTAGGCACCAGGGATTGGGGGGGCAGAAATGTCCCCCCCCCACTAGGCACCAGGGATCTTAGGGCAGAAATGTTCCCCCCCACTAGGCACCAGGGATGGGGGACAGATATGTCCCCCCCACTAGGCACCAGGGATTGGGGGCTCAGAAATGTCCCCCCCCCACTAGGCACCAGGGATAGGGGGGGCAGAAATGTCCCCCCCCCACTAGGCACCAGGGATCTTGGGGCAGAAATATCCCCCCCACTAGGACCAGGGATGGGGGGCAGAAATGTCCCCCCTACTAGGCACCAGGGATGGGGCGCACAAATGTCCCCCCCCCACTAGGCACCAGGGATCCGGGGGGCAGAAATGTCCCCCCCCACTAGGTACCAGGGATTGAGGGCAGAAATGTCCCCTCCACTAGGCACCCGGGATGGGGGACAGAAATTCCCCCCCCACTGGGCACCAGGGATTGGGGGGGCTGAAATGTCCCCCCCCACTCGGCACCAGGGATGGGGGGGCAGAAATGTCCCATTCCACTAGGCCCCTGGGATCAGAGGGCAGAAATGTCCCCCTTTACTAGAACCTAGGGGTAGTGTGGGGTTGAATTGTTCCCCTCCACTAGCCCCAGGGATCAGTGAAATAAGTCAGTTTTTCTTTGGACCCTTAGTGTCCATGGCATTCTGGACCTGTTAGGTGTTCTCATACCTGGGTGGCCAATTGGGTCAGAGCCCCTCTACCCGTTCCCATCCTGCAGCCCCCCTCTGGCCCTTGGGGCACGCAGAGCGGTGAGGAGGTCAGAGGCAGCCCCGGGGGTGGGCTGATATGTTTTAACATCTGGGCTGCTCAGGCCAAAGAGCAGAGCACTGAAGGTAGGCACGTTCCCCCCCACCCCACCCCCACTCCCCGCCTACTCAGGGTAGGGTCCCACTGTCCAGGGTATAATCTCAATGACGCCATGTTCATCAAAGGTCGACTGTCAAGATGAAACTAGTGACCAGGTCTGGACTTGCTGATAAGGGTTGGCAGGATTCCCGGCATGCGCCCCGCCTCCCCATCCACACTCTGTCTCCTTCCCCTGCCTGGTCTGCACAGGCGCCTGCGGAATCTGAATCTGCTCTGGCAGCTTCAGGCAGACCATGGTGTTAACTCAGTGCGGCAGAGAGCTGACCTTGGGGTTTCAGCACAACTCCCCATTTCTATTCCTGCGAGTATCTGTGACCAAGGAGATCAGGGTTAGCCTAGGTAATGGCAGCGGTGTTTTTGGAGCTGACATTCAGTGCCCGAGCGTTTCCTGCCTTGAGCTCGGGCCCCACTCGAACCCAGCGTGCCTCCAGCTCTCCCTGCCAGAAGACATTGGTTCTACAGTTCGACACAGTGACAAGTTGCTAATGCAGACATTTCTGTTTTCTCACCTCCTTTATGTTAAAAAATTATAGCAATGGGTACATTTACTTCTCGTCAATGTTCTCAGTCATTTTGCATAAGCTCAGTAAGAGAATTACAGATTTCTTTAATCTACCGCTCCAAATTGAATTCAAATGACACCGTAAAGTCAGGTGTGAAAGGTCAGATCTGGGGACATCTGGCCTTTCCTGGGGACATGTCATCTCCTTCTCCCCAGACTCCAGTCCTGGGTCAGTTTCATTTTGCTCATCCCAGCCCAAGGGGTCCTTGACCATTCTTTTGGTCAGAGTCTGTCCCATGCTGTGCTCTGGACCATATCACACATGGGCCCTTAGGCCCCTCTTGTCTAGCTCAGGGTGGCCAGTAGCCTGCCCCAGGTCCATCCAAGGCCTTCCACGGGATGCACATTTGAGGGTGTTGGGAATCATCGGGAAACTGAAGCTTGAGTTAGTAAGATGAATGTCCAGGATGAGATCAGGACCCACCCGTGACACCAGCATCAGTGTCGGTCTAGGGGTCTTGGCAAACAAGACGTTGCCACATGCCCGCCAAAGAGCACACCAAGGCCATAAAGGAGAGAATAATTAGCATTTCACTGGAAGTCTGGTCTGGGAAATGATGCCCTCCTCTCCACAAGGTTTCCCACCCCAAAATTCCCAATGTCTTCACTGAACCACAAGCCCAAAACCAAAGAAAACATACGGTCCTTACCCGGAACTTGGGAGTCAATATCCTAGGCCATCAGTACCCTTAACCCCACATAAAAATACCAGAGTCAGTTTGACAGGGACCCCGCATTGTAGGTATGACAGAGTCTCAGGTTTGGAAACCGCAGAGACCCGGTCAGGCCCATGTGGGATCCTTACATTCCTGCCCTGTGCTGACCAGCAGCTCCTGGGACACAGCCAGAGCAAGGCTGATGGCTCAGTGGGGTACCAAGCAGGTCCCCTGTTTTGCCAACACTCCCCGGGGCTGTTCAGATCCAACCTCTATGCAGATAGGCGTGCTTCTAGGAGCTCGGGACGGCCTTTGAAGGCTTCTTGTAGGCGTATACCGACTGGTTCCACCCCCTGAAGGTGCCCATGGCTTCATTACAATTGCCCTGAGATGCAGTTGCCCTTGCTCGGGTACGAGGAGCCAGTAGCTGCACAAGGAGCAGGTGTTAATCCTGAGGGTGGCGTAGAAAGGCGGGTGTAGGATTCCATTCAGGTATCTCCAGCCCTGGATCAGCTAGATCCAATCGATGATAATGAATTTGGATGGATTTTGATGCCAGGGAGTCAACTTGCCTTATTATGAAGGCCATAATTCTATTAAACAAAAATGGAACCAGGGATAATACAATCAGAAAACCAAAAGGGGAACAAGCAAAGGAAGTGCATAGGATAGTACTCCTCCCATCCCCCACCACCCCTCGGAGGTGCGGGTGAGTTGTCTCCGCCTCTCGAGGTCTTCTTGGAGCTGTCTCATTCGGACCACTGCGCTCTGGTTGACAAAGAAGCAGCATTCTTCTTGCAGAAAAACACAGAGGCCATCCTGTTCAGCAGTAAGGAAGTCCAGTTCTCGCCGATTCTGCAATACAACTTGGGCAAGAGAATTTAATTGCTCCTGAACAGTCAAAATAATTTAAGATACCTCTTGGATGTCTGCTATCAGTTGATTCTTCAAGGAAATATGTAAGGAGACAGCAGTGGTGATTCCTGCTGCACCAGTGGCTACTCCAGCTGCTACCCCCAGACCAACAATGAATGGGATAAAGGCAAAGGACCGGGGGATACGAGTATGTTCTTTCAGAAGTATGGGGTTGGATTTGGATGCTGGGAGTATACTAAGGTGTTGGAAACCAAAAACAATAGCACAAATTCCAGTCCAATTATTGTACAAAAAGGGTTGGATACCTGTATCACAAAGGAAGGAGGCATTAAATGGGGGGCAATACTTGAGGGAAGCATCCATCACAGGGGATTCCAGGAATCTTTGACAATCAAGGGAAAGTTTCCATGTTGGAATAGTGGCTGAATTAGAATTGTTAAAGCAAGCAAGTAAGATTTTCTGGAACTGTAGACAACACATAATGGGGAAAATAATAGAAAGGTCTATTATCATGACAAGGCTTAATTAGCTCAGAGGAATAAAAGGTATCATTAATCAGCAAAATGGAGGCATCTAGGGGGACCTCATAAGAGGGGCGCATACACAACCAGCACCCTTGAGCAAACCCATTCTGAGTAGTATTAAGCAACTTATAAGGAGAATTACGAAAGTGTAAGCAAAAGGGTAAAGGTCCAAGAATGTGTTGGACCCAGCTGCTGAATAAGCAACTGGAAGATTTGAGAGACATTGGCTATCTTTCAAGGATAATCTCGGTAGGGGAGGTGGTAAGCCTTGGGACCTATCTTTTCTGTATCTTAATTAGCCCATAAGGGCTCCTCCCCCATCCATCCACTCGAATTCCTGCTAAGGCACCGGTTATCCAAAGCTGATTATTGGGGTCAGGGATTTTATATTTAACTGGCTTGCAATTCCCTGGAGTGCAAGTTTCCCTGGCACGTAGTAGCATCTCTTAGCCTTCAAGGAACTGGAATGCACGTGTGGGTAAGACCAATGAGGGCAGTAGCCTTCTTGAGCATCATCACAGTCTCCTGATTGCTCGTACTTCCAACAAATATATTTATGGGATGTGGCATAAGACTGTTCCAACAAATATATTTATGGGATGTGGCATAAGACTGTCCCCAGCTGCCGCAGGAACCTCGCCCAGAGGTGGGCTTGCAGGCATCAAAGGACAGATCTACATGACTATCTGTTAGGGGATTATATCGGGACCTATTAAGAAGCAAAGGTGGATCAAACCCAACAGCAAGAATCTGAAATTCCCAGTGTGTGTCTTCTTTTTTACTGTAGATTGTCTGTGTCAGTGCCATCAGGAAGGCAAGAATGATTTTTATCTCCACCTGTGGGAAGAGAAAAAGGGCCATTCTCAGGGATTTGAGTCTCCCTGGACTTTTGGTGTTAGCAGGTGTAATTATAGGCTTAATTAACTGTTCAGGCAGCCAGCGAGCTGTGCCCTCTTGGCTATCAAAAATACAAGCGGACCCTCTTCCCCAGGTAAGCACAGGGTCTGGGCCATTCCATTGAAAGTTAAGAGGGTCTTTCCACATGGCAAGGGCATGGTTATTTTGAGTAGATGGATGCCAGAGGCGGTCTGCTGCCGAATGTCCTTGTAAATCTAAGGTTAGAAAATTAAGGAAAAAAAGGGCATGATTCAATAGGTTTCTAGGAGTGCCCAAGGTTGGGTAGGTAATTCTGTGTTTCAGTTTTTGAAGGTAGGCCTTCAAGGTTTGGTGAGCATGCTCCACTATGCCTTGGCCTTGTGGGTTGTAGGGAATGCCTGTTGAAACTGGTAACAAAATGTCTGAAAATTCTTACCCACATAACCTGGGCCATTGTCAGTTTTAATCATCCTGGACTTCCCCATAAGGGCAAGGCAGGCTAAAATATGGGCAATGACATTCTTGGAAGCCTCTCCAGATTGTAATGAGGCATGGATAAAGCCGCTATAAGTATCAATAGTAACATGAATATATTTAAGTTTCCCAAACTGATTGTAATGAGTGACATCCATTTGCCAAATATCATTAGGTACCAATCCTTGGGGATTAACCCCCAGATGTGGTGAGGGCAACATAGTAACGCATCCAGGGCACTTTTTTAACTACCTGCCGGGCTTGCTCTCGGGAAGTTTATAAAGAAGCCTAAGAGTATTAGCACTCAAATGATGGAGGCTATGAGTTTGCTTGGCTTGAGTAACTGAACCAATGAGAACCGGGAAGGCCAACTGAGTGGTGGAATCGGCTAGAGCATTCCCAGCAGGTAAAGGTCCGGCGAGATCAGAATGAGCACGAAGATGACCCACATAAAATGGCTGGCATCGTAAGTGGGCCAATTCTTGCAACTGAGCAAAAAGAGGGGAGGCATTTGTGGACGGTTTAATAAAGGGAACTGTTTCCAAGAGAGGAAGGGCTAAAGCTAAATAGCAGCTATCTGTATATAGATGAAAGGAAACAGTAGATAGTTGTTGAAAACCTTGGACAATAGCAAACAATTCAACCAATTGGGGGGAGGTATGGGGAGATTTCTTATGCTAGGGGGTGCCATCAATCACATAGGCAGCTTGGCCATTAGATGATCTGTCTGTAAAAACGGTGAGAGTGCCTTGTATGGGAGCAAAGGAGGTGACCTTAGGGAATATAAAAGAATGTACTCTAGCAAACTGTAGAAGTCTGTTAGCTGGATAGTGATTATCTATTTTACCAGGCAGGCAATTGGCCAATCATCACATTTGCGCATGAGCCAATTCAATTGTTCCTGAGAATAGGGAACACTCAGAGTATCTGGTTCCTTACCAAATAGTTGGAGACTACGCTCCCTTCCAAGCATAAGAAGCTTAGCCACCAGCGATGGGTAGGAGGCTAAAATTTTTGAGAGAGAGGATGCAAGGTGTAACCAGAGGATGGGGCCTTCCTGCCAGAATACTCGGTGGGTGTATGGGAGGTGTCACATATAACAAAAAGAAGGGGTTTCTCATAGGAAACAAAAGAAATAGTTTGATTTTTGAACGGCCGAATTAACCAACTGTAAGGCAGCGAGACCAGAAGGTGTAAGCTGCCTGAGGGTCAGGGTCACCTTGGAGGATATCCAAGAGCGGTTTAAGTTCTCCCTTGGTCAACCGTAAATAAGGGCAGACCCAATTAATATCCCCAATCAATTTTTGGAAATCATTAAGAGTTTTCAAATGAGCGGTTTGCAATTGCATTTTTTTTTCTTTTAGGGTCACACCTGGCGATGCACAGGGGTTACTCCTGGTTCTGCACTCAGGAATTACCCCTGGCCGTGCTCAGGGGACCATATGTGATGCTGGGATTTGATCCCGGGTCGGCCACGTGCAAGGCAAACGCCCTACCCGCTGTGCTATCTCTCCAGCCCCTGCAATTGCATTTTTTGGGTAAAGATCCTAGAACTTCCCAATTCAAAACCTAAGTAAAAATATGGATCTTTCAATTGGATTTTCTCAGGGGCCACCTGAAGGCCAAATGTGGCTAATTTCATGACCAATTCCTTGCAGCACGCAAGGAGTTGAAAGCCATCAGAAGCTGCCAAAAGTATATCATCCATGTAATGGATGATATAAATTGAGGGCTAACGGCATCTTATTGGATTGACAGCCTAGGCTACAAATTTCTGACACAGGGTGGGACTATTAGCCATTCCTTGCAGCAGCACCTTCCACTGAAATCTAGGCATTAGTCCAGCAAAATTCGCAGCTGGCAAACTAAATGCAAAGTGCTCCTAGCAAGGTGTTTTACAAAAGCACTTTCATTTTCTCCGCTGCCAACCAAGCACTCAGCCACGTCAGTCAGGCAGCTGATGAAACTGCTATAGGGTTCATCAGCACCCTGTCGAAGCTTTGCGAGAGAGGTGGTCACAGACCCCTTAGGGGGAAGGCGCTTCCATGCCTTGAGACCAGCACGCTGAATTTGGGCAAGGAGACCAGGGGGAAAACGGGCCTGGCCAGCATTGGAATCATATGGACAGCGGCCCTAAAGTTTATCTTTAGTCTAGTTTTTAGAGGCTGCATTTTCCAGATTTCGTTGAGCAGTTTCTTCGCAATTCTCAACGAACTCAGTCCTCCACAACACATAGTCACCTCCAGACAAGGTGGCTCGTGCCAAAAAATACTAATCATTAGGCGCCAGCCAGCGGTCACTAAGATTATCAAAGAGTGCCAGAGTAAAGGGAGCTATGGGTCCATACCTGGTCACCGCCGCTTTCAGGTCTTTAAGATGTTTAATGCTAAGGTGGCGATACTTCTGGTCAGGGAGCTCGTCGAGTCAGACTGGTCTGGGTGATCAGAAGTTTCCTCATCATCAGAACCCGAGTTTCCTGAACCACCATCCTCATGAGAGTCTGCCTCCTGAGCTCCAGAGCCATGTTCCTCACTAACAGGTTCGGGTTTCAGAGCGGTGCCAGCCTGAGCCGGGCCCGCCTCTGAGGGGGTCTTACTACGGGTGACTGGGAAGGCAAGGGCAGAAGGCTTAGGCCTTTTGGGATGCTTTGATTGGGCTTCCTTAGGGAGGGAAAGCCTCACTAATTCTTCATCTAATGCACGGAGTTCTTTGATCAGGTGGATGTGTTCCTGCTTGTGCTGGAGAACAGCCCGGAGGGAAGCCGCCTCTCTACACAATTGGTTTTTAACCCTATGCAGGCCACTCGGTTTTTTTGTGCACAAGAACCGAGCACAAAGAGGAGGGTCTTTAGGCTCACAGAGGAGTGCAGGGGCCCAAATAGGCTCAAGTTTAGGATAGGATGGGGGTAAGGAAGAAAAGGCTCCTAGAGGTGGAAGAGGCTCACCATCACGATAACGGGTGGCCTTCTCCAGGGTTGTAACATCAGTGGGGGATAATTCATCAGGAGGACTCTTTAGGAAGGGGTAAAGGGCCTTGGTCTGTGGATCTGTGCCTTGGCGCATCTCTGGACTGTGTTTTATCATCGGGAGGGCTGTCACCATTGGGCACAGGAATAACAACCGAAGAGCAGGTTGAGGGGGGTTGTGACAATGTTCTTAAGAAATCTCTCCCTTGTTGGACAAGCTTCCTTACTTTAGGGGAGTGACTATAAATTTAAAGAATATCATTCATAAGATTCCAACAGGAAAAGGCTTGGACGGGAATTTTCTCAGGCCCAGAGGTTTCATAATAATCTTTTAAGCAATCTCCTACTCTCCCCCACGTTTTTCATCAATACTACCTTCCTGGGGAAACCAGGGGCAAACCTCACCGATGTAAGAAGGAATTGCTGCAGGTCCTTTTTCTTAATCCTAGTACCCCGTGTCCTAAGGGACTCCTTTTTTTTTTTTTTGTTAGTTTATTTTTAATTAGAGAGTCATCGTGAGGGTACAGTTACAGATCCATACATTTTTGTGCTCATGTTTCCCCCATACAAAGTTCGATAACCCATCCCTTCACCAGTGCCCATTCTCCACCACCAGTAAACCCAACCTCCCTCCCCCCCTCCCCAGTCCCGTCTCCCCCCACCCCACCCTGCCACTATGGCAGGGAATTCCCTTTTGTTCTCTCTCTCTGATTAGGTGTTGTGGTTTGCAATAAAGGTGTTGAGTGGCCATTGTGTTCAGTCTCTAGTCTGTATTTGGCCCGCATCACCCTTCCCCCACATGACCTCCAAGGGCATTTTACTTGGTGGTCCCTAAGGGACTCCTTAAGCCCCTTGAGGAATATATCATGTTTACTCAATGACTGTCCCATAATCAAAAGCAAGAAAGGATAGACAGAGAAAAGATCACCAATAATTTCAAAATAAGAGTGACCAGTGGAATGCTTGGTAACGAGTGCCTACTTGATGCACAGTTTTTCTTCTGCGGGGGACTCGAATTTATTGTGGCTGTGACCCCTAATCCTGTCACGGGAAGTCTTCTATCGGCAGGATGCCCTAATGGCATTTATGTGCTTGACCCGTGCCCGCAGGGGAAGAGATTATTGGCTTAGGAAAAACAGCATTCAAACAGACAACAACAAAAGTCACAACAATTAAAAAGAAGATAAAAGTAATGGGTACTTAGTATAGATGAGTGAAGTTAAAGGCAACAAAAGGAAGACAAGCCATGAACCTAAGGTGAAAAGAAAATTCCCCAATCCCCAATCGGTCAGATCTTCGACCACCCAGTCTGCTGGACTTGGGTTGAAAACAAGTATTCACCGCTTACCTTTTCCGAAGTTTTTGCAACTTCTATGATCGTGGTCACTTTCCAGCGGTGCTCATCGCAGTGATCCCTTGTGCCCGTCGCACACATTGGGCACCACCTGTCCCGTCCCGCGGGACTTGGTCAACCTGGGTAGCCGGGAGAGGGTGCGAAAGTGAAAAGGAGACAGACACAAGAAGAAAGAGACAGACACAGACAGACACAAGAAAGGGAGCAAGCTCCAACTTTATTTCTCCTAAGCTAGTCTTTTATAATTGATTAGATGAGGAAGTGGGCAGAATGGGACAAAAGCAAAGAATGCAAACGTTTAACGAAACTGGATGTGGGCCCCGATGTCAGTTTCCCTGGGCACTGTTCTGCAACCTTTCCCAAGAAGCGGTTGTTCCTAGTTACAGGTCAGTTTGTACTGACATATTGGTTCCCAGGCATAGGTTTCTGGCCGGTCCCAGGCATGGGTTTCTGGCCTTTCCTAGGCATTGGTTCCCGGGTGGGTATGCGTGAACTCTGGGAATGAGACAGTCTCCCACTGAGCTATGGAAGGACTCAAACGGTTTGTGCTCCTCACCCACTCTGGGATCCACAGAGTTCCAAGCCACCATCATAGGTAGGGGAGAGAGCCCGAGGATCAGAGTTGGGGCGGGGAGTCCCCACAGGCCAACCAGGGCAGAGGTGGGTGTAGCCTTCATTACGAGGTCACTCTTGGGAGCCCTGGCTTTCTGCCTGGCCAATGGGGTTGCCGCCCGAGGCCACGCCCCCAGACCAGCCTATAAATTGCTTGGCCCTGCTCCTCTGGGCACCCTCTCCCAGTGTCTCTTCTTGGAGGAATGATCCCTCAACGCCCCTCCCCCCTGTCGACCCTTTCTCTAGGAGATACTTGGAAATTGGCACAGCTCAAAGGACGGTAAGAAAAAGGCCCTGCGCTGGCCCCGCAGTGGTCAGTGTGTGGCCGGGAGACCACAGGACAAAGCCTCCCGCCCATTTCCAGCCAAGTCTTCAGGCACTTTTGTCCCCATCAGCCTGTGTCCTCACCAGGGTTTCCCGGGGACTCTGCGATGGGAGTCTCCAGAGACCCCCTCACCAGGACCTGTTCCCTCCTGCCACCAGAAAGGATCTCCTGTGCTCCCACTGTCCAAAGACCTGGTGACTGAACACTGGCGCTCCCAGCTCAGGAAGCAACGGGGGGTGGGAGCTCAGTGGTGCTGGGGAGTCAAAGCAGGGTCCCCGGGTGTGCAGACCCCTCCCATAGACCCTAATGAAAGAGACCTCTTAACATGCGACCACATCCCTCTCCCCCCTGTTTAGGACAGAAAGAGCTGAAAGAACAGAATTTTAGAACATCAAATGTATCTTATAAAGGCAGGACGTCGCATGGCAGATCGTTTCGCTGTAGGGGTGAGTGAGCTGGGCTGGTGCATGGTACCAGGAATTTCAAGCCTGTGACATATGGGGAGGACAAGGAGGGGCGGGGGTGGTGGCTTAGAGTGCCCAGGGAGGGGCCCTGTGAATGGGGCATTGTGAAATGGGAGACAGGCCAGGAGCAGAGGCTGGTCGAGTCCCCCGGTCCCTCTGCACCTCAGTGTCTTCCTGGGAGCAGCAAGAAGGATCAGGGTCAGCTGTCCACTCCCCAAAATGATACGAACACGGAAATATAGAGAGCTCTAGGGCCAGGACATAGAACTCTTGTTCCAAGTTGACCCTCGTGTCCCTTCAAGCACTGCCAGGAAGGCTCTGTGGGTCCAAACCGGGAAAGAATCCACTTTGTAAGGGGCCCGAGCAGCAGAGGGCTGTGAGAAATGAGCAGCCCCTGAGATGAGCAGGAAGAACCCAGAGTCAGGGCTGTGGACCGTGAACTTTGGATGGCATTGTGGGTCTGGGGTCCTTGACTGTCTGCTTCCTTTCAGGTGCACTGGCCTGTGGGTGCCCCCAAACAGCAACATCAACATGATATTCAGCATGATATTAACATGATATCAACATGATATTCTTGAAAACAGCTAATGGTGGAGGCAGGAGGTTTCAGGAACAACTGGTGAGCCCCGAGAACCCCTGCAGATGCGAGTGCGGTCCAGGATGAGGAAACTGAGCCGGGGCTACAGGGGCCGGGGCAGAACCTCCTGCAGTCTGAGGGCCTGAGGGGAGTCCTGAGCCAGGCTAGGCTTGAGCTGTGTCTCAGAAACAGTGGAAGGGATTTGGGCAACGTTCCCCGTGTCTTCACGGCGAGCCCGAGAACAGCTGTGGAACACCAAGAGTTTTGTGAGTGTGAGGGGCACAGGGTTCTCGGCCAGCAGCTCCCCTCCACCCTTGGCCTTTCTGGCGGGGAGATGCTTCAGCCTTCTGGGTCTTAACAAACCTGTTTCAGAAATGAACTGGTGAGACCCACTGTGAGGCCAATAGCCTGCCTTGTGTGATGGGAGGAAGGACAGGCCAGGATGCCACCATTGAGAGGCTGACAGGCCCACAATGCACACACAGAGGGTCCTGGAGGTGGGAATTGCAAGGTAGGATTAAGCGCCCGACACAGAGGGAGGCCCCATCTCCTCTCTTAGGCCAAGGGAGAAAGACCCTGTGGGAACCGGTGGGTGAGTGAGCCCCACATCTCCTGGATGGCATCTGGTCGGCCTCCTACCTCCTCACAGCCACTGTCCTACACACAGATGCAGTTGCAGGACAAGAAGTTGCAGTGTCTATGGCCACACTGAGGCTGATTAGCTGGTAGCTGGAAACGCATATGGCTGACACCTATAGCACCAGGGGTCCACCATCTCCTGGGCTCCAAGGTGCAACAGCTGACCAGTAGGTGACGCGGCAGAAGCAGTTCATGGACCAGCTGCTGCAGGTGCTACAAGGCAGGGGGCCTTGCTTGGGCGGCCTGCAGGGAGCTGAGGGAGGCCGGGTGAGAGAGGGGCCCCAGGCTCTGGAGAGGAAGGTGCATCCGGCCCTGGACCTGCCTCCTCACCCGGTGTCTTCACCTCAGGGGCTCTTCTGTGGGATCAGCAGGAGAAACAGCAGCAGCAGGCCCTGGTGCCATGGAAAGGAGACCCTGAGAGGGTGAGTGACAGGGTCCCGGGAGGTAGAAGCCCCTGTGGTGTCAGGAGGCAGGACTGCTGGGGAGGCGATTGGAGGTGGGTCCCACCCGGAGCCCCCTACCTCCCTTGCCTTGATGAGACCCTCATGCTGCCCCACAGCCCATCAGTCCAAAGGGCTTGGCAGTGGAGTCAAACAACACAAAGGTGCTTCTGAGCATGAAACGAGAGGAGCTGGAGGCCACAGAGAAGGCATCGCAGGAGGCCGGGCACGAGGAGTGGGTCAAGTCCCAGGGGGCAGGGACCATGGACTGTGTGAGATCCGGAGACTCTGCTGTTCCCATCCCTGAGGAAGAGAAGGCCACAGACACCGGCCCCGGGTCCTGTAACGACCTGCCTACAATCCAGACACATGCAGCTGGTCAGCAAGAGCTCCAATGGCACCTGACACCCCGATTCTCCAGCACCCACAGACCAACATCTGGAATCCAAATGATTTAGTCCAGCCCTGTCCTTCCCGCCTTCCTGTTCCCACCCGCCTTCTTCCTTTCTCCTCCACCCTTTGCCCTTCTCCAACCGCTAGGACCAGGGATGTCCCTCACAGAAAGACAAGGGGTCAGGGCACAGGCACAAATTTCCTCCAAGACAGGAGATCAGGGGGACAGGAAAGTCTCCCACCAGTAGATCCAAGGATGTGGAAATAAATGTCCCCAGCCCTAGACCCCAGGGACAAGGGCACAATTGTCCCCCTCCCCTATATACCACGGATTGGGGTCAGAAATGTCCCCTCCACTAGGCACCAGGGATTCGGGGGGTAAATATGTCCCCTCCACTAGGCACCAGGGATTCGGGGGGCAGAAATGTCCCCCTCCACTAGGCACCAGGGATTCGGGGGGCAGAAATGTCCCCCTCCACTAGGCACCAGGGACTCGGGGGGCAGAAATGTCCCCCTCCACTAGGCACCAGGGACTCGGGGGGCAGAAATGTCCCCCTCCACTAGGCACCAGGGATCGGGGGCAGAAATGTCTCCCTCCAAATAGCCCAAAAATCGGGGGACTGAAAGTTTCTCCCACTATTACCCAGAAATTGGGGGTCAGAAATGTCCCCCTCCATTAGGCTCCAGGGTTCAGTGAAACAAAGTTGTCCCCTCCACTAGACCCCAGCGGTCATGGGGACAGAGTGGTCCCCCATCCCTAGACCCAGGGATTGGCATGGCAGATATGTCTCCAGCACTGGCAAACAACGATTTGGGGGCCAGAAATTAAAGCTCAGCTCTCTCTCCCCATCACATGGTCCTGTGTCTGCAAAGTCAGCTCTGAATCAATGGGGGTTGATACCATAGAGTGACCGGGTCCTATGCACTCTTGGAGCTTCTTGGGGACTAATGAATCGGTGCAGAGGAGAGAGGAAGGAGGAAGGTGGGCATTCTCCCTGACAGCCACTGGACAGCCACTATGTCCAGGACTGTTTCAATAAATTGATTCATCCCAGGCCTGTGTGGGTGTGTGTCACTGGGTGGGGCCTGTCCGGCCAGCGGTTGGCAATTGCTTCTATATTTTGGGTGGCATTTGTCATGGGGTCTCCATGCCAAGACCCTTTACGTGCAGGCCCCTCAGTGAAGCCTGTCTATGACCCCAGGTGAGACCACTCTGATGGTTAAAGGTCTCAAACTCGGACGCATGCTCAGGAGAGAGGGCAGGACGCAGCACTCAGAGCCCTGCCTTCCAAGGCAGCTCCTCCATGGCCTCACCTGACCCCGGTGCCTGTTTCCTCTGTACACCTCTGTAGTGGCCCCAGCCACAGACCCCACCTTGCCCCTAGACTAATGGTTGTCACCCCCTAGTGGCCAGATCAGCTTTCTGAGGATGAGGACATGAAAGTGCTCCTGCAGCAGGTGGGTCTAAGGTGCTGTCCCCTCAGCCAGGGTCCCCCTCGATGCCATCTGCCTCGGCAGACAGACAGTGTGTTATCAGTGGAGCAGGATGGGGCCTTGGATGGAACATGTTTTTGGCGTCCCCGAACCAGTCAGGAGCTAATCCCTGATTCGAGCCCCCCACTTATGATGGATCATCAGATTCTCATTAGAGAATTATTAAGCCACACAGCAACCGCCAGAACCGCGGCAAGACCCCATGTAAGACAGCACAAGGCCATGAGTCCTCTATGCTCCTGTGCACATTCGGACCCGTGGAAACAGTCCTGGGTGAGTCACACTCGGTGACAGGGCAAGAAGTGTGTCCAGAGCCCTGTGTCAGGGACCGGATGGGAAAGCCTCAGGAGGACAAACCATCCTGTCCAGCAATTTCACGACTGTGGTCAGCCATGCCCCTTCCTTCCAGTCACACTCGTACCAGGCGGGTCCTGGTAGGGCTGCCCAAGGCAGTCATGGGCGGGTCCTTGGTTTACCCCTCAGTGCCTAGTGCATAGCCCTGCCACTCTACATGCACCCTGGCCTGGGGCGACATGTTCCTCTCACGCTTTATCAACGCCTCACTCATGTCCTGAGTAGGAGAGGGTCAAGCCTCTCGCTGCCTCTGGGTGTAGCTTTTCAGTTCCTGTGTCTTGGCCCCTGGGCTGGGGAATCACCAAGTCTAGGATTTCTTTGAGGTTTGGGAGCTGGGAGACTGGGAATCTGCAGCTCAACCTCATCACTCTTGGCAGTGGGAGAGGTGTTCTCCTAGGATGTTGAATGGGAGTTTTCCCTCTTAGGATGGTACAGCCATCTGACCAGGACATAGGGGGCACCCGAGGGTTAGAGGGAAGCACCCCACTGTATTCCATGCGTGCAGACTCGACCCAGCTATCCCCCAAATGGGCATTAGCAGGTCACAGCCTATGTAGGTTGCTTACTGGCTACCTGATTCTACAGCAACAACTTTGATCTAACACACGGTGGTGCCTAACGTTCTCAGCTGCTCCCACCAGTGCTGACTCCAGTTTCTGAGTTCCAGTGTTCGAGAGTTCCCGTGAGCGTCTTTCATTCCTGCCCTGGCACCATGTTCTCACTCTGCTTGGTGAGAGATTTGGAAACCTTGTCCGGGACAGACAGGGTCAGAGACATAGAAAGTGAAGAAAATACGAGTAGTTGATTAGGGTTCTCCCGGGTGGACTCTTCAAACCCCAAGTGAGGTTCTTGTAGAGCCACAACCTGGGTATATTCAGGGGGCTTTTTTCTTGTTCTGGTCTGAGTAATCCATTTGTGGGTTAATGGTGAGGAAGATGAAATGCAGGTGATGTGGTGTGGTTGGGGTCCCCTGTTTTCAGGCCGCAGGACTCGTGAGGGCAGTGTGGCCAGGCTGAGTGGCCATAGGTAGGACAGTGTGCATTGAGAGGGATTTCCAGAACAGGCCGGGAGCAGCACCAGAGAAGTGTCCAGCTTCCCCAAGGCCAAGTCTGGGTGTCCAGCTCCCACTAGGATGGACTGAGTCTCAGAGGAAGGGGGTGGAGCTGGGGCTGGGGAGGTGCTGTGGGGTCATTGAGAGCCCTCCAGGGCCCAGAAAGGGAAGTGTCTGTGCAACTGGGGGACTGGTCAGAGGTTGACTGCGTCCTAGAGCTATCAGGTGCCATGAACCTGCCTGCTGCCAGTCTGGGAGGGAGCAGAGATAGAAGGACAAAGAGGAGGTGGACACCTGCTATAATGGGAGCAAAACTGTTGACCTGAGGAGAGTGGAGGGCGGGGAGGGCAGGGATCCAAGAGAGAAAGGAGAGGAGCCTGGGGATCGAAGGACGGTGTGGACGACGGCCAGGTGAGCCCCTCTACTGGACTCGCTGGGTTCTCACTGAAGCAGCCAGGCCAGAACTGGGGGTGCTAAGGGGCTAATCCCGGCGGTTGCAGCCAGCCTGGGCATGGGGTATGTGTGATCTCTGGGAATGAGACAGTCTCCCACTGAGCTATGGAAAGACCTAAAGGGTCTGTGCTCCTCGCCCACTCTGGGGGCCACAGAGTTTCAAGTCACCATCTTGGGTAGGGGGCAGTGCCCTAGGGTCAGGGTGGGGGCCGGGAGGCCCCTCAGGCCAACCAGGGCAGAGGTGGGTGCAGGCTTCATTATGAGGTCACCCCTGGGAGCACTAGATTTCTGCCTGGCCAATGGGATTTCAGCTCAAGGCCACGCCCTCAGACCCGCCTATATAGTGTGTTGCTGGCCCCTCCTGGGCACCCTCTCACAGTGACTCCTATAAGAGGAGTCACCCGCAATACCCTTCCCCCGTGTTGAGTCTTTCTCTAGGGGATACCTGGAAATTGGCAGAGCTCGAAGGATGGTAAGAAAAAGGCCCTGCGGGGGACTCGCAGTGGTCAGTGTGTGGCCGGGAGACCACAGGACCAAGCCTCTGGCCCATTTCCAGCCAAGTCATCAGGCAGTTTTATTCCCAGCAGCCTCTATCCTTGCCAGGTCTACCAGGGAGTCTTTGATGGGAGTCTCCAGAGACCCCCCCTCATCAGGACCTGTTCCCTCCTGCCACCGGAATAGGATCTCATGAGCTCCCACTGTCCAAAGACCTGGGTAACTGAACACTGGCCCTCCCAGCTCAAAAGGACTGAGGGGGGGAGCTCAGGGCAGTGCTGAGGAGCTGCCTCAGTGGCTCTGGGGAGTCAAAGAAGGGTCCCCGGGTGCTCAGACCCCTCCCACAGACCCTTTTAGCAGAAACCTCTTACCATGCAACCACACCCCTCCCCCTTTTTTTAGGGCAGAAGAAGCTGAAGGAACAGAATTTTGAAACATCAAATGTATCTTATGAAGTGAGGACATCGCAGGGCGGAGCGTCATACCTTAGGGGTGAGTGAGCTGGGCTGCTGCATGGCACCAGGAGTTTTAAGCCTGTGGTGTATGGGGAGGACAAGGTAGGTAGGGGTGGCTTAGAGTGCCCAGGGAGGGGCCCTGTGAATGGGGCATTGTGGCATGGGAGACAGGCCGGGAGCAGAGGCTGGCCAAGTCCCCCTGTCCCTCTGCACCTCAGTGTCCTCCTGGGAGCAGCTAGAGGGATCAGGGTCAGCTGTCCACTCCCAAAAATGATACGAGCACGGCAATGCAGAGAGCTCTAGGGCCAAGACAGAGAACTCTTGTTCCAAATTGTCCCTCGTGTCCCTTTCAGCACTGCCGAGAGGGCTCTGTAGGTCCAAACCGGGAGAGAATCCACTTTGTAAGGGGCCCTGAGCAGCAGAGGGCTGTGAGAAATGAGCAGCCCCCGAGACGAGCAGGAGGAACCCCAAGTTGAGGCTGTGGATCATGAAGTTTTGGTGAGGTTGAGGGCCTGCGGTCCTTGACTGTCTGCTTCCTCTCAGGTACACTGGCCCCTGGGTGCCCCCAAAAAGCCACATCGTTTACAACATTTCTGAGAACAGCTAAAGGTGGAGACAAGAAGTTCCAGGAAAAACTGGTGAGCCCCGAGAACCCCTGCAGGCGCGAGTGCAGGCCGAGGGGACTGAGCGGGGGCTCCGGGAGCGGGGGCAGCGCCTCCTGCAGTCTGAGGGCCTGAGGGGGGCCTTGAGCTAGGCTAGGCTCGAGCTGTGTCTCAGCAAAAGTGGGAAGGGTTTGGGGCAACGTTCTCCGTGTCTTCCTGTCAAGCCATGAACAGCTGCCGAACTCCAAGATTTTTGTGAGTGTGAGGGGCGCAGGGTTCTCCTGGCCAGCAGCTCCCCTCCACCCTTGGCCTTTCTGGCGGGGAGACGCTTCAGCCTTCTGGGTCTTGAGTTACCCTTTTCAGAAATGAACTGGTGAGACCCACTTAGAGGCCAAGAGACCACCTTGGGGAACGGGAGGAAGGACAGGCCAGGATGTCACCCACGGAGGGCTGTGGGGGCACTGACTGGCCTCACTGCGCACACAGAGGGTCCTGGAGGTGGGAGTTGACAGGTAGCATTAAGCGTCTGAGGCAGAGGGAGGCCCTATCTCCTCTCTTAGTTCCAGGGAGAAAGACCCCGAGGGGGTCTTGGGTGGGTGAGTGAGCCCCGTATCTCCTGGATGGCATCTTGTTGGCCTCCTACCTCCTCACAGCCACTGTCCTACCCACAGAAGCAGGTGCAGGATAAGAAGATTCAGTGTCTGTGGCCTCACTGAGGCCGATTCTGCTGGTAGCTGCAAGCTGCCACCCAGAGCACGGGGATGCCCGCCGTCACTGGGCTCAAAGGTGGAGCAGCTGCCCAACAGGTGCCGCGGCAGAAGCAGTTCATGGACCAGCTGCTGCAAGTGCTACAAGGCAGCGGGTCCTGCTGAGGTGACCTGCAGGGAGCTGAGGGAGGCCGGGTGAGAGAGGGGCCCCGAGCTCTGGGACAGGAAGGCGCATCTGGCCCTGGACCTGCCTCCTCACATGGTACCTTCACCTCAGGGGCTCTTCAGTGGGACTCAGCAGAAGTAACAGCAGCGGCAGGCCCTGGTGCCATGGAAAGGAGACCCTGAGAGGGTGAGTGACAGGGTCCGGGAGGTAGAAGCCCCTGTGGTGTCAGGAGGCGGGACTGCTAGGGAGGTGAAAGGAGTTGGGTCCCACCCTGAGCCCCCACCTCCCTTGCTTGGCTGAGACCCTATGTTGCCCCACAGCCCATCAGTCCAAAGGGATTGGCGGAGGAGACAAACAACACGAGGTGCTTCTGAGCACGAAACGTGAGGAGCTGGAGGCCACAGAGAAGGAGGCACAGGAGCTGGGCACGAGGAGAGTCAGAGACTTGGGAGCTTGAGGAGACAGTCAAGTCCCAGGGGGCAGCACCATGGACTGTCGAGATGCGGAGACTCTCCTGTTCCTGTCCATGAGGAAGAGGCCACAGATACCGGCCCCAGGTCCTGTAATGACCCGCCTAAAATCCAGACACATGCAGCTGGTCAGCAAGAGCTCCAATGGCACCTGACACCCCGATTCTCCTGCACCCACCGACCTTTCTGCAATCCAGATGATCTAGCCCAGCCCTGTCCTTCCCGCCTTCCTGTTCCCACCCGCCTTCTTCCTTTCTCCTCCACCATTTGCCCTTCTCCCACTGCTAGAACCAGGGATGTCCCTCAGAGAAAGACAGGGCACGGGCACAGATTTCCTCCAAGACAGGAAGTTAGGGAAACAGGGAAAACTCCAACCACTAGATCCAGGGATGTGGGAAAAGAAATGTCTCCAGCACTAGACCCCAGGGACGGTGGGCCCAATTGTCCCCCTCGCCTAAACACCAGAGATGTGGGGGGCAGAGATGCCCGCCCCACTAGGCACCAGGGATAGGGACAGAAATGTCCCCTCCACTAGGCACCAGGGATCGGGGGGCAGAAATGTCCCCCTCCACTAGGCACCAGGGATCAGGGGGCAGAAATGTCCCCCCCACTAGGCACCAGGGATGGGGGGCAGAAATGTCCCCCCCACTAGGCACCAGGGATGGGGGCAGAAATGTCCCCGCCCCACTAGGCACCAGGGATGGGGGCAGAAATGTCCCCCCCACTAGGCACCAGGGATCTTGGGGCAGAAATGTCCCCCCCACTAGTCACCAGGGATGGGGGGCAGAAATGTCCCCCCCACTAGGCACCAGGGATGGGGGACAGAAATGTCCCCCCCACTAGGCACCAGGAATGGGGGCAGAAATGTCCCCCCCACTAGGCACCAGGGATTGGGGGGCAGAAATGTCCTCCCCCCACTAGGCACCAGGGATGGGGGGCAGAAATGTCCCCCCCCCACTAGGCACCAGGGATTGAGGGGGCAGAAATATACTCCCCCACTAGGCACCAGGGATCGGGGGCAGAAATGTCCCACCCCACTAGGCACCAGGGATCGGGGGGCAGAAATGTCCCCCCCACTAGGCACCAGGGATCGCGGGGCAGAAATGTCCCCCCCACTAGGCACCAGGGATGGGGGGCAGAAATGTCCCCCCCACTAGGCACCAGGGATCTTGGGGCAGAAATGTCCCCCCCACTAGGCACCAGGGATCTTGGGGTAGAAATGTCCCCCCCACTAGGCACCAGGGATCTTGGGGCAGAAATGTCCCCCCCACTAGGCACCAGGGATGGGGGGCAGAAATGTCCCCCCCACTAGGCACCAGGGATCTTGGGGTAGAAATGTCCCCCCCACTAGGCACCAGGGATCTTGGGGCAGAAATGTTCCCCCCCCACTATGCACCAGGGATGGGGGGCAGAAATGTCCCCCCCACTAGGCACCAGGGATCTTGGTGCAGAAATGTCCCCCCCACTAGGCACCAGGGATCTTGGGGCAGAAATGTCCCCCCCACTAGGCACCGGGGATTGGGGGACAGAAATGTCCCCCCCACTAGGCACCAGGGATTGGGGGCAGAAATGTCCCCCCCCACTAGGTACCAGGGATTGAGAGCAGAAATGTCCCCCCCACTAGGCACCAGGGACGGGGGGCAGAAATGTCCCCCCCACTAGGCACCAGGGATTGGGGGGCAGAAATGTCCCCCCCACTAGGCACCAGGGATTGGGGCGCAGAAATGTCCCCCCCCCACTAGGCACCAGGGATTGGGGGGCAGAAATGTCCCCCCCCACTAGGCACCAGGGATGGGGGGCAGAAATGTCCCCCCCATTAGGCACCAGGGATCTTGGGGCAGAAATGTCCCCCCCACTAGGCACCAGGGATGGGGGGCAGAAATGTCCCCCCCACTAGGACCAGGGATGAGGGGCAGAAATGTCCCCCCCACTAGGCACCAGGGATGGGGCGCACAAATGTCCCCCCCCCCACTAGGTACCAGGGATTGAGGGCAGAAATGTCCCCTCCACTAGGCACCAGGGATGGGGGACAGAAATGTCCCCCCCCACTGGGCACCAAGGATTGGGGGGGCTGAAATGTCCCCCCCCACTCAACACCAGGGATGGGGGGGGCAGAAATGTCCCCCTCCACTAGGCCCCTGGGATCAGAGGGCAGAAATGTCCCCCTTTACTAGACCCTAGGGTAGTGTGGGGTTGAATTGTCCCCCTCCACTAGCCCCAGGGATCAGTGAAATAAGTCAGTTTTTCTTTGGACCCTTAGTGTCCATGGCATTCTGGACCTGTTAGGTGTTCTCATACCTGGGTGGCCAATTGGGTCAGAGCCCCTCTACCCGTTCCCATCCTGCAGCCCCCCTCTGGCCCTTGGGGCACGCAGAGCGGTGAGGAGGTCAGAGGCAGCCCCGGGGGTGGGCTGATATGTTTTAACATCTGGGCTGCTCAGGCCAAAGAGCAGAGCACTGTTGGTAGGCACGTTCCCCCCCGCCCCACCCCCACTCCCCGCCTACTCAGGGTAGGGTCCCACTGTCCAGGGTATAATCTCAATGACGCCATGTTCATCAAAGGTCGACTGTCAAGATGAAACTAGTGACCAGGTCTGGACTTGCTGATAAGGGTTGGCAGGTTTCCCGGCATGCGCCCCGCCTCCCCATCCACACTCTGTCTCCTTCCCCTGCCTGGTCTGCACAGGCGCCTGCGGAATCTGAATCTGCTTTGGCAGCTTCAGGCAGACCATGGTGTTAACTCAGTGCGGCAGAGAGCTGACCTTGGGGTTTCAGCACAACTCCCCATTTCTATTCCTGCGAGTATCTGTGACCAAGGAGATCAGGGTTAGCCTAGGTAATGGCAGCGGTATTTTTGGAGCTGACATTCAGTGCCCGAGCGTTTCCTGCCTTGAGCTCAGGCCCCACTCGAACCCAGCGTGCCTCCAGCTCTCCCTGCCAGAAGACATTGGTTCTACAGTTCGACACAGTGACAAGTTGCTAATGGAGACATTTCTGTTTTCTCACCTCCTTTATGTTAAAAAATTATAGCAATGATTACATTTACTTCTCGTCAATGTTCTCAGTCATTTTGCATAAGCTCAGTAAGAGAATTACAGATTTCTTTAATCTACCGCTCCAAATTGAATTCAAATGACACCGTAAAGTCAGGTGTGAAAGGTCAGATCTGGGGACATCTGGCCTTTCCTGGGGACATGTCATCTCCTTCTCCCCAGACTCCAGTCCTGGGTCAGTTTTATTTTGCTCATCCCAGCCCAAGGGGTCCTTGACCATTCTTTTGGTCAGAGTCTGTCCCATGCTGTGCTCTGGACCATATCACACGTGGGTCTTTAGGCCCCTCTTGTCTAGCTCAGGGTGGCCAGTAGCCTGCCCCAGGTCCATCCAAGGCCCTACACGGGATGCACATTTGAGGGTGTTAGGAATCAAGGCCAATCATTGGGAAACTGAAGCTTGAGTTAGTAAGATGAATGTCCAGGATGAGATCAGGACCCACCCGTGACACCAGCATCAGTGTCGGTCTAGGGGTCTCGGCAAACAAGACGTTGCCACATGCCCGCCAAAGAGCACACCAAGGCCATAAAGGAGAGAATAATTAGCATTTCACTGGAAGTCTGGTCTGGGAAATGATGCCCTCCTGTCCACAAGGTTTCCCACCCCAAAATTCCCAATGTCCTCACTGAGCCACAAGGCCAAAACCAAAGGAAACATACGGTCCTTACCCGGAACTTGGGAGTCAATATCCTAGGCCATCAGTACCCTTAACCCCACATAAAAATACCAGAGTCAGTTTGACAGGGACCCCGCATTGTAGGTATGACAGAGTCTCAGGTTGGGAAACCGCAGAGACCCGGTCAGGCCCATGTGGGATCCTTACATTCCTGCCCTGTGCTGACCAGCAGCTCCTGGGACACAGCCAGAGCAAGGCTGACGGCTCAGTGGGGTACCAAGCAGGTCCCCTGTTTTGCCAACACTCCCCAGGGCCCCTGTGCCTTCTTAACACAAGTGTGGTGAGTCTAGTGCATGACACCTGCGACTGTGAGAGCCGTGGGGGTACAGGGAGCTCGGAAAAGGGTCTGTTCCTGGGGCAGGGGAGGGGGCACATGGAGGGTTTCTTTCTTCCAGTCCTGACCCAACACTAGCCCACTGTTGGAAATTTTGTGCCACAAGGAACTGTGCCCCAGTGTCACAGGGAACTGCCTCATGGACTGGGAAATAGATGTCATCCAGCCCTTCCTGAAAGTCACGGGGTGGGTGGAAGACTCCTCTTAGGGCAGAAAGGTGGCAGGGTGAGGGTAGTGCTGGGCAGGTGCCAGCCCTGACCGCCGGCAGCTCGGGAGAAGCACCATCCCCTGAGCACAGTCCCCCACCCCCACCAAATACCACCAGACCCCCACCCCGTTCTTCAAAGGTTCTGGTGAGCCACCCAGGACACACACTTATAACACTATGAATATTTTACCTGTCATGTCACGGTTACCCAGGCCTGGCCATTGTGAAGATGTGAAACCAGGCCAGCTTAGTGAGCCCAGGTGGCCTCAGGCCTTCGTCTTCTGTCGGAGTGTCCTGGCAGGCAGGACTCCATCCCATCCCTCTCTGGTTTTGGAAGACCTCCCGACCTTCAGGACTTGTCTGAACTCTGAGAGCGGGGCCCAGGCTGTGGTCAGTCATTGCAGATCTGCAGATCCCTGGCTGTCCATAGCAGAGACCATTTCCAGTTCCCCTGTCAGCCAACGTGCCTGAAAGGGCAATTCCATTGTCCTAAATTGAAATCCTTGAGTGTTAAAAGTAGGTAAAGGGATATTCCTGATACCTTTTCAGTATTTTTATTGTAAACCATAATGACCAAAAGAGGAGAGAGAGAGAGAGAGAGAGACAGAGAGAGAGACAGAGAGACAGAGACAGAATCAGAGACAGAGACAGAGACAGAGACAGAAAGAAAGATAGAGAAGAAAAACATCTTCCAAAAAGACTGGCCTGGGCGGGGGGCTGGGGGATGATTGGGAGGGAAACTGGGGACACTGGAGCTGGGAAATGTACACTGGTGGAGGGGTGGATGAACAATGTATGACTGAAACCTAATCATGCACAGCTTTGTAAGGGTCTATCTCCCGTTGATTCAATAAAAGTTTTTTTTTAAAAAAAAGAAGAGAATGGCTTATATTTGGAGTTACAGAATTAGATGTGTAGTACATTTTCTGAGGTAAAATCCAGAGCGTAGCTGAGGCTTTGGGATCGTTATAGAAGTGGGGAAATGTGGAGCTGGACTTGAGTTTAGAGACAGTCTGTGATGAGTAGATCAGTGGTTCAAACATGTCCTGCTGTGAGCACCACTCAACATGTCACCACTTAATTTCTTTTGTTAAATGATTATTCCATTTATTTTAAGGAGGAGGCACTCTGCATGGGCATCATAAATGGCAAGCAAGTTTCACTTCCATTAAATATGGAAATGGGAAAATGCAGCAGGGGACATGCAGAGGCCTCTCATGGTATAGAGATGGGGGTGGGGGATAGACCCAAGGGACCTTCCTAGTGGCAGTTTATGACTGACAGGTATAGGCAGTTACTGGCCGTTGGGGTTAGTGTTAGCGGTCAGCTCTCTCAGCCCACGTTCTCTTTTGAACACGTCTTCACTTCACATCTTGCTGAGTAAGTCTTTTAGGAAAAACTATCTTGCCAGGATTGGAGAGGTACTCCAGAGCGTAGGGCGTTTGCCTTGTGCACAGCTGACCTCAGACCCCCCCATGTGGTTCCCAAAACCCCACCAGGATTTATCCGAGTACAGTGCCAGGAGTGAGGCCTGAGCACCACTGGGTGTGTCCCCCCAAAAAAGTCCCAGAATAGCAAAAAGAGGAGGGGGAAGAGTGAGAGGAGGGGCTGGTGCTGATTGCAGTAGGACTCGCTGGAGTGTCCGGGAATCTCACACGCACCATTGTCAACTTGTATTCCTTTTGGGGTGCAGTACAGAAAACCAACGGTAAGTTTAATTTTTTATTTTGAAAAATGACAGAAGGTGCTGGAGAAATGACAGAAGGTGCGGGAGATAGTCGAGTAGGAAGGGCACTCGTGCTATCTGGGTTCGATCTCTGGCATCCCATAGAGTCTCTTGAGCATGGCTGAGACTGATCCCTGAGTCAGAGACAGGAGTGAGCCCTGAGCACCGCTGGATGTGGCCCCCAAAACCAAATAAACAAACAAGCAAGGAAATGTAATATACCAAAGGCTAGAACAGGCAGTAAGGTATCTGCTTTGTACACTTCTAACCTCGGTTGATTCCTGGCACCTCATATGGACCCTTGAGCACCACTAGAGGTGATCCCTGAGCACTGGACAGGGAACAGGGGCCCAGGCAAGGAGGACCTCATCTCTTAGGCCCCAGAAGCAAGACCACGGGAGCCTATGCAGGGGATAGATTACCCAGGTGCTGCCAGCTTTGGGCCTAGGAGTTGGTGCTTGACCTCCACCTCCCTAGGCCCAGAGCTGGACGCCCGGGCTGCCTGTCCTCACTCCCAGCATTGTGCCCACAGGTGTGACTGTAGGACAAACAGGCGAGTGTCTATGGCAGCAAAGGAACTAGGATCTGGGCCTCCCACAGTGCTACGTGACCTCTGATCAGTGTCAGTCTCTGAGAACGAGCAGGAGGACGAGCAGGTGCTACTGCAGAACCAGCTCCGGATCGGCTGCAAGGGGAGTGAATCAGGACAAGGTGGATATGGAGAAATGACAGAAGGTGCTGGAGGAGACACGCTGTGAGGGCAGGAGCCTGCCTGGGGTGATGGGAGGAAGGACAGGCCAGGACGTCCCACTGAGGGGCTGTGGGTGTACGGACTGGCCCTCACTGCACAGAGAGGGTCCTAGGAGAAGGGAGGCTGCCGGGTAGGATTAAGGGCTCGAGGTAGGTGGAGGCCCCATCTCTTAGGCCCTGGGAGAAAGACCCCCACGGGAATGGGCAGGGGACATTTGCCCCATGTGGTGCTTGCCTTGGGCCTGTGCGTGAGTGTCTGGGCCCTGAATGTTGTGGACAGCCCTCGCCCCTGTCCTCAGGACTAGCGTTCCACCCAGAGATGCGTGTGCAGGATGAGAAGGTGCAGTGCCTGCGGCCTCACCGGGAACACTTCTGCTGGTACAAAGAGCAGCACACGGCTGCAAACCCACACCTGGATGCCCGCCGTCACCTGGGCTCCAAGGTCGAGCAGGTGCCGTGGCAGAAGCAGTTCATGGACCAGCTGCTGCAGGGGCTACCAAGGCAGCGGGCCCTACTGGAGGCCGCCTTCAGGGAGCTGAGAGAGACCAGGTGAGAGAGGGGCCCCGGGCTCTGAGACAGGAAGGCGCTTCCGACTCTAGACCTGCCTCTTCACCTGGTGCCTTCATCTTTAGGGGGTCCTCAGTCCTGAAATCAGGAGAAACGACAGCTCCAGGCCTTGCTGGAATCACAAGGGTACCCTGAAGAGGGTGAGTGGTGGGGTCTCCAGGAGGGAGAGGTGCCTTATGGAGGTCTGGAGGCAGCTACACGGGAGGTGGAGCCAGGTGGGACCCCTGAGATCTCTCCACCTTCCTTGGTCGGCTGAGACCCTGGGGAACCCCACAGTCAATTCAGTGTCAAAGGGCACAGAGGTGGACGTGAACATAGTGGAGGTTTGTGAGACCACGAAGACTGTGGAACTTGAAGTGATGGCCTTAGATGACAGCATAGTGGTGAGAAGACTGAGGAGCTGGAGGGAGCTCCAAGACCGGGGATTGGGCACGATGGATGGTGTGAAGAACCCAGAGAGACTCTCCTGTTCCCGTCCGTGAGGAACAGGAGGCCGCAGACCCCGGACCCGGGTCCTGTAATGACGTGTCCCCGAATAACCAGAATCTAGCTCATCAGCATGAGTTCGGCTGGCAACCTTGTTCACCATTAATCCACTTTTTCTACCCTGATGATGGACCCTATGTTCTTCAATTCCAACTAACCTAGCTCTGATCCTGTTCTCCCCACCCACCTCCCTCCTGCCTCCTTCCCACCTTCCCACCTTCACTCAGCACTAGACCCTAGGGATAAAGGGAGACACAAATGTCCCCCTACACTAGACCCCAGGGATCAATGGGACAAAAATGTCTCCTACCTCTAGGCACCAGGGATGTTGGGAGCAGAAATTTAAATTGGGCCACACTCAAACCTCAGTGGTGATGGCTCCAAAAGCCAAATGAAAGATTGAGGTGGGAGCTCCCGCTCCCCCAGTACATAGTCCTGTTTCTGCGTATGGCAGCCCTGAAGCTAATGGGGGCCTGGAACGTCAGAGCAACCACTTCTAGACACTCTTTTGGGCTGTTTGGGCACTAATGAATTGGTGGCAGAGGAAAAAGGAGGAGGACGGGGTCACTCCGACAGCCACTGTCTTATTTCCACAATTGTTGCAATAATTGGATCCATCCCAAGCCTGTGTGGGTGTGTGTCACTGGGCTGGGCAGGTCCTGCCAGTGGTTGGCAATTGCTTCTAGATTATGGGTTGCCCTTGCTGTGGGGTTCACCATGTCCAGAGCCTGTCACCTGCCCTGAGTGAAGCCTGTCAATGACCCCAGGAGAGTCCACTCTAAGATTTGGAGTGGTAACATTCGAAATACGGTGGTAGGAAGGTGCAATGGTGGTTGGATTGATGTTTGAATATTAAATGTAATGAATTATTGTAACCAACTTTCACTGTCACTGTCATCCCGTTGCTCACTGATTTGCTCGAGCAGGCACCAGTAATGTGTCTCATTGTGAAACTTCTTGTTACTGTTTTTGGCATATCCAATATGACACGGGTAGCTTGCCAGGCTCTGCCGTGCGGGCTCGATACTCTCGGTAGCTTGCCAGGCTCTCCGAGAGGGGTGGAGGAATCGAACACAGGTCGGCCACGTGAAAGGCGAACGCCCTACCGCTATGCTATTGCTTAAACAGAAAAATCAAAGATATGCCAATACAAAAAAATATGCCAATACAATACTTTTATTTCAAAAAAAAGAAAAAAGAAATGGTGTCTAAGCTACAAAGACAGCCCACAGAATGGGAAAAATTATTTACCAGATACCTACCTGATAAAGGGTTAATATCCAAGTTATATAGCACTGGTAGAACTTTACAAGAAAAAAAAATCACCCAACCCCACCAAAAAAAAAAAAAATGGGGAGAGGAAATGAACAGAAACTTCCTCAAAGAAGAAATTCAAGGGCTGGAGCGATAGTATAGTGGGTAGGATTGTTTTGCAAGTAGCCAACCTGGGTTTGATCCCTGGCACCCGCCTTGGAACCCCAAGTGTACTGTGACAGCCGGAAGGGAACGTCCTTCCTAAAGACATCCCCATGCACACCTCATCCATCCTCGCTCTCACCCAGAGGTGGAAATCACACCCAGAGCCAAGGAAGACCTGAGCCAAAAACCCAACAAAGACAACCTGTGTCGGCAGATCAGACTGTGATGCCCATGAGGTAAGGAGGCCGCAGACACCCAGCCCAGGACCCAAAGTGACCCGCCTGAAAATCATGTTCCCCCAGAGTCAGAAATGGTTAAACTGGGATTCTTACTCACCTGTAATTCCGCCTTTTACCGACCCTGTCAAAATCATATTAATCTACCCAAACCCTGTCCTTCCTCCCTCTTCCTTCCTGTCCTCCTCCTCTCCACACTCCTCCTCCTCACCCCCCTCTCTTCTCCCCTCCTCTGTCCCTTCTCCTTGAGGAAGGGACACGTATTACTCTAAGGGGCTAAACAAAGCAATTGCAGACTTGCCCCATGGCAGGGATGCTGCGTGCTAGGAGTGGCTAGCTGACCCAAACCGAACAACATTGAGTCTCATACCCCGCATGTAAACAAGGTACACAGTCTCCAACACATCCATATGTGCAGGAAGAAGCTCAAAGCATAAAATAAAAAACCAATAAAAACCAAAATAAATCCAAAGAAACAAATTTTAATTTTTAATATGAAAATTAAAAGAGATCATGGGTCTCACCATATTTCGCGCTTGTCCCTGTCCTTCCCCACACCCCCCCAGCAGGAGCCTGTCAGGGGACCCCAGGAATCCACAATAAAGGTTAAATGTCTCAAACACTGCTGTGTCCTCAGGAGGGAGGGCAGGACGGTAGCACCCCACAACGCTGCCTCCCAGTGCAGCCCCTCATGGCCTCACCTCATCCCAGGTGCCTGTTCCTCCCGTCCCCCTCGGCAGTGCCCCCCAGGGGAAGTCCCCCCTTGCCCTGAGGCTCAGTGGGTGCCCTCCAAGGCCAGATGAGATCGGGGAGAGTCCTGGCATATGCTGACTGGACAGCTTGCGGGAGGGAAGTGGCCAAGCAGAGCCGTCTTTCCAGCTGGATGCGAAGTGGGTCATCTGGGTCTGCTGACGTTTCCCCCTGGGGCTTTAGCATGTGTGATGAATCTGGGGCTGTAGCTCTGCAACTTTAGGAGCTGTAGGGGTGCCAGTATCTGGGGTCCAGCCTTTCCAGGAGGCATTCAGGGCTTCTTTCTTCCAGTCTTTACCAGAGATGCCACTCAGGTTGGAAATGGTTCCTAAACCGTTCAGGGGTTCTGGGCAATAGATTGCATCCACCACTTCTTGCAAGTCAGGGGTTGGGGTCCCATCTGCTTAGGCAGAAAGGCTTGGGGGCTAAAGCTAGATGTGGGTTTTCACACAATAATCCCTGGCACAGTGCCGTCTGGGCACTTGGTAGCCACTGAGGTCCTTTGTTATTCATCAGTGTCAGCCCCGAATGGGCACCTGGACACAGATCATTTGTTTGCCTCTGTGGCAGCAGAGATCAGAGCTCCTGCCACAGAGACAGGTATGCCCAGACCTCTGCCACTGGCCCTACTCTGGGTCAGGGCACCTAGAGCCTAGTGCCCTTTCTCAAGCACACAGAGTTTCCACCTCTTTGCCTCTGGAGTCCTGCTGCTGATTTGAGAGGGTTTTTGTTCGCTTGTTTGTTTTTCTTTTTTTTCACTTCTCAATGCTCGTCCTTCTAGGAGGTTTGGTACCCAGCCTCAACCAAGGGCTGGAGCAGAGCCTCTGGGCCTCTCTTTCAGTCCTCTTGGGCTTCCGACATCAGAATCTTATCACCTACAGACTGCAGGATGGTACATTCCGGGGCTCCAACAGGGATTTTCTTAAGTCCAGAGCCGGCGTCTTCCTGAAAAGGTGGCTGAGTTTTTGAATCCTTGGGCAATGGGTCCACAGTAACTGAGGTTTCCTCCTGTCTCTGGATCCTTTGGCTCAAAGGCAAACAGGGGTCTGCTTACTGGAACAATATGCAATGGGAGAAACACATCTTTGAGGTTCAGGTCGGTCAATCACTGGGCACTAGCGGGAAGCAGACTCGAGAGTGGAAGGCCTGGGTACCACCAGGTGACCAGCAGTTATGGCCACATGGACCCGGAGCAGGTCGTGACTTCTCAACTGAGGCCAATGTGTTGCTCCCCGTTGGGCTGCATCCCACCAATATTCCAGCCTCCTGGACCTGCTTGGTGTCTTTCCCTATCCCTAACCACACCTCACTGGCTATTGCACTTTGCTGCTGTATCTGGAGGCGCACTCCTCGCCTGAGTTCAGCCACCAGAGGGCATGACACAGCCATTTATGAGGGTGCCTGGAGAGGGCGTTTTCCATAGAGGGGAAGACACAGTGTCAGGGTGGACATTTATTTGAGCTTCTAGCTCTGTCAGGATCTAACACCAATACTAAAGATACTCAAGTCAGGGACAAGGGTTCTCAGGTTCAGCAAAAGCAGGAAAGGGCTGTACTTCCCAACCTCCCCCAGGTTCTGCCTCCTATGTTGCCCTGCCTTGGGGGTCATGGGGCCCACCCATTCCATGAGGCCTCCCGGAGGGTATAACTACAAAGCTACCCTGCCTTCCGGGTGCCTGGGGACTCCCTGTCACTGTCAGACTGTCCAAGTGGTCCTGATGTCAGTTGACCCTTCTGGCAGCCACCCAACTTTGAATGTCTGCCACTTCCATTCACAGAGGGTCACAGCTCATTTGGTGTCATGTTGGCACTTTGTTTTCTCCCGAAGCATGTCATGGCCCTCTGGGGCAATGAGCTGGGGCCTGCCCTCTGCCCCGCCCCATCCTTCACCCCTGCCCCCTGCTCCTGCTCTGGCTCCCCTCTTTCTCCCTGGCCCTTGTCTGCCCTGCCCATCTCGCCTCCTCTAGACTGAGGGCACACTGGGAGGTGCTGGGGTGTGACCTTAACCACTCCAGTGGGGTAGAGCTGTCCCCACTGGACAAGTGGCAGTGCCACCCAGCTGCCATGCTCTCTGCCAACTCCACATGCGCCCCAGGTGCCCCCCGCTGCTCAGATGTCAATCTTGCTCCTGTTAGTCTCATCTTGCTGCTTTCTCCCCTGCTTGGTCGTGAGGCTGGTGGACTCCCCTGGTGACGTAGGTGAAACCTCGAGAAGGATCTGCTGCTTTGTCTCCATCCACCGCTGCCTCGCTGGGGACGGCTGGGAAGTCTGGGACTGATGAAGTCTGCAGTGAGACTCTACGCAGCACAGACCTCACATGCCGGCAGTGCCACTAGGCAGCCGTCAAGCCACAGCTGGCGCTCACTTTTTTTTTAATTTTTAAAATTTTATTGAATCACCATGAGATAGTTACAAGCTTGCATGTTTGGGTTACAGTCTCACAATGGTCAAACACCCATCCCTCCACCAGTGCACATTCCCCAACACCAATATCCCTGGTATACCCCCCCTTTCCCACCCTCCCCCTGCATCTGTGGCAGACAATATTCCCCATACTCTCTCCTTTCGGGCATTATGGCTTGCAACACAGACACTGAGAGGTCATCATGTTTGGTCCATTATCTACTTTTGGCATGCATCTCCCATCCCAACTGGTTCCTCCAGCCATCATTTTCTTAGTGATCCCTTCTCTATTCCATCTGCCTTCTCCCCTCCGCTTATGAAGCAGGCTTCCAGCTATGGGGCAATCCCCCTGGCCTTTGTATCTACGGTCCTTGGGTGTCAGCCTCATGTGATGTTATTTTATACTCCACAAATGAGTGCAGTCCTTCTATGTCTCTCCCTCTCTTTCTGACTCATTTCGCTTAGCATAATACTCTCCATGTTTAACCATTTATAAGCAAATTTCATGGCTTCATCTTTCCCAACAGCTGCATAGTATTCCATTGTGTAGATGTACCAAAGTTTCTTTAACCAGTCATCTGTTTTAGGGCACTCAGGTTGTTTCCATATTTTGGCTATTGTGAACAGTGCTGCAATAAATATATAGGTACAGATGTCATTTCTACTGTGCTTTTTTTGCATTCTCGGGATAGCTCACTTATTTTCATAGCATGAGAGTTAATCCCCAGGAGCTGTGGACTCAGGCTGGAGTGAGGAATTACTCTTTGCAGGAAAGGAAAATCAGTCCTAGACCTTACCCAGGTGTTCACAAGATAGGCTTTCACAGCCTTGGGTTATTGGTCTTATTACTTCCCATAAATTCATTGCCTTGGAGGGCCCTTCCCTCTGTATCTGCCTGCCTGCCTCCTATTCCCCACTAGAGATTTCACCGTCTTCAATATTTCAGAAGAAAGTGGGTGGATCCATGTTCTGTAACTTCATGCTAACTAAAAGACTGTCGACCCTGCCTGCATAAGGGGTGAAATCTCACACTACCTTTGTTTAAATGGGACCCAGGCAATAAATTGGTGGGTTTTTGAAGCTATCAACATCTAAAAGACCAAATCAATTAGGGCAGAGTGATGCCACTTTGAAATGACTAGATCCTAGAGGAGTTAAGGACCCTCTCTGACCTGGTCTAGGGAATTAACTCAAAGACAAAAGTCTCATCTGAGGGTTCAGCACTCTATATTACTAAGAAACCTGCTCAAGGGCGGGATCCCATCCAGGTTGTATTGCTTTTTTCTTTCCTCAGCTAGTAATCAATTTAAACAATTGTAGTAGTGAATTCAATTGTAGTGAATTTATTTCTTATAATATTTCTAGTCATTTTGTATGAACACAGTAAGATATATTAAGCTTACAGGTTGGCTCTTCCTGGCTCTTCTTATATCTTGCTATATATCCCAGACCACAGTCTTCAGGCCAGGTTACTCTTTCCTAACCCCAGAAGGGTCCTTATTCAGTTATCTCTTTTTGCGTCATGACAGAATTTGTCCATGACCATGCTCTTAACTTATTATACCTATGGTGCTTAGCTTGTCCCCTTTTGATGCCAGGGTAGCTTACAGCTTGCCCTGGGTCCATCCAGTCCCTTTGTCAGGACCCTTTTTTGGGGGGTGTTAGGAAGTAAGGAAAACTGAGGCTTAAGTCAGGTAAATATGATGAATACCCAGGAGTAAATATTATCTGGAGTCAATTAACTCCCTTGTTACTAAAGTATAGCATCAACTGTCTTCCTGTGTCTATACAAAAAAGGCCATTGCTAAACCAGGCAAAGGACATAAAGGAAAGAGTAAAGCAATATAGGATTATTAGAGCTTGATGGAATTGGGTGTGTCTCAGGGGAACTGTTATGTCTCTTGACCACATATTTCTGCTTTTTTCCACTCTGGAGAAGCCCATGTTCTCTGTTGAACATGTATTCTTTATACTCTCTGGTCACATCTTGCTAGGTAAATATTTTAATGAAAACTATCTTAAGAAGAAAGAGAAAGACCGAGGGGGAGAGAGAGAGATGAAGAGAGATAGAGGGAGGGAGAGAAAGCAGAGAGAAATTGTGTTCAAGAGACATAACATGGAGGGGGGCTGAGATGGAGAAATACATATGACAGGGAGGGCATTTGCCTTGCACATGGCTGACCTAGATTCAATCATCGGCACCCTATATAGTCCTCTGAATACCACCAGGAATAACTCCTGAGGACAAGGCCAGGAGTAACCCATAAGCAATGCCATTTGTCACCCAAAAATGAAAAACCAAGCAAAGGTGAAAAAAAAGCAAACAAAAATAAAGAGACCACAAGGGGGCAGAAAGATAGTACAGTGAGTACGGCATGTGCCTTGTACACAGCCGCCCCAAGTTTGATACCCGGCATCTCATACGGTCCCTTGAGACCTGCCAGAAGTGATTCCTGACTGCAGCGCCAGGAGTAGCCCCCGAGCATTGCTGAGTGTGGCCCGAAACAGCATTACAAAACAAACATAGGACACCACAGGCTCTTGTAAACCACCAACTGTAACTTCTAACTGCCTTAACTGCCTGTAACGGACAGGAACTAACTGCCAGGGCTAAGGTCCCCATAAGTCCTCCCCACGCCCATCTTTGGACCCCCGAGAGGCCACTGCAGGGTGCCAGCCAGCTGCTCCCCAGCCCTCTGCCCAGCATTGGCAGGAGGGTGCTATCACCCCATGTTCAGGCTCAGCTACTGCCCCACGCTCCAGCCTGGCCCCAGCTGACTCCTAGCTGCTTTGCCAGGTAGGAGTTGGCCCACTTTTCTCCTTTAGGGCTCATCTCACTCTCACTTCTCAACGGTTCAGGAAGTCTCTGGGTGGAGGCTGAAAGGGCACAGGAGGAGAGAGCCAGGTAGGGGCCAGCCCTGACCATAGGCAGCTTTACAGACAGTTGTGGGGCACCACTGAGGATAATCTCCTCCTCCTCCCCACTCCTCCAGTCACTCCAGGTGCCCCCCCCCTTGGTGCTCTCCGCTCTGAGTACAAAGAGTGGCCCCTGCAGCTGCCAGGCTCGCTCAGAGAGGATCCTCTTTGCTGGAACTCATGTCAGGTCCCTAGTCTATCCAGCCATCTGATCTAGAGTAAAGGGGGCCTGAAGGGGGTGCTGATGGGGGAGGAGGGAGGGAGTGGGGTGCTATGGAGTAAGTGTAGAAGCATGAAGAAGTGGTGGGGGCATGGACGGGGCATTGGAGTTGTAAGCCTTGGTCAGGCAGAGAGCACTTGGCCGGCCAGAGCAGGCAACTGTGAGGTGGGCTGGGGCTGCAGGCCTCATGGGCCGGGTTCCCACCCGAGAAGGTCGATTAGCAGTCACCTGCTGCCTCCTCTCAATGGGAGATGCCAGCCTGCCTGCCTGCCCGTCATGATTCAGGCTCATTGGCTGGTTCTTTTCATCCACCTAGTGAAAAAAAAAAAGGCATGAGGAAAAGCAAATATGGAACAGAACAGAGCCTTGACCTGGCTTCACCCTCCTGGGGACCTGCCACTCGCCCCTCACGGGAATCAGTACTGCATCCAGCTGGGCCTGGGGCTGCTACTTTTCCTCCTGATGTTTTTTCAGGAGTTTCTAAGTGTCTGGGAAGAAGGTAGGAGGTAGGGCAGGAGCCGATGGCGGGCCTCCCTGCCCAGAAGCCCACGGCCGCTCCCCCACCCCGGTCCCCCTCCACTCCTGCTGGACTGTCCACATGAGGCCTTCTCAAGCTCTTCCTACTTCCAGGGCCACGTGCTGCTGCCAGGAGCCGCGGTCCAGGTCCCACTGGGGCCGCAGGCCGTGCGCCTCTTTCTCCTGCACCTGCGCTTGTGAAGGCAGGATGCTGGGAGAGCAGAGAGCCGGCAGAGTCGTCCTGGTCCCAGCCAGGAGTTGCAGGGGTCAGACACTGACGCCCAGGCCCTGGCAGGCAGCACGTGGGCAATCTGCCCCCGATCAGAAGTTCTAGCTGGGAGGACCAAAGAGACGGGGTCTCCCCCTGCCTGGAGCCCCCAGCCTAACTGCTACAGCCTCTCAACTCCTAGGAACCCCCCCCTCAGGTCAATGTCAGGTCACAGCCCCTGGCCCAGTCCCTGTCCTCACCCCATCCCAGTTCCCCATGCCTGTGACTCTTTCTTGTCCTTCAGGCCTTAACCATGACCCCCAGGCCCTCGCTGTCAAGAGACTTCCGTGTCACAGCTCTGCTCCCCTCTCTGGGAGGGACCTAACTCTTGTCCTGGCCAACAGCATCTGCCCCCTCGGGCAGGTGCCTCCTCCCAGCTGAAACAGGGGGCCCTTCTCTCTCTCTCTCTGCTCATACCCCCTGCAGAAGTTCCAGCGGTTCCCGGACATGATTTTTACACTGTGGTGCACCCGTGTTCCTGTCAGTGCTACCCTAACCCCTCACTGGGTGGCCTCCTACCCCTCTCCCCCATCCTCTGAGTAGGGCTCTCAGCCTCACAGGGCACCTTCCATAAGCCTCACCAGCCCATTTCACAGACAGGAAAGTCAAGGTTCAGAGGGTGAAACATCTTGTCCCAAAGGAGAGCTAAGAAGGCATATGTGTGGGGGGGGGGGTGGGGAGGGGGGTAGGGGGGAGTGGTCTATAAGCTAGCCAGGCAGGGGGCTCACAAATCTGTTCTGGAGTTCCTGCTTTGGGGATGGGGCTCAGGTAATGGTCATGCCATTATTCTTCATTGGTTCTGAGCTCCAAGCCTCAGCCGGGGGGTCTCTGCCTGCTTCTGCTGCTGTTGGTCCAGTGAACTGGAGGGAGAGTAAGGAGGTGGGGACACCAGGATGCTTCCCTACAGGGTCTGGGCTGGGCCAGGATGATCCCTGGAGACCCTGGCCCCAGCTAATAGGGCGAAGATCCTGAGACCCCTACCCCTCACCTGTTGCATTAGTAGTTCTGCCAGCTCTGATTCTCCCTGGGTCCCCTACAGGGTGGAAACCTGCAAAAAGATTTGGGAGGGGCTGGGTAGGGGCCTTCAACCAGCGATTTCCTGGACCTTTAGCCTGGACTGCTGAATAAAAAGCAGAGATCTGACAGCCCCTAACTCCACATCAGGGGCCCAAGGACCCAGCTCTGTGTGGCTGAGTGGGACCAGCCCTTCACTTCCTGGACCAAGAGTCTTGGTGAAGGTGGGGGGACAGCAGAGAGTGTGAGGGAGACCCGTGCCTGGGGCTCCTTCAGCACTTAGGGGTCCCCTGCTTTATCTTCTCCCTCGACACACTTCCTTTGAACTCCCAGGGGCAGACGGGGCCTGGTCTGGCACTGCGGGCTCTCAAGGGAGCCCGCCTGATTCTTCCCAATTTGAGTATGTTGGTAGTAGGTTCCTTTTTTTCCATGTTGTTCTTCTCTGTAGCATGTTGATTTTCTCTTTTTCTATAGCCGGCAGTACTAAGGACTTATTCCTGGCTCTGCACACAGAGATCAGTCCTGGCAAGACTCTGGGGACCTCACCAGGTCGGCTGTGTACAAGGCAAGTGTCCTACCCACTGTATTTCCTGTATCTCTGCAGCCCCTGCTCCTTGGTTGTAAAGGGGGGAAGAGGTAAAAGCAAAAAAAAAAAAAAAACCCACCCAAACTCACACTCACCTGAGGCAATCAGGTAGATAGGGAAGGGCCTCTCCATGGCAACGAATTCTGAGAAGTAATAAAACCACAATAGTGCCTCGGTTGCGAAAGTCCACTTTATGGACACAGGAACTAAGACCTGCATAAGGTCTGGGACTGATTTTCATTTCCTGCAAAGAACTATTCCTCACTCCAGCTAGAGTTCACAGCTCCCTGAGAAATTGGGTGGCGGGGATTCACTCCTGTTCCATGAGAAGATGTGGATGTCAGGTTCAGCTGGTGGCTGCCTAGTAGGGCTGGGGGGACATGAGGTCTGTGCGGTATAAGTGTCTCATTGAAGATTTATCAGTCCTAGACTTCCCGGCCGTGCCCGTGGTGGTAGAGATGGATTGGAAGTAAGTGGAAGATCCCCTTCTCAAGGCTGCCATCTCTCCTCTAGGTTTCCTAGAAGTGACCTGGGGACCTCATGGGCATCGTTAAGTGGCGTCCATGAAAGGAATGCAATGAAGAACTCCCAAGAGGAAAGAATGGGTGAAAATCTGCTGTGGAGGTACACTTCCTTAGTAATCTCTAGGCGGCATGGGGCAGGAATGGAATAGCCTCTGTGTGAAAGTGTGCGCACGTATGCACCCTAGCAGGTCCTCCTATCAGGTGGGATTCTGTAGCTCCATGACTCAGCACTCTTAGGTCCCTTAAGGTCACAGAGCTTTAAAGGGCTATTTGAGATTCCATAGCAGAACATATCATCAGGGTGGTGCTGGCATAGACACTGACATAAATCAAAATGTTGAATCACTAAGGCTTAGTTCACTATGACCAGACTGAATCTGCATGGTCTCCAGGAAGAGGCAGCCGCATCCTTTGTATGTCTTGGGCACCTCAGTCCACTAAGGGATGGACAGGACGAAAACTAATAGTGAAAGATTCTGGGGCATTGGGGCAGGAGAGTAACTCCAAGGCAAAGCCCTATCCTGATTCCTGCTCTCTCTCTGTTTAACAAAGAGGATTGACCAGAGATCTCCAGGAGGTAACTGAAAAGGTCGTGCAGCCAGCAGACAACGAATGGTTTACCAAACAAGGAAAGTGCTTATTCCTGGACCAATGCAGTGGAAGATTATCAAGGGATTCCCTGAAGCTTCCCGCCTAGGAAGAGATGCTTTAACAATATTAGTGAAAACTGTCTTCCACGGGAAGGGCTGACCAGGAGAGTAATAGAAGTAGTCAGAGTTGTGCTTGATGTGACATTGATGAACTTAGTGGAAGCCCTTGGCCGCCGCTCCTTCTCCTAACACTACCTGTCCAGCATCAAGGAACTTATCCAGGGGAGGATTGGCAGCTTGACTCCACACAGACACCTAACTGTTCAGACTCCAAATATCTCTTGGCTCTCACTAACACCATCACTGGAGGGCAGAAGCATCTCCAAGCCACACTGAGAAAGCCAAAGAAGTATCTAAGATATTTGTTAGGAAAAAATCCTTACATTTGGATTACCCAGGTCACTACTGAGTGACAGTGAAACTTCTTCACTTCTAAAATCACCCAAGATGCAGCGTCTGCTCTAAAAATTGAGCAGCGTCAACTCCACGCAATCTGGCATCCATGATCATCAGTAAAAGTGGAAGTATTCAGTCACACCCTTGGAAGGATGTTAGGGAAGTTGTGTCAAGAAACCTCTGAGTGATGGCTTTCCCCTCTTGCCTATAGCTGTCTTCAGATAGAGTAAGCACAGAGAGCACAACTTCAACTTTGTCCCTTGGAACTGCTACATGGCAGGCTCCTTTTAACTGCAGATTTATAACTGGTCTGGAAACGTTTATTTAGTTATTTATTTTTGCTTTTTGGGTCACACCCGGAGATGCACAGGGGTCACTCCTGGCTCTGCACTCACGAATTACCCCTGGCGGTGCCCAGGGGACCATATGGGATGCTGGGAATCGAATCCAGGTCGGCCGCATGCAAGGCAAACGCCCTACCCGCTGTGCTATCGCTCCAGCCCTGGACTTGAAACGTCTAGAAGTAAGCAAGTATGTTGTTAATCTGGGACAAGTGCAGGAGGCAATTCAGGAACATGGGAATGCTGCTTTCCCTGAGCCTGAATAAAGAACTGTGTCCAAACAAAATGTAGCCTGGACATTGGTTCTTACTAAAACCTTGGAAGACTGACTTCCCTTTAGATCAACTGTTGCCTAAGCAAAAGGGGTCTTACCAAGTTTGTCTGAGCTCTCCCACGGCTGTGAAACTTAATGGAATTTCTAGTCGGGCTCTTCTTTGCAGAAAAAAAAAAATCACTTCAACCCGCACCAAGCAAAGACGAGATTCTGACAGGGAACAAGGTGATCTACTCCTGTGAATCCATCAAGAACTTAAAACTTCTTTAAAGACAAGCTAGAAAAGAGTCCTCTCATCAGGGGATGTCTGTTTATCTGAAACTATTCCTAAAAAAGATTGATATGCAGCTGACAGAAACAAGGCCTAACACAATCCTACAGAGAGCCCAGCAGTATGCCAAAAAAAGAAATCAGAGTGCATGCTGGGTATGTGGGTGTCTGCCCCTATTAGCACCTTGAGGCTGACCTAGTAGGGGATCCTCACTTCAAGGAACTGGCTGGAAGCTCTTCAGGAACTCATAAATCTTTATAAGTAATAATTTCTTTAAACATCTCTATTACCGGGTCCAATGTAAGGGAATGGTCTGGTGTTTCTATGTCCATAGGAGAACCTGGACAAAGGAAATCCTTTTCTATTTACCAGACTCATCTAGAGGCCAGTGACTATCTTAAACAGCAACCAACTTCACCAAAACTTTAAACTCCATCCAAGAGAATTAGATCGATGAAGAAGAACTTTGTTCATCTGGGATCAGTACGTGTGGATGACTTCTTCCACTGGGACCCTAAGTAAAATAGCTCCATTATGTTAGAAACAAAAGTTGCCCATCAACTTTCAAATACTACAACTGCTTTCTAAACATGCGGTGGTTCTAGTCCTTGATGTATGAACAAATTAAAGATCTAAAGTCACTGACTGGTTTGCAAGAGATTAAACAAGGAGGTCAAAGTAGCCTGCTAGCACTGAATGATTCCAACTGGTTGTGTGGACAGAACCTCTCGCATTGGCTCCCTCTGGGTCACAGTCACAGATGGACTTTCAGCTTTACCTGGATGCAGGGAAGACACCCACAGGTAGGCCAGCCCCATAAGGCCGCCAAACTCCAGCAAATGGTCCACCACTGGACTAGGTCAGTTTTTCAGTGGTGTTATATCCTTTGGGCTTTTCCTCTCCTCACAAATAGAAGTAGAAGAGGTTGCTGAGCACTTTGAGATCTTGACAAAGTATATGCAAAAGGCATTGAATGACACCCATACTAGTCTCATTAATTCAGAAACGTGTCAAATGAGGAATGCAATCCTTCAAACCAAATGGCCTTAGGTATACTCACTGCCTCTCAGGGAGAAGCTGTGCTATCATAAGGATAGAGTGCTGCATGTATGTTCCTGACAATACTGCAGATGGGTCTAACATTCTAGATGGTGTGAGAGCAGGAATAGTCTTTTGAGGACTCCTCTCCAAGTTGATGGAACTGGATTGAATCAACTTCTGTCTTTCCATCCCAGACAGAGTGTTTTCTAAAAGCAGCAAACCACACTGCCCTTACCAGGTCAGAGAGGGTCCTTGACTCCTCTGGGATCTAATCATTTCAAAGTGGCATCCCTCTGCCTTATTTGATCTGATCTTTTACTTTCAGATATTGATAGCTTCGAAAACTCAACCAATTCATTGCCTGAGTCCCATTAAAACGAAGGCACTGTGAGATTCCATCCCTTATGCAGACAGGGTTGACAGTGTTTTTGTCAGCATGAAAAAATTATGGAAGATGGACCTTCACCCACTTTCCACTGAAATATTGAAGATGGTGAAATCTCTAGTGAGGAATAGGAGGCAGGCAGGTACAGAGGGAAGGGCCCTCCAAGGCAATGAATTTCTGGGAAGTAATGAAACCAATAACCCAAGGCTGTGAAAGCCTATCTTGTGCACACCTGGATAAGGTCTAGGACTGACTTTCCTTTCCTGCAAAGAGCAATTCCTCACTCCAGCCTGAGTCCACAGCTCCTGAGAAATCGGGTGGTGAGGATTATCTCCCATGCCCCTAAGAACAACATCAGGTGTGGCTTGATGGCTGCCTAGTGGCACTGCCGGCATGTGAGGTCTGTGCTGCGTAGAGTCTCACTGCAGACTTCATCAGTCCCAGACTGCCCAGCCGTCCCCAGCGAGGCAGCGGTGGATGGAGACAAAGCAGCAGATCCTTCTCGAGGTTTCACCTACGTCACCAGGGGAGTCCATCAGCCTCACGACCAAGCAGGGGAGAAAGCAGCAAGAAAGACCAAGAGGAAAAAGAGCGACACTCAAGCACCTGGGGCACAAGGAGGAGTTGGCAGAGAGCATGGCAGCTGGGCGGCACTGCCACTTGTCCAGTGGGGACAGCTCTACCCCACTGGAGTGGTTAAGGTCACACCCCAGCACCTCCAGTGTGCCCTCAGTCTAGAGGAGGCGAGATGGGCAGGGCAGACGAGGGCCAGGGAGAAAGAGGGGAGCCAGAGCAGGAGCAGGGGGCAAGGGTGAAGGATGGGGCGGGGCAGAGGGCAGGCCCCAGCTCACTGCCCCGGGGGGCCATGACATGCTGCGGGTCATTCCGAAGAGGTCCATGGTCTCCGCCCCTGAAGAGTTCCCTTCCTAGGTGAGGTTCTTCTTGCTGTGCCTGGAGTCCCTTTCATCAGGGCCACGACAGGGGGAACCGAGCATGGCTCCATCATCCCCCCACAACCAGAACCAGACTTCCAATTAAGGGGTCACCTCAGCAGAGGGGCCACAGTTGAACAGTCAGCGAAAGGCCTGATCTGTCTGCCCATGGCATGAGACAGAGGAGAAGGGACACAAGAGCCTGACTCCTGAGGTCCCTACCATGTTGGTGGCCAAAGGAAAACCCTTCCCTCCTAATCTCCTAACTTTGTGTCAAAGGCCAAACTTGCCCAGGAGAGCGACATGCCCCCCCCCCACCCCTGGACCCCGTGCCAAGACCTTGCGAACCATAGCAGACAGGGTAGGGCCCTGGCACTTTAACCACCAGGACCACCAGGGATTGTGGTGGTTGTGCCCCCTCCTTCCATAACCTTATCCACTAATTCATGGCCTTCAGTAACCACTCCCAGGGATGCTGCCCTGGGCAGGAGTTACTCCCCTGGGCAAGTGATAGCTCTCAACTGGCAGCGTCACAGCAGCTGTCTCACCGCTTTTGCTCTCTTGAGAGAATGAGTTCATTTTTTTCTCTCATACTCCCAGAGCTAAGCAAAGGCACGTGTGCTTCTAGCCTTTGGGAAGGCTGTATCTCCTCTTTAATGTGACAAGGATAGCTGATCTTTCTCATTCACGCCATAATGAAGTGAAGCGATCTTATCATACCCTGTCGTCTGTCTTCGTGGCAATCTTCAAGGGTATGAAGAAGCGTAGGTGACCCTCACCTCCACCCCACCCCCATCTCTGGTGTCAAAGCAAGTCACTAGAAGGGGCACGGAGGCCAAAGCTGTCCTGCATTAAGCTCTCCCCCACCCCCTTCTGGAAAGTTCATATCCCAGGTCCTTGGCACCCCCAGAGCTGCTAAAGTTGCAGACTTAATGCCCCAGACTTGTCACACATGTTAAGAAGGAAGAGGAGCCCCAGGGAGAAGCGTCAGCAGACCCAGATGACCCGCTTCGCATCCAGCTGGAAAGACGGCTCTGTTTGGCCACTTCCCTCCTGGAAGCTGTCCAGTCAGCACATGCCAGGACTCTCTCTGGTCTTAGCTGGCCTTGGAGGGCACCCACTAAGCCTCGGGGCAAGGTGGGGACTTCCCCTGGGGGGCACTGCCGAGGGGGACAGGAGGAACAAGCACTGGGAGGTGAGGTGAGGCCATGAAAGGCTGCACTGGGAGGTACCGTTGTGGGGTGCTACCGTCCTGCCCTCCCTCCTGAGAACACAGCAGTGTTTGAGACATCTAACCCTTAGCGTGAATTCCTGGGGTCCCCTGACAGGCTCCTCCCAGGAGGGTCAGGCGATAACAGGGACAGGCTCAAAACATGGTGAGACCCCCTGGGACGGGCTCCTCACAGTCGGGAAGCAAGCGCCCTCCTCTGGCAGGACCCGCCCCGCCCAGAGACACACCCCCACACAGCCCGGTATCCACTGACTTTCCCAAGAGCGGAACAGGACAGTGACTGTCAGGGAGAGTGGAACCAGCACCCCGTCCCCACTCTCTCCTCTGCCACTAGTTCTCCCCAACAGCCCCAGTAAGGGCCTAGAGCTCGGATGGTTCCAGCCCCTGTTAGCTCCAGGAGGGCCTGAACAGAGACTGTGCAGTCACGGAGGGGGAGTTTCCAGCTCAGACTTTGGTTTGGCCGTGGGAGTCATTAGACTAAGGTGTGAGCGTGGCCTAGTTTTAATATGGGTCATGAGGGGATGCTTTTGTTTTTGCCCTAAAAGTGCCTTTTTCGAGGATGAGACCCTCAGAACAAGGGTGCCCCACACGCCCTCTCATTAACTGCGGTATTGAGCTTCATTTCCCGGACATATTCGTCCACGTGACCTCCCAGTAACTGCTTTATTGAGCCTCATTGCCCAGCTATGTAACTGAGATGTCCTCGTTGAAGACGGGGGGTGGGGGAGCGGGAGGGGGCCCTCAGGTTACTCCCAGCTTTGTGCTTGGGAGACCATGTGGTACCAGGGAATGAATGGACTAGAATCTCCAGTACTCAGAGTCTGCATTGAGTCACTGGAGGCTTCTCTCTGGTCCCTCTGCACATAAATTTGAGTCAAAACTGGGGGAAATGCCCTGGTCCACTGCAAGGGCATCCCACAACCTGCTACTACCTCGGTTTTTCCCGTAATCCTAAATTTCAGGAGCAAAAGGAAGTGGGGAGGCATTTTGCACTTGTCTGTTGCATCAGGCCTAGTCAGGGCAAGGGGAGTGATCATTTCCTGTCTGTTTTCTCTGGCTGGGTTAGAGGGTTGAGGGGTCATGGGCATTTCTGACCCTGAAACCCAGTGTCCAGTGGTGGGAGACAGTTCTGACATTCGGATCCGTGGTGTCTAGCGCTAACATTTCTGTATTCCCTGTTGCCTAGTTTTGGAGGACTTATCTGTAAACCCTAAACCCTGATTCTAGAGTTGGTGAACAATTCTGTCCCAATGGTCAAGGGTCCTAGTGGCTGGAGGACACATCTAACCCCAGACACTTGGGGCCCATTTTGGAAAGCATTTCTGTTCACCCCATATTAAGGTGCAACATGGGGAGACATCTCTGTCCTCTGAATCAAGATGAATACAGGGGAGGACACGTCTGTTCCCTGGATCAAGTACATACAGGTTCGTGTATGTGCTCCAGATCAAGATGCTAGACTAGGGATATCTCTTTCTCTTGGACCATGTTTCCTACCCGAGGGGACAGCTCTGTCCTCCAGATCAGGTGCCTACAATGAGGGCTATGTCTTGTCACTTGGGGGGGTATGTCTGTCCAGTGGGGGGTATGTCTCTCTCCCACAACAAAGTGCCTAGGTTGGCGACATTCCCGCGCCCTGCAGTTCCACAGAGCTAGTTGTAGGTGACAATATCTCCCAAATGCCTGGGGTACTATGGATGGGTCATTCCTGCCCCTTCCAGTGATCCTGTGTTTATGGCGGCACACATGTTCCTTCTTCCTAAGCTGATGATGGGTGTTTGATAGAACCGTTTCTGTGTGTGTGGGCAAGAGCATCGCCATGCTTTACTGTGCCCATTGGTGCCCCTCTCCCACTCGCATCTTTTTTCTTCTGCAAAAGTCCTCCCCTGCTGCCAAGCGTGGTGGGGGGGTTGACTAACTTCAGGGGGACTTTTGAGCCCCCACTTTTTTGGATAGATTTTGAATTTTGAAATTATCTTCTTTGGATTTACTACTACTATTATTATTATGATTCATGTTTTCAGTTTCTTCCTGCACATATGGATGTGGTGGAGGATGTCTGCCTTGTTTACACGCAGGCTATGAGGCTCAATATTGCTCTGTTTGGAACAGCTAGCCACCCCTAGCACCCTGCCATGGGACAAGTCTGCACTTGCTCTGTTTAGCCCCATGGAGTAATATGTGTCCCTTCCTCAATGGGAAGGGACAGAGGAAGGGAGCGGGAGGGAAGGAGGAGGGTGGAGAGGAGAAGGGCGGGAAGGAAGAGGGAGGAAGGACAGGATTGGGGGTAGATGAATAAGATTTTGACAGGGTTGGTGAAAAATGGAATTATAGATCAGTAAGAACCCCAGTTTAACCATTGCTGATGCCAGGGGTCAATATGATTTTCAGGCAGGTCACTGTGGGCCTTGGGCCGGGTGTCTACCGTCTCCTTGCCTCATGGACATCACAGTCTGATTGATCTTCTGCCGACACAGGTTGTCTTTGTCAAGTGTTGGCTCAGGTCGCCCTTTTATCTAGGTGTGGTTTCCATCTCTGGGCAACAGGGAGGATGGGGTGTGCATGAGGGTGTCTTTTGGAAGGATACTCCCTTCCGACTGTCACAGGACACTTGGGGTTCCGAGATCGGTGTGGCTGGTCCGTTGGTTCCTGGGTGGGGATGTTGGAGGTTAAGAGAACTCAGAGGAGGGAGACCAAGTGTTAGGAGGGGGGTGTCACAGGGGTCTCCGAGCAGGTGTCATGCTTACCATGGCCTCTTGGGTGACCCGTTTGCGTGCCAGACTCAGGGTTTTTAGTTTTTGTTCCTCTGACTCGGTGCCCCCTTCCTCGTCCTCATTCACCATTGCACCAACATCCACAGTCCTCATGGTCCATTCTCCATAACTGACTTCCTGGTTCTGTTTGCCTGTGAGGCAGCCTGTGGTCTCAGCAAACCAAGGGGAGGTGAAGTGTCCTGGAGCAGGGCCCACCTGGCTTCGTCTCCCCAGGAGCCCCGCCTCCTGACCCCCATAGGTGGTTTCTCCCACCTGGAACCCTGCTACTCACCCTTTTCGGGGTATCTTTGCCCTTTCAGGGGGGCCTGCCGCTCCCAGTTTTCCTACAGGACTGACGGAGCAACGCCTGCGGGTGAAGGTAGTATGTGAGGAGCAGGAGAACCCGGCTGCCGCCTTCCTACCCAGAGCCCGCAGCCCTTCCTCACCCGCATCCCCATCAGCCCGCGCCTGGCTGTCTCTAAATCTTCCTTTTCTTCATCTTTCTTGCGCGGCAGCTCCCATCCAGGAGCTGCTGCCATGGCAACACCTGCCGTGGCAGCTGCTCCTTCCCAGAGCCCAGGTGCTGTTGGATGCAGCCCAGTGCTGCTGGAAGGAGCAGCGGCAGGTGCCCTGCACCCGCACCCGTGGCAACGACCCTGGGAGTGCCTGTCGCCCTCAGACACCGACTCCCAGGCCCGAGGCCGGGAGCACCTGGTGCAACCTGTCCCCTGCACCTGCCCCGATGATCTTGCTCCCAGGGCCTACGACAGGGGGCCTCCCCGTACCTCTAGTCCTTGTCTCCTTCCCTGCTGCCACCCACAGCCTCAGACCCTCTTGGTGCAAGGCAGGCCAGTCAACATCACTGGGAGGCCTCCTGCCCTGTCCTCTTCCCCCCATCACCCAAGCAGGTCTCTTGTCCTACCAGGGGAACGTCTATGCCCCTCATCAGCCCATTTCACAGACAGGAAGGTTCAGATCCAAACAGCAGAAGCCTCTCACGCCAAGAAAGTCTCCGGGCAGAGGGGAGCAGGCTTTCCAGAAGAGCCATGCCCCAGTCTCACCAACCTGCCCGCTGCCGGAGGGCTCACGGTGTGGGCAACGGGCATGGGAACGGTGCCCGACTCAGGCTCCATCCCATCGAAGATGCAGCTCTGAACCGAACCCTGCTCACCCCACACCTCAGCCCCCTTCGGAGGTGCTGCCCTTGCTCCTGTAGACGCGGGTCAGTGTCCTCGCCCCTCAGCTGATTATTACTGTTATTATTCTCCATATTGATTCTTGTGTGAGTATATTTTCAGTCAGGGGCGCTGAGGTAAGAGCCGCGAGATAAATGAGATTTGCCGGAGAGGCTCCTTACTCACTCAGGCAGAGAAGCGGCGAAGAAGCGTCCCACGGCCTCTCTTTATTCACTCTCCTAGGTGCACACATGCACTCAGTACAAAGAGAGCATGAACGGGGGGAAGGGGTTGCAGGAGGAGATCAAGACAGCGAAGCCACATTGTTGCTGTCACGTTTGTCCAACACTCGCCGAGGCCAAGCAGCCTGGCACCACGAGCTACAGCCCCTTGCACCCGGAGTGGAAAAGGGGATGTGGGAGGATTTTTATGTTGTATAGATGACGGTTTACTCTGGGAAGATTGCTCTATGTAACACTAAGAGCTGAAAAGGCAGCCAAGGGAAGAGTGGGTTCACCTTCCCAGCGAGTTGAGTGCAGGAGTCTTGACTCGCCCATTTTCAGGGGTCCCATGCTCCTGCCCGTTTGCGGGTCAGTCTCCACGGGCTCATCCTAACAGTCTGGTTGGACACCAACACACCCGTTGTTTGTGGAACTTCCTGACCTCCGCTGTAGCTGGTTCTTTCCTATTCCGTTGCCCAGATGGAAGAGTTGGGGGCGTCACAGAGCTGGTACCCCTGCGAGAGAGCAGACCGTCAGAGCCCGCAGTGCCTTCACTCCGCAGCTAACTTCACGGGCCCTCATCCCTGGACTCCCGGTTCCTCCTGCAAGTCTTGGGGGAGAGGGGGAGGAGGGGAGGGAGCTGCTCATTTCTTATAGCCCTCGGCAGCTCCATGTTCCTCACAAAGTCGATTCTTGTTTGGAACCGTTGGTGCCCTCCTGGCACTGCTGGAAAGGGGCACCAGGACAGGGCAGAAAGGAGGGTTCTGGGTCCGGACCCTACAGTTCTCTGCATTTTCATGCTCGTGACATTCTGGAGGAGTGGACAGCAGATCTTGATCTCCACCTGCTGCCCCACACAGAAGGACACCGAGGTGCAGAGAGACAGGGAGACTCGGCCAGCTCCTGCTCCAGGCCCATCCCATGTCACAATGCCCCCTTCACAGGGTGCCTCCCTGGGAACTCTTAAGCCACCCCTCCCCCGCCTTGCCCTCCCCATACATTACAGACTTGAAGCCTCTGATCACATGACCCTAGTCCCCAAACTCACTCATCCAATCATATCTGAAGCTCTGCAACGTGGGCTTCAATTTTTTTTTAAATATGTTTTATGTTGTTTTAATTCCTGTCTTCAGCTTGTGTCCCTGTCACATGGGAGACAGGCCTGTTGAAGCGGTGGGACAGCTGGAGAGGAGTCTGGGCATCCGGGGATCCTGCTTTGATTTCCCAGCACCACAGAGGGAGGCACTGAGCACTTGCCGGGCCTCACCCCTGAGCACGGGGGCTCTGGCCCAACGCCTTGCCCCCAATAGAAGAAAGGCATGGGATTGGACACATGGGCGGGCATGACCGGGGCACCATCTCCCTGCACACATCCCTGAATCTGGAGGCGGGGCACCGTGGTGGGGGACAGGTTCCTCCAAGGAACCTCCTGGAAGGCGTATCTCACTCTCTCCTTCCACATACCAGTTTGCATATCCACCTGCTGCTTAGAATTGTCTCTCTCAGCTTGCGCCTGTCTCGACTGTTGTTGAGCTCAAGAGAATTGGGTCTCTCAAGCTCTCCCACCCCTCACTTCCCACGGGGGCTGCTTCTGGTATCCCCATCTCTCCCTCTTCCACACCTCATGTTTCCTAATTCTTCTTTTGCACGCAGCTTTTCAGCGTCCTGGGGGGCGCTGCTATGTTGCCCTGTTGGGTCTGTGAACTAGAGGTAGGAGAGGAAGCCTATACATGGGGGAAGCCATAGCCGGGCCACAGGGAGTACCTCCCCCCTGACCCCCCCAAAAAAGTCATTAGGACTGAGTCAATAAGAATCATTAGGACTGGGATTTGAGTTGGCCTAGTTTTAATTTCTGTACTCCCCAACATTCCAGGTTTCTAGTGGTGGAGGATATTTGTCCCCCTAATCCTTGGGGTCTAGTGGTGGGGAATACTTCTGTTCTGCTGATCCCTGGATTCTAGTGGTGAGAGACATATCTGTTCCCCCATACCCCTGACGTCTAGTGGTATGGGATAATTCTGTCCCCCTAACCCATGGGGTCTAGTGATGGGGGAAGTTTCTGCCACCCTGTTCTCTTGTGTCTTTAGGTGGGGGTCATTTCTGCACCCCCCCACCCTGATGTCTAGTGCTGAGTGCAGCGGGGCTTGGTGGGGGGTGGCGGGTGGAAGAAGAATGGAGGAGGGAAGAGGGTGGAAAGAGGAGGGTGGGAAGGAGCAGGGCGGAAAAGACGGATGGGGCTGAATTAGTTGGATTCAGAGAGGATAGGGTTCATGTGTGCGGTAGAATAAGGGGATTAATGGTGAATGAGGTTGTCAGCTGAACTCGTGCTTAGGAGCTGGATTTTCGTGATTTGTCGTCAGGTCACCCTGGGTCCCGGGCCAGGGGTCTGCTGCCTCCTGTTCCTCACGGAGAGAAACAGAGTCTCTTGGGATCCTCACAGATGCCACGGTCCCTGCAACCCTAGATATAGACGGGAGCCTCCAGCTCCAAAGTCTTCTCCCACCCCTCCAGCTGGTGGTTCTCCGCAGCCTCCTTGTTTGTAGCCTCCAGCTAAACAGACTTCATGGCCTCACAAACCTCCACTATGTCCGAATGCCAAAGGGCTCCTCCTCCTTGCCTCTGGTACAGGACAGATTTTGGAAGCACGTTTGATTCCCAAGGTCTCAGACAACCGAGGGAGGTCACCGGGCCTGTCATGTACCGCCTGGCTCCGTTTCCTCTGCAGCCCCTCCTCCTGACTCCCATAGGGGGTCTCTCCCACCTGGGGAACCTGCCACTCCCCCTTCTCGGGGTACCCTTAGGATTCCAGAGGGCCTGAAAAAGCACCTTCTCATCTTGCACCTACATCGGTTGATAGGACTCTGGGTGTGAGGACAGGTAGGAGGGCCAACCTGATCCTAGTCAGGAGATGCAGGCTCAGACACACACACACACAGGCGCCGATGGGGTCTTTCTCCCATGCCTAAGAGATGGGGCCTCCCTCTGCCTTGAGCCCTTAATCCTACCTGGGAGTCTCCCCCTTACTAGGACCCTCTCTGTGTTAGGGCCAGTCCGCACCCCCAAAACCCTTCAGTGGCATCCTGCCCTGTCCTTCTTCCCATCACCCAAGACGAGCTCTTGGTCTCACAGTGGGTCTTTCACAGCTCCTTCTGTCATTTCTCCTTATTCACCTTGTCCTGATTCATTCTCGCTGCAGTTGATCCAGGAGCTGATTTTGCAGTAGCACCTGCTGGTCAAGTCGCTCATTCTCAGAGACCGACACTGGCTGGAGGCCATGTGCCATTGCAGGAAATAGGAGATAGTGGTCCTGTTGCTGCTGCAGACACTCACCTGTTTGTCCTCTCTCCAATGCTGGGAGAGAGGACAGGCAGGCAGGGAGTCCTGCTCTGGGCCCAGGAAGGTGGAGGGCAACCCCTGACTCCCAGTCCCAAGGCTGGCAGCACCTGGGCAATCTCTCCCCTGCACAGGCCCCCATGGTCTTGCTCTCAGGGCCTAAGAGGAAGACCCTGGGTGTCCCCATCCTGGAGAACCAGGAATCTTGGACCTAGAAGTGGGGTTGGGAGTTCATCCTGCACCTTCTGGGACAACACTCTGTCCGTGGGTGGTTCACTTGCAGGGTCTTGGGATGGCCAGGGAGCCCCAGCACAGCACTTTGCTCTTACTATCTTCTGTCTTCCGACATTCTGCGTTTTCTGCCCATCTTAAGAGTCCACACCAGGCAGAGGTGTGGGCCACATATTGTGATTGTGGGTGTTCACAAAGATTGCTCCACAGTAAACAGGGTCACTGCGGGGGGGAGGGAGGCAAGGGTTGGAGCTCATATTCAATCCTCTGCACTACGTGGTCACCCTAGCACTGTGGAAGATGGCCCCTCAAATAAATAAACCCAGATAGAGTTCCAGTAACAGTCTTTATAGAACAAAAAAGATAAATAAATGGGGCTAGAGAGGTAGTACAGGCCTTGCAAGTGTCTAACTCCACCTTGATCCCCCAAACCATGTGGTCCCCTGAGCTCTACCAGGACTGACTCCTAGGACTCAAGGTCTCTAGTAGGGACCCCTCGTGCACCCCAGAAGTGACCACAAACCCGGAGCCCGGAGTAGAGCCCCCATGATCCACTGAATATGGCCCCTCACAATGGGGAAAATATTTAAATAGATGGGGCCGGAGCGATAGCACAACGGGTAGGGCGTTTACCTTGCACACAGCCGACCCGGGTTTGATCCCCGGCATCCCATATGGTCCCCCAAGCACCGCCAGGAGTAATTCCTGAGTGCAAAGCCAGGAGTAACCCCTGAGCATCGCTGGGTGTGACCCAAAAAGAAAAAAAAATGAAATAGAAATTTAATCAAAGAAGATAGACAAATGGCTATTAAACACATGAAAAGATGCTCAACGCCCTACTCATCGGGAGGTAAATGCCAATTTCAGCCACAGTAAGAAAATGCTTTATCCCCACTTGTTGCAGTTCCTGGGGTGCATTCCTGGACTGAGTAACCTGTGTGATCACTTCAGGGTTCCTAGAGGCAACGGCTGTGGATACCAAGTCCAGACAATAGCAATGGCTTCAGATTCTAAGTCCAGACAACGGCAATGGACTGTTGTCAGTGGTCCTAAAGCTCCTCCTAGAATGGTTCAGATTAGTAATTCCCCTTTGGCTGGACTCAGGGACGTGGCTTGCCTGAAACCTTCATGGCTGCCTTTAGAAGCCTTGAAGGAGAATAAGCTTTGTTTCTGTTTGGGGGAGATTGGAGATGTAGAGTTTATGTCCACCTGAATCTGTTACCGCCAAACCTTTGGCCATTCCACCCACCTTTATCACATTCCTTTTTTTGCCTCTACTCACTGATTGCCCTGAATAAACTTGTCGATGAACCAGTCTTTGGCCTGATCCACTGCTTTCCCGTCAATAGTCCATGTCTAGAACTATCAGCCTTAGACCGTGTTCAAATGGTCCATCCCTCCCAGGTACCGCATCACCCATGGGATGGTGACAAAGTGGCACCCGAATAGGCACCTGCACAGTGTTAATGATGTCGGTGGGCCCCACGGGTGACTTTCGTGAAGCGGGGAGGAGAAAGACGGTCACTTTCTCTCCAACCGCCTCAAACACCCGGGACCCAGGGTTACTGGGTTCTTGTCTCGCTCGCGGAAAAGAATTTCAGGAGTAGACAAGCAGTGAAGTAACAGACTTTATTTAGAAGGTCTTAGGGAAGGAGGAAGGGATAAGTGGAAAAGGAAAACCAGTAGGAGTAACGCGCTCAAGAAAGAACGCGGGCTCCTCCAAAGATGGAGAGAGCTCTGCACACATCCTAGCACTGGACACGAAAGCATGAAAGTACACATCTCAAGGGGGGAGATGCGGGCGACACATGTGCTCGGCCACATGGCACAAGCAGCACGTGGGCTCAGGCAGCATATGCGCGCCCTTTCTTTGTTCAAGGTGTCTTTTATAGGGTTTCTCCAACCTGCCCCCATGTGGGGGCTTCTTCCCAGGTAAAAGTCCGTTGCTAAGGTTACCAGGGAGGTTGGGAGTGGTGATGGCCTTCTTTGGGGAACCTCCTGGGGAGGGGTCTATTATCCTCAGAGTCTGTTGAAGGTCTTATCAGGTGCGTTTCCTGTATCCACAGGGTGGGTCAGTCTCAGGATTCTCCTCCCCGGAGACTTTGATGATCTAAGTTTCATTGCCAGGGGCCTTTCCCTATCTACCTGCCTACATCATTAAGAGATAATGACCACAGAAGCCCCCACATTAACATGGTAAGTGGGAAAAACAACAAAATGAGTGCAAACCTAACGCCCTTGATTAAGAGGGCAAAGGACAATGTATACAAGGTCCTGAAACACTGGGCATTAGTGAATGCCATGAGCAGTTCTGGAATGAAACTTTATGGAAGAGGAAACTAAAATAAAAACTGAGAAGGTTCTCACACCTTGATCCGAGCCTTAAGTCTACACTCAAGTGCCTAACACTTAAGGGCTCTTATGCTTAAATGAATCCTCACTCTGATTCTCACATTTCAAAGATTTCGACCCATTAGACCTTGCTCTCCTTAGAAAGGGGAGAATGAACCCCCAGAACTCACAACTGATGAATTTTCCTCTATCGAGTTATTTTTAGACAAAGTGCCCGATGATTCTAAGCTGCCAGAGGTATTGACACTGCCAAGGCCTGAAAGGGGAGTGATCTGGCCCCTCCCTGCTCTCACACTCACCAGGGGCCTGTCCACCTGCGTCCTGCTCCTTCCCAGAAGGGCTGCTGCCAGGCTAGGACATCAGTTCCATCTCTCTCTCAGGCCTGCTGAAGGCCTGCCAGCCAGAAGCCCCGTGGGCTGAGAAGCAAATGTGAATTGTCTACCTCAGAACCAGGGAAGCTGAAAATGGTCATGTCCACCGCCTTAGCTTCGCAGTGATTGGCCATGACCTAACATGCCAGCAGAAGGCCAGCAGAGCTCCTTCTCTGCTTCTCTGAGAGAATGGGAGCAGAGTGCGAGGGTCGGGAGACACTGGGTGGTCTCCTCAGCCGAAAGGGTCCAATTCGCCCTGGCACATCATGCACGTGGTGACTTGGATTGGATCCCTGGCAGCCCTGGTGTCCCCTGAGCCCTCCATGTCTGCAGATCCAGGAGTGCAAAATTAGGAGTCAGCCACGAGCACAACTGGCTGTGGCCTCCAAATCCAACCAAAGCAAAGCAAATCAAAGCAAAAATAAAACAAAAACAAAACCCAAATGCATGAGCTGCAAGTCATGCTAGGCATGTGTCAAAAACTAAGGCACGCTGAAGGGCATGTGCACTCGGCGGGCTCTCCGGGTGGCTCTGTCTCACCGCCCACGTTCGGTGCTCTGGAAGCGCTGTATATGGGCTGGATCAGGATGGCTGTTGGTCAAGGACAGATGAAGGAAGAACGAGGACCAAGCTGGTTGATGATTAGTTACCGTTTATTCAATCTTCCAGCTTTCTCATCTCCCACACTTCTAGCTCCATCCTCTCTCTGGATCTACTGCAGCCTCCCCTCATCTCTCTCCTCCGTTTTTCCTCTCTCGCCTTTGCCCCTAGGTTACACACTGCCTGGTAGCAAAATCAACATAAGAAAGCTCTTCCTGAGGGCCCTCAGGTTCAAAGGGAACACAACCTAGGGGCATTCCTAAGCCCTTCCTGACTGCCAGTAGGCAAAATACCTCTTAAGGGGTTTTTCTCCACTCCCTAGTCCAAACACTCATTAACATCTTAATACTAGTTATTTTTGTATGGACATAGCAAGAGATACATTGAGGCTTGCAAGGCTGCTCTCCTGGCAACATCTTGCCACAGACTCAGACTACAGCACTCAGGCCAGATTAATCATTCCTAATCCTAGCAGGGTCCAAATCTAGTTATCACTATTTGGATCATGACAGCATTTGTCCATGACCAAGCTCTTAACTTATAGTTAAGCATTAGGCACTTTGGCCTGGCCCATCTTGATGCCAGGGTAGCACACAACTCACCGTTTGCCCTGGGTCTGTCCCATCCCTCGTCGGGACCCTGCTTTACGGGGTGCTAGGAAGTAAGGGCAGCTGAGGCTTAGGTCGAGAGAACAGATGCCCAGAAGGAAAATATCACATAGAGTCAAATGACTTCCAGGTTACAAAAGCATAGCATTTGCTAAGTTTTCCTGTGTCCATATAAAAAGGACATTGCTCTGAATAAACTATGCAAAGAACTCAAGGAGAAGAGAAAAACAATATTTGCAAGTCAACAGAACACTAAGAAAGAAGCTACAAATAAACACAGAGGGATGGGAGCACTGTGACGGGAGTAACCCAATAACCCTAAACTATCAGAGGCTATGTTATCCTATAGGCATGTGCTCTAAACACTCTAAACACTCAGCTTCTATGTTATCTTTGAAGCTCCGTGCTCAGGGACCACCCCTAGTGGTGCTCAAGGGTCCATATGAGGTGCCAGGAATTAGCTCAGGTTAGTAGAACATAAAGCAGACGCCTTGCCGCCTGTTCTAGCTTTTGGTATATTACATTTCCTTGCTTGTTTGTTTATTAGGTTTTGGGGCCACATCCAGTGGTGCTCAGGGTTCACTCCTGTCTCTGACTCAGGGATCAGTCCCGGCCATATTCAAGGGACTCTATGGGATGCCAGAGATTATAACACTATGAATATTTTACCTGTCATGTCACGGTTACCCAGGCCTGGCCATTGTGAAGATGTGAAACCAGGCCAGCTTAGTGAGCCCAGGTGGCCTCGGGCCTTCGTCTTCTGTAGGAGTGTCCTGGCAGGCAGGAGTCCCTCCCATCCCTGTCTGGATAATTCCTCCTGGCCTTCAGAACTTGTCTGGACTCTTGAGAGCGGGCCCCAGGCTGTGGTCAGTCATTGCAGATCTGCAGATTTCTGTTTGTCCATAGCAGATACTATTTCCAGTTTCCCTTTAGCCAACCTGGCTGAAACAACAATTCTATTTTTGTTTGAAGTTGAAATCCTTGAATGTTAAAAGTAGATAAACGTATATTCCTGATACCTTTTCATTATCTGTATTGCAAACTGCAAAGAGGGAGAGAGAGACAGAGAGAGGATGAGAGAAAGAGAAAGAGGGAGAGATAGATAGATAGATAGATAGATAGATAGATAGATAGATAGATAGATAGATAGATAGATAGACAGACAGACAGAGACAGACAGACAGAGAGGGTGAACAGCCAAGACCCAGAAACTATAAACTAAAGCTCCCGGAAGAGAATAACACAGAATTTCCTGGACATTATATTCTATCCATAACAAGCAATACAAAACTAATCGTCTAGCATTGCCTTTTCGGCAGGTTTGAATGGTGGTAAGACTGGTATCGAAATATCAAATATTACCAAAGTAGAGAGAGAATATGGGGGAAATTGTCTACCACACAGGCAGGGGAAGGGTTGGACCAGGGGGTGGGGGGATGGTTATACTGGGGATTTGGTGGTAGAAAATGTGCACTGGTGAAGGGATGGTGGTTTGATGATTGTATGACCGAAGCTCAAACATGAAAGCTTTGTAACTGTATCTCACGGTGAATCAATAAAAAGGGGGGAAATAACAATAAAATAATAAAATAAAATTAGCATTCAGAATGGAATAAAAAAGTGATATGGAGTTCATGCCCAATTCAATCAGCTTAATCAATGGCTGGATAAATAGCACTCTGACATTATTAAGAGAAAGAGAAATAGAGAGAGAGAGAGAGAGAGAGAGAGAGAGAGAGAGAGAGAGAGAGAAGAAAAGTGTCTGCCATAGAGAGGGGCCTGAGTGGGCTGGGTGAGGGAGGGTGTTGAAGGGAGGGAAACTGAGGACACTGGTGCTGGGAAATGTGCACTGGTGGAGGGATGGGTGTTGGAACAACGTATGACTGAAATCTAATTATGATCAGCTTTGTAAGAGTCTACCCACAGTGATTTAAAAACATTTATAAAGAAATGAATGGCTTATATTTGGAGTTTTCAAAGGAGATGTGTAGCACAGTATCTGAGGTAAAATCAGGAGCTGAGCTGAGGCTTTGGGATCTTTACAGGAGCGGGGACGTGTGGAGCCAGACTTGAGTTTAGAGACAGTCCATGGCGAGCAGAGCAGTGGCTCAAACGTGTCCTGCTTTGAGGACCATTCAACATGTCATTACCTAATTTCTTTTTTATTTTTTTAATGATATTGCATTTAGTTTAAAGGGGAACTTTGTATGGGTATTATAAATCACAAACTAATATGCTTTAAATATGGAAATGGAAACATTAAAGTTGTGAGAACAACGAAAAAGAAGCAGGTGGACATCATACTGATGTATGGAAATGAAGAGCAAGTCACGCCTGCCAGGAGGGGAACTTTGACCTGTGGGGCACCGGCCCCTCACAAACATGCTGTGCTAGCTGAGACAGCGGTAGGTGCAGGAAGATGGCGCCTTGGCCATGACTGCCTCTACATGTCCACTCCCGGGGTGTTCTATTATTGGTAGCTGGACACGGTGCAGGGCCACGGGCAGCAGTGCTCGGGTGCTTTTCCTGGCTCTGTGCTTGGGAGTGAGGCCTGGACGTGCTCGGGAGCTCTCTCTGTGCGGCTGGGGATTCAAAACAGGACCCTCAGGTCTCAGACCCCTCCCCAGCTGTCCTGCCATTCACACCATGCCCTGCCCCATGTTTGGGACAGACCAACAAGCTGGAAGAGAAAAAATTTACAAACATCAAATATACTGAAAAAAAAAAATCAGAATGCGGGGCTGGAGCGATAGCACTGCAGGTAGGGCATTTGCTTTGCACGCGGCCGACCTGGGTTCGATTCCCAGCATCCCATATGGTCCCCAAGCACTGCCAGAAGTAATTCCTGAGTGCATGAGCCAGGAGTAATCCCTAAGCATCACCAGGTGTGACTCAAAAAGAAAAAAAAAATCAGAATGCTGCATGGGAGAGCATCACACGTGTTTGGGTGAGTGAGTTCGGGGGCTGGGGTCATGGGATCAGGCTTTGGTGCCTGATATGTATGGGGAGGGGCAAAGCAGAAAGGGGTGGCTTAGCTTATCCAGGGAAGCGCCCTGTGGATGAGGCATGGGGAGACATGGGGACACAGGCCGGGAGCAGGAGCGGGGCGAAACTCACCATCCCTCTGCACCTCAGGATCCCCCTATGTGGGGCAGCTGGAGGGATCGGGGTCAGCTGTCTACTCTAAGGAAGTTACGAGCACAGAAATACAGAGAGCCCTAGGGCCAGGACATAGAACTCTTGTTTCTAGTTGTCCCTCGTGTCCCTTCCAGCACTGCCAGGAGGGCTCCAATGGGTCCAAACCAGGAAAGAATCCACTTTGTAAGGGGCCCGGAGCTGCAGAGGGCTGTGAGAAATTGTAAGGAGCCATTTTACAGAGCCTGGCTCTTATCTCCTGATCAAACAGAGGCTTACTTAAATTCCTGTAGCAAGGTTGCCACTGCTGATCTTACTGATCTTATCTTATGGCCATTTGTTTCTCACTAGCTGATGAGCATTTTACTAGCTGGTCTGCATTTTACTACGTTTGTATTGGGGGTCCCGGAGCATACCATACCACCTCCTCCCAGCAGAGAGGTATAAATACTGTAACTGCCATAGAATAAACTCTCTCTCCTCCTCCTCCTCCTCCTCCTCCTCCTCCTTCCTCCTCCTCCTCCTCCTCCTCCTCCTCCTCCTCCTCCTCCTCTTTCTGGCTCTGCGTCTGTTCATTTGGCTGCGTCCCCTCCTCAGCCCCATGAAGAGTCCTCCCTGCTTGACAGGAAGGGACCCCCACAAGAAATGAGCACATCACCGCCCCCCCCCCCCATACAAGCAGGAGGAATCTCGAGTCAGGGCTGTGGACCATGAAGTTTGGGTGGGGTTGAGGGTCTGGGGTCCTTGACTGTCCGCTCCCTCTCAGGTGCACCAACCCACAGCTCAGCCACCTGAGGTCCTGCTTAGGAAACATCAAATTCATTTGGGGGCCAAGAGGTTCCAGGAACAACTGGTGAGCCCCAAGAACCCCTGCAGACGCGAGTGCGGGCCGAGGGGACTGAGCGGGGGCTCCGGGAGCGGGGGCAGCGCCTCCTGCAGTCTGAGGGACTGAGGGGTGGCCTGAGCCGAGCTAGGCTCGAGCTGTGTCTCAGCAACAGTGGAAGGGATTTGGGCAACGTTCTCCGTGTCTTCACTGCGAACCCACAAGCAGCTGCCGAACACCAAGAGTTTTGTGAGAGGGGTGCGGGGGTCTGCTGGCCAACAGCTCCCCTCCACCCCGGGCTATTCTTGGGGCATGACACTTCAGCCTTCTGGGCTGTGACTTTCCTGTCTGTGAAATGGGCTGGTGAGGCCAAGAGTCCGCGTTGGGTGATGGAGGTGGACAGGCCAGGATGCCAGCCACTAAGGGCTGTGAGGTGGCGGGTAGGCCCCCGCAGCGCAGAGAGGGTCCTGGAGGTGGGAGGTTGTGGGGTAGGATAAGGGATGGAGGCGGGGAGAGATCCGGTGTCTAGGCAGGTGCTGCCTGCATTGGACCTGGGAGTAAGGAACTGAGCCCTTGCATCTCCTGGCTGGGATCCAAACGGTCCTCGCACCTGTCCTCACTGCCAGCGCCCTGCTCCCAGAGGCAGGTGCAGGACGAGAAGATGCAGCACACAACTGCAATCCAACAGCCCGTGCATGCCCACCGTCACCTGGGCTCCAAGGCGGAGCAGCTGCACCAGCAGGTTCTGCAGTAGAAGCTGCTCCTGGCCCAGCTGCACCTGTCAAGAGAGCGGGGGGGGGGGGGGGGGGGGGGCAGGTGGAGGCAGGGAGAGAGGGCAGGGAGACCCAGGTGTGTGAGGGGCCACAGGCGCCGGAACAGGAAGTCCTGCAGTCGGCTTCCTCCCTGCCTCCTCCATTAGTACCTTCACCTAGAGGGGCCCTAAGTCCAGTGCTTGCAGAGAAATGGCAGCTCCAGGGCCTGCTGAATTCACTTAGGAGCCCTGAAAAACGTGAGTGTTAGGGTTCCTAGGAGGGAGAAATCCACGTTGGGGGGTCAGGAGGCGGGGCTGCCTGGGAGGCGGAGCCAGGCAGCACCCCTGGCCACTCCCCCTCTCCTCTCCTCCCCCCCACCCTCCCACCTCCCCCGCTGTGGTTGACTGAGACCCTGAGGCTGCCCGACAGCTGATCAAGAGGAAAGCATACCGAGGTGGAGGTGCAGGCTGCAGCTGGAGGGGATGGTGAAGGAGGAGGAGGAGCCCACCCTGAAATCAGTGAAGGAAAAACTAAAAAATCTGAGTGGTTCAGTTGAGCCAGACCCAGGTCCCAGACCAGGGCCCTTCCCCACCCCATCTGGCGCTCTCCCCTACTCCCTTGGCCTTAGCCAAGTCACAGAGACCCTGGCCTCATGGCCCCTCCCCCTGGGCGGGGCCTGTCTTGCTTTTGCTCTGGCCCCACCCCCAGCAGCACCTCCCCCGCCCAGGAAGGTGCCTCCCCCAGCTGCAGCTCCCCCCACCGCTGCATTTCTGCTGAATTTTCATGCACTGTCCCAAGCTCGCTGCCAGCGGTCTCTGGATGTGCCCTGCTCACTGGAACACACCAGTGTCTGCATTGTATGCGCTGTTCCTTAGAGGGGCCAGCAAGCAGCTGCAGCCCCTCACTGGGTGGCCTCCTGTACTCCCTCCCCACCATTGTCTAAATAGGGCTCACAGGCTCACATGGGACCTTCCACGGGCCTCACCAGCCCATTTCACAGGCAAAAAAATCCAGCCTTAGAGGGGTGAAACCTCATAACCCTCAGAACTCAGCCCCTCCCCTGTAGTTGCAGATTTGCCGGTTTTGATTTCTCCCTGGGACCCCTGAGGCTAGGAATGCAAGACCAAACCGAAGGGGTTAGGGAGGGCTGGAGAGGGCACTTCAGTCCAGAGAATTCCTGAGCCCCAACCCCAGCTGGCAAGTGAAAATTGGGGCTCTGACATTCACTAATACAACCCAGCCTTCCCTTCCAGAGGAAGAGAGGTGACCAGTGTGGGGGCATTGAAGAGGCCTGTCTGGGAGACAGCCATGCCCCGGGTGGGGGTGCGGGGGTCCTTCCCGCTCAGGCGAGGCTTCCAGGGTTCCCATTCACATGCTCTCCCAGCCCCCTTTCCAAAGGACACCCCACCTCAGATGGGGGCTGGGCTGGCAGCATGGCCTCAGGGCACCCTACTGTTTCTTAAAAAATTCAAGGATCTCCTCTGGTCTTTTTTACCCCTCCATGTTGCTCTTCTCCAGAATGAATTATTTTTTATGGTCTCCAAATGAATGATTTTTGTTGTTGTTGTTGCTGTTAATTTTTTTTTTTTAATTTCTGGGGCACACTCAGCAGTGCTCAGTGGTTGCTCCTGATTCTGAACTCAGGGATCTCTCTTGGAGGGCTCAGGAGACCATCTGAGGTGTCAGGGTGCATTGGGAGTGTGAGCAGCAGGTGTGTGAGGCCCGCACAGGAGGGAGAGTGAAGGGGCAGCCCCTTGAGCAAGGCACAGGTGGCAGGGCAGAGCTAGGGGTTGGTTGGGAGCTGAGGCTAAACCAAGGACCTTCTCGTTCCTGTGGTGGTCAGTGTGGCCATGATTGCTGGTCCCCCTGTGGGTCCCCAGGCCTTCTACTCCACTCGGTGTGCTTTACCTGCCTGGACCCCAAAGATGTGTTTATCTGTTTGCAAACTGCTCCCAGAAGAGCCAAGTCCTGTTTGCCTTGAAATGGGCAGATCCAGAGACAGGCAGGGAAGCTCGGTCACTCTGGACCATTTTCTCTAGGGTGCAAGAACGCAGTTCCCTTGTTCGGGGAGGCCCTGGCTATGGACACTAGATAGATTCCCTGGGCAGCTCTGTAGTGCCCCGTCCTGCAGTGCTTTGAGCATTGTGTGTGAGGCCCAAGAATCCCAAGGGGCCTGATGCGCGTCTCTGCTCCAGCTCTTGGAAGAAAGCACATTTAGAAATAAGGACTCACCAGTGTAGCCTCCAAAACATCCTCCCCTTCCCACAACAACCGGGCAGTGCTGAATTCAGCCTCAGCATTGGGCTCTAGAGAAGACGAAGGAGTTGAACCTCTTTGTTCCTGAGAAAGGGCCTCAGGCTCTAGGAGGCCTGACAAAGACACTTGGGCTCATGGCACAGATTGGGGACAAGGCTCTCTCTGAGGCCTATGGACAGCCACTGTGCCTCTGATCTCCAGCTGCTGCCATCCTGCTGGTCAGGTTGAAAACCATTCATTCACCTCAAGCTTCCCCATTCAGTGGCGACAGCGATGAGTATTAGCAGACATGAGTGGCTCTCAAATGCATGGATGGCCCAAGACCATGGACTGTTATATGAAAACCCCCATCCAACTTTTGCAGCTGGACAGATCCTGTACCCTGCCACCTTTATGCCCTAAGAGGAGCCCCCCAATCCCCCTGTGACTTTCAGGAAGGGCTAGATGACATCTTTTTCCCAGTCCATGGACAGTGTCCTGTGACCGTGGAAGCTCAGGCGCCAAATTTTGAACAGTGGGCTACTGTTGGGTCGGGACTGGAAGAAAGAAGCCCTCCACGCATCCCCTCCCCTGCCCCAGGCTCTTTTCTGAGCTCCCTGAACCTCCACAGCTCTCACAATCGCAGGTGTCATGCCCTAGGCTCACCACGCTTGTGTTAAGAAGGCACAGGGTTGGCAGTTTTCTTCTTGTGGAGTTCAACCACTGCCTTGTATATCCTTGATATCAACCCTTATCAGATGGGTATTCACCTTATCACCCATCTGATAAGGGGTTGATATCAAGGATATACAAGGCACTGGTTGAACTGGAAAAAAACAGACTGCCCAAAAACAGATGAATGGTTAAAGAAACTTTGGTACATCTACACAATGGAATACTGTGCAGCTGTTAGAAAAGATGAAGTCGGGGCCGGAGCGATAGCACAGCGGGTAGGGCGTTTGCCTTGCACGCAGCCAACCCGGGTTCGATCCCCGGCATCCCATATGGTCCCCCAAGCACCGCCAGGAGTAATTCCTGAGTGCAAAGCCAGGAGTAACCCCTGAGCATCGCTGGGTGTGACCCAAAAAGAAAAAAAAAAAGACGAAGTCATGAAGTTTGCATATAAGTGGATCATATCATGTTGAGTGAAATGAGTCAGAAAGAAAGAGACAGACATAGAAAGATCGCACTCTGGGGGCTGGAGCGATAGCACAGTGGGTAGGGCATTTGCCTTGCACGTCGTCGACCTGGGTTCAATTCCCAGCATTCCATATGGTCCTCCGAGCACCGCCAGGAGTAATTCCTGAGTGGAGCCAGGAATAACCCCTGTGCATCGCCAGGTGTGACCCAAAAAAGCAAAATAAAAAATTGCACTCATGTGGAATATAAAGTAGCAGAACGGGAGACTAACACCTAAGAGTAGTAGAGATAAGAACCAGGAGGTCTGCCCCACAGCTTGGAGACTGGCCTTACATGCTGGGGAAAAGGCAGCTGAGATAGAGAAGGGAACACGTAATAGAGAATGTTGGGAGAACCCATTCGGGTTGAAAGATGCATGCCAAAAGTAGATTATAGACTGAACATGATGACCACTCAATATTTCTGTTGCAAACTACAACATCCAACAGGAGAGAGAACAAAAGGGAATGCCCTGCTGCAGAGGTGGGGGGGAGGGAGAGGGATGGGGGTTGGGGTGGGAGGTGGGAGGGATACTGGGAACATTGGTGGGGGAGAATGGGCACTGGTGGAGGGACGTAAATGAAATGCAAACATGAAAATTCATAAGTTTGTAACTGTACCTCATGGTGATTCACTAATAAAAATTAATTAAAAAAATTAAAAAATAAAAAGAAGTCATAGGGCCCCCTGGGAGTGTTGACAGAACAGGGGACCTGCTCGGTACCCCACTGAGCAGTGAGCCTTGCTCTGGCTGTGTCCCAAGAGCTGCCCGTCAGCACAGGGCAGGAGTGTGAGGATCCCACACTGACCTGAGTGGGTCTCTGCTGTTTCCTAGCCTGGGACTAGTTCTCTGTCATACCTACAATGCGGGGTCCCTGCCAAACTGACTCTGAAATTGATCTTTTTATGTGGGATTGAGGGTTTTGATGGCCTAGGATGTTGACTCCCAGGTTCCATTAAGGACTGTATGTTTCCTTTGGTTTTGGGCATGTACCTCAGTGAGGATGTAGGGAATTTTGGGGTGTGAAACCATGTGGATGCGAGAGGTCATCTCCTGTGCCAGACTGCCAGCGAAATGCTAGATTTTCTCTTCTTCTGGCTGAGGATGTTCTCAGCCAAAGAGAACACACATTGCCCTGGTGTTCTCTTTGGCTCGTGGCAATATCTTGTTTGCTGAGACCCCTAGACAGACACTGCTTGATGTTGGTGTCACAGGTGGGACCTGATCTCATCCTGAACTCGTCTTACTAACTTATCAGTTTCCTGACGAAGCCCAGAAAGTCACTCACCACTAAGCGTCTCCAGAAGATTCCCCTGCAGGGGCTAGTTCATCAGTATCAGCCTTGGCAGGGTGAGCTAAGGGAGGCTTGCAAATGATTCTGTCTGCCAGGCCTGCGGGGAGGGAACCAAGCAGGCAAGGAGAGGCAGAGGCAGAAAACTAGGCAGGACCTCTGAGAGACCCACTCTAGGATGTGGACAATATGAATGGGTCAGAAATCACCAAATTTGACAAGAAACAAATGTGAGGTTTGCTCTGATAAAATGATGACCAAACCAAATGGCAACCAGCTGAGTGGACAGCAACATTCCTGGAGTCAGAGATCACCTTGTCCCAGGCATGGAAGACAAGACTTATGGACCACCCCCCCCCCCCAGGGCGCAGCTCTACCAGAGCCTCACCTGAGGTTTGGAGAGTCCGCATGGAAGCACCCCAGTAAACTACACCTATTTCCTTCACTTTCTATGTCTCTGACCCTGTCTGCACTGGACAGGGTTCTCAAATCTGTCACCAAGCAGGAGAGTGAGAACAGGGTGCCAGGGCAGGAATGGAAGAGGCTCACTGGAACACTGGAACACTGGAACTCAGAAACTGGAGTCAGCACTGGTGGGAGCAGCTGAGAACGTTCGGCACCACCGTGTGTCAGATGAAAGTTGTTGCTGTAGAATCGAGGTAGCCTGTAAACAACCTACATAGGCTGTGACCTGCTAATGCCCGTTTGGGGGATAGCTGGGTCAAGTCTGCACGCATGGAATACAGTGGGGTGCTTCCCGCAAACCCTCGGGTGCCACCTATGTCTTGGTCAGATAGCTGTACCATCCTAAGAGGGAAAACTACCATGACAGATGTTCAACGTCCAAGGAGAACACCTCTCCCACTGGCAAGGGGTGATGAGGTTGAGCTGCTGATCCCCACAAACTACCAGCTCCACAGACCTCATGGGAAACCTGGACTTGATGATTCCCCAGACCAGGGGCCAAGACACAGGATCTGAGGAGTTAAGCCCAGAGCCCCAGTAAAAGGCTTCGAGAGGCTGGACCCTCTCCTACTCAGGACATGTGTGAGGTGTGTGAAAGCGTGAGAGTGACCGGCAAGCCCCAGGCCCAGGGTGCAGGTAGAGGGGCAGGGCTATGAACTGGGCGCTGAGGGTATAAACCAAGGACCTGCCTGTGCCTGCCCTGGGCAGCCCTTCCAGGACCCACCTGGTACGAGTGTGACTGGCAGAAAGGGGCATGGCTGACCACACTCCTGGAAATTGCTGGAAAGGATGGTTTGTCCTCCTGAGGCTTTGCCATCCGGTCCCTGACACAGGGATCTGGACACACTTCTTGCCCTGTCACCGAGTAGAGTGTGACTCACCCAGGGCTGTCACCTGGGTCCGAATGTGCACAGGAGCATAGAGGACTCGGGGGTTGCGGCTCTCTTACACCGAGTCTTCTGGGGTGCTGACTGGTGGCAGTGTGACTTAATTCTCTAATGAGAATCTGATGCTCCGACAGAAGTGGGGGCTCATATTAGGGATCAGCTCCGGACTGGTTCGAGGACACCAGACACATGTTCCATCCAAGGCCCATCCTGCTCCACTGATAACACACTGTCTTTCTGCCAGGGCGGGTGGCATCGAGGGGGACCCTGGCTGAGGGGACAGCACCTTAGACCCACCTGCTGCAGGAGCACTTTCAAGTCCTCATCCTCAGAAAGCTGATCTGGCCATTAGAGGGTGACAACCATTAGCCTAGGGGCAAGGTGGGGTCTGTGGCTGGGGCCACTGCAGAGGGGGGCAGAGGGAACAAGCACCAGGGGCGAGGTGAGGCCATGGAGGAGCTGCCGTGGAAGGCAGGGCTCTGAGTGCTGCGTCCTGCCCTCCCTCCAGAGCATGTGTCCATGTTTGAGACCTTTAACCATCAGAGTGGAATCTCCTGGGGTCATGGACAGGTTTCACTCAGGGGTGTGCACGTGAAGGGTGTTCCATGGAGACCCCATGGCAAAGGCCACCCAAAATCTAGAAGCAATTGCCAACCCCTGGCCGGACGGGCCCCACCCAGAGACGCACACTCACTTAGGCCTGGGATGGATCAATTTATTGAAACAGTCCTGGTCATAGTGGCTGTCCAGTGGCTGTCAGGGAGAATGCCCACCTTCCTCCTTCCTCTCTCCTCTGCACCAAAATGCTCCAAGAGTGCACAGAACCCGGTCACTCTATGGTACCAGCCCCCATTAGCTCAGGGCTGCCTTCGCAGACACAGGACCGTGTGTTGGGGAGAGAGAGCTGAGCTTTAATTTCTGGCGCCCAAATCATTGTTTGCCAGTGCTGGGGACATATCTGCCATACCGATCCCTGAGGTCTAAAGATGAGGACCACTCTGTCCCCATGACCGCTGTGGTCTAGTGGAGGGGACAACTTTGTTTCACTGATGCCTGGGGCCTAGTGGAGGGGAACATATCAGATCCCTGCATCCCTGGAGCCTAATGGAGACATTTGCCCCCCTATCCCTGGTGCCTTGTGGAGGGGGACATTTCTGCCCCCGATCCCTGGTGCCTAGTGGAGGGGGATATTTCTGCTCCCCCAATCCCTGGTGCCTAGTGGAGGGGGACATTTCTTTTTATTTTATTTATTTTTTTAAATTTTATCACCATGTGGAAAGTTACAAAGTTCTCAGGTTTATGTCTCAGTTATACCGTATTCAAACACCATCCCTTCACCAGTGCCCATATTCCACCACCAAAATCCCTAGTATACCCCCCGCCCCTGCCCCCCACCCCAACTGTATAACTGATGAATTTCACTTCATTTTCTCTTTACCTTGATTACGTTCCATATTTCAACACAAAACTCACTATTGTTGTGGGAGTTATACCCCCAAACAAGATAGCCCTACTAAGAAGCATTTGACAATTAGTTTTCCATTAAATGATTGTATTTTTAGAAAAGGTCGTGAGGCCGCATTAGCGGCCATGCGGCTCAGATGTTTCCCATTCCCGATTCCCAGAGCCGTGTTAGTTGCTGCTCAGTGTCACCAGGGCTCCATCTGGAGAAGGTGTGCAGGCTGCACCTCCTCCATCTGGCTGCCCGGTGTGGTGGCTCCAATTCGGGTCCGGAGCATTTTCCGGGCCACGTTGCTCACCAGAATGGCTGGCCGCTTCTCTGTAGCATGTGGCAAGATGGCGCTGAGGGTGGGTCAAGGGCGTGACTTCCGGCAGCCAGGACCACTTGGAGGCTGGGCTGGCGCTGCCCCACTCCAGTGCCCACCCCCGCCACGGCTCGGATGTGTCCCAGTCCCGAATCCTGGAGCCGTGTTAGTTGCTGCTCCGTGTTGCCAGGGCTCCATCTGGAGAAGGTGTGCAGGCTGCACCTCCTCCGTCCGGCTCCCCGGTGTTGCTGGCCCCAATTCGGGTCCGGAGCATTTTCCGGGCCACGTTGCTCAATAGAATGCCTGGCCGCTTCTCTATTTAAATGTGGCAAGATGGCGCTGAGGGTGGGTCAAGGGCGTGACTTCCGGCAGCCAGGACCACTTGGAGGCTGGGCTGGCGCTGCCCCACTCCAGTGCCCACCCCCGCCACGGCTCGGATGTGTCCCAGTCCCGAATCCTGGAGCCGTGTTAGTTGCTGCTCCGTGTTGCCAGGGCTCCATCTGGAGAAGGTGTGCAGGCTGCACCTCCTCCGTCCGGCTCCCCGGTGTTGCTGGCCCCAATTCGGGTCCGGAGCATTTTCCGGGCCACGTTGCTCACTAGAATGCCTGGCCGCTTCTCTATTTAAATGTGGCAAGATGGCGCTGAGGGTGGGTCAAGGGCGTGACTTCCGGCGGCCAGGACCACTTGGAGGCTGGGCTGGCGCTGCCCCACTCCAGTGCCCACCCCCGCCACGGCTCGGATGTGTCCCAGTCCCGAATCCTGGAGCCGTGTTAGTTGCTGCTCCGTGTTGCCAGGGCTCCATCTGGAGAAGGTGTGCAGGCTGCACCTCCTCCGTCCGGCTCCCCGGTGTTGCTGGCCCCAATTCGGGTCCGGAGCATTTTCCGGGCCACGTTGCTCACTAGAATGCCTGGCCGCTTCTCTATTTAAATGTGGCAAGATGGCGCTGAGGGTGGGTCAAGGGCGTGACTTCCGGCGGCCAGGACCACTTGGAGGCTGGGCTGGCGCTGCCCCACTCCAGTGCCCACCCCCGCCACGGCTCGGATGTGTCCCAGTCCCGAATCCTGGAGCCGTGTTAGTTGCTGCTCCGTGTTGCTAGGGCTCCATCTGGAGAAGGTGTGCAGGCTGCACCTCCTCCGTCCGGCTCCCCGGTGTTGCTGGCCCCAACTCGGGTCCGGAGCATTTTCCCGGCCACGTTGCTCACTAGAATGCCTGGCCGCTTCTCTATTAAATGTGGCAAGATGGCGCTGAGGGTGGGTCAAGGGCGTGACTTCCGGCGGCCAGGACCACTTGGAGGCTGGGCTGGCGCTGCCCCACTCCAGTGCCCACCCCCGCCACGGCTCGGATGTGTCCCAGTCCCGAATCCTGGAGCCGTGTTAGTTGCTGCTCCGTGTTGCCAGGGCTCCATCTGGAGAAGGTGTGCAGGCTGCACCTCCTCCGTCCGGCTCCCCGGAATTGCTGGCCCCAATTCGGGTCCGGAGCATTTTCCGGGCCACGTTGCTCACTAGAAAGCCTGGCCGCTTCTCTATTAAATGCGGCAAGATGGCGCTGAGGGTGGGTCAAGGGCGTGACTTCCGGCAGCCAGGACCACTTGGAGGCTGGGCTGGCGCTGCCCCACTCCAGTGCCCACCCCCGCCACGGCTCGGATGTGTCCCAGTCCCGAATCCTGGAGCCGTGTTAGTTGCTGCTCCGTGTTGCCAGGGCTCCATCTGGAGAAGGTGTGCAGGCTGCACCTCCTCCGTCCGGCTCCCCGGTGTTGCTGGCCCCAATTCTGGTCCGGAGCATTTTCCGGGCCACGTTGCTCACTAGAATGCCTGGCCGCTTCTCTATTAAATGCGGCAAGATGGCGCTGAGGGTGGGTCAAGGGCGTGACTTCCGGCGGCCAGGACCACTTGGAGGCTGGGCTGGCGCTGCCCCACTCCAGTGCCCACCCCCGCCACGGCTCGGATGTGTCCCAGTCCCGAATCCTGGAGCCGTGTTAGTTGCTGCTCCGTGTTGCTAGGGCTCCATCTGGAGAAGGTGTGCAGGCTGCACCTCCTCCGTCCGGCTCCCCGGTGTTGCTGGCCCCAACTCGGGTCCGGAGCATTTTCCGGGCCACGTTGCTCACTAGAATGCCTGGCCGCTTCTCTATTAAATGCGGCAAGATGGCGCTGAGGGTGGGTCAAGGGCGTGACTTCCGGCGGCCAGGACCACTTGGAGGCTGGGCTGGCGCTGCCCCACTCCAGTGCCCACCCCCGCCACGGCTCGGATGTGTCCCAGTCCCGAATCCTGGAGCCGTGTTAGTTGCTGCTCCGTGTTGCCAGGGCTCCATCTGGAGAAGGTGTGCAGGCTGCACCTCCTCCGTCCGGCTCCCCGGTGTTGCTGGCGAGGGGGACATTTCTGCCCCCTCCTGATCCCTGGTGCCTAGTAGAGGGGGATATTTCTGCCCCCTCTCCATCCCTGGTGCCTAGTCGGGGGGACATTTCTGCCCCCTCTCCATCCCTGGTGGCTAGTGGGGGGGACATTTCTGCCCCCTCCTGATCCCTGGTGGCTAGTGGGGGGGACATTTCTGCCCCCCGATACCTGGTGCCTAGTGGGGGGGACATTTCTGCCCCCCGTTCCCTGGTGGCTAGTGGGGGGGACATTTCTGCCCCCCGATCCCTGGTGCCTAGTGGGGGGGACATTTCTGCCCCCCGATCCCTGGTGCCTAGTGGGGGGGACATTTCTGCCCCCCGATCCCTGGTGCCTAGTGGGGGGGACATTTCTGCCCCCGATCCCTGGTGCCTAGTGGGGGGGACATTTCTGCCCCCCGATCCCTGGTGCCTAGTGGGGGGGACATTTCTGCCCCCCGATCCCTGGTGCCTAGTGGGGGGGACATTTCTGCCCCCCGATCCCTGGTGCCTAGTGGGGGGGACATTTCTGCCCCCGATCCCTGGTGCCTAGTGGGGGGGACATTTCTGCCCCCCGATCCCTGGTGCCTAGTGGGGGGGACATTTCTGCCCCCCGATCCCTGGTGCCTAGTGGGGGGGACATTTCTGCCCCCCGATCCCTGGTGCCTAGTGGGGGGGACATTTCTGCCCCCCGATCCCTGGGGCCTAGTGGGGGGGACATTTCTGCCCCCCGATCCCTGGGGCCTAGTGGGGGGGACATTTCTGCCCCCCGATCCCTGGGGCCTAGTGGGGGGGACATTTCTGCCCCCCGATCCCTGGTGCCTAGTGGGGGGGACATTTCTGCCCCCCGATCCCTGGTGCCTAGTGGGGGGGACATTTCTGCCCCCCGATCCCTGGTGCCTAGTGGGGGGGACATTTCTGCCCCCCGATCCCTGGGGCCTAGTGGGGGGGGACATTTCTGCCCCCCGATCCCTGGGGCCTAGTGGGGGGGACATTTCTGCCCCCCATCCCTGGTGCCTAGTGGGGGGGACATTTCTGCCCCCCGATCCCTGGGGCCTAGTGGGGGGGACATTTCTGCCCCCCCGATCCCTGGTGCCTAGTGGGGGGGACATTTCTGCCCCCCGATCCCTGGGGCCTAGTGGAGGGGGACATTTCTGCCCCCTGATCCCTGGTGCCTAGTAGAGGGGGACATTTCTGCCCCCCGATCCCTGGTGCCTAGTGGAGGGAGACATTTCTGCCCCCCGATCCCTAGTGCCTAGTAGAGGGGGACATTTCTGCCCCCACATCCCTGGTGCCTTGTGGAGGGAGACATTTCTGCCCCCAAATCCCTGGTGCCTAGTGGAGGTGACATTTCTACCCCCCGCCCCTGATCCCTGGGGTCTAGTGCTGGGGACATTTCTTTTCCCACATCCCTGGGTCTAGTATTGGGAGACTTTCCTTTCCACCTGATCTCCTGTATTGGAGGAAATCTGTGCCTGTGCCCTGACCCCTTGTCTTTCTCTGAGGGACATCCCTGGTTCTAGCAGTGGGAGAAGGGCAAATGGTGGAGGAGAAAGGAAGAAGGCGGGTGGGAACAGGAGGGCGGGAAGGACAGGGCTGGGCTAGATCATTTGGATTCCAGATGTTGGTCCGTGGGTGCAGGAGAATCGGGGTGTCAGGAGCAAGTGGAGCTCTTGCTGACCAGCTGCATGTGTCTGGATTTTAGGCAGGTCATTATAGGACCTGGGGCCGGTGTCTGTGGCCTCCTCTTCCTCAGGGACGGGAACAGGAGAGTCTCCGGATCTCACACAGTCCATGGTCTCTATCCCCTGGGACTTGACCTTCTCCTCCAGCTCCCGAGTCTCTGACACTCCTCGTGCCCGGCCTTCTTTGCCTCCTTCTCTGTTGCCTCCAGATCCTCACGTTTCGTTCTCAGAAGTACCACTGTTGTTTTTCTCCACCGCCAATTTCTTTGGACTGAAGGGCTGTGGGGCAGCATTAGGGACTCAACCAAGCAAGGGAAGTGGGGGGCTCAGGGTTGGGCCCGCCTGGCTCCTCCCCCCCAGCAGTCCCGCCTCCTGACACCACAGGGGCTTCTACCTTCCGGGTCCCTGTCACTCACCATTTCAGGGTCTCCTTTCCATGGCACCAGGGCCTGCCGCTGCTGTTTCTCTTGCTGATCCCACAGAAGAGCCCCTGTGATGAAAGCACCAGGTGAGGAGGCAGGTCCAGGGCCAGATGCGCCTTCCTGTCCCAGAGCCCGGGGCCCCTCTCCACCCGGCCCCCTCAGCTCCCTGAGGGGGCCTCAGCAGGGCCCACTGCCTTGTAGCACCTGCAGCAGCTGGTCCATGAACTGCTTCTGCCGCGGCACCAGCTGGGCAGCTGCTCCACCTTGAAACCAGTGCCAGTGGGCATCCAGGTGCTCTCGGTGGCAGCCAAATGTGTTTGCATCTACCAGCAGATTCGGCCTCAGTGGGGCCACAGACACTGATCCTTCATCTGTGGGGAGGACAGTGGCTGTGAGGACAGGTAGGAGGCTGACCAGATGCCATCCAGGCACGCAGGGCTCAGACACTCACCCACAGGCCACCATGGGGTCTTTCTCCCTGGGCTTAAGAGAGGAGGTGGGGCCTCCCTCTGCCTGGGTGCTTAATCCTACCTGGCAACTCCCACCTCCAGGACCCTCTGTGTGTGCAGTGTGGACCTGTCAATGCCACCACAGCCCTCTGTGGTGGCATCCTAGCCTGTCCTTTTTCCATCCCCCAAGGTGGGCCGTTGGCCTCACAGTGGGTCTCACCAGCCCATTTCACTAAAGGTAAGTCAAGACCCAGAAGGCTGAAGCATCTCCCCGCCAGAAAGACCAAGAGTGTTTGGGGAGCTGCTGGCCAGGAGAACCCCGCACCCCTCTCACACTTACAAAACTCTTGCTGCTCGGCAGCTGTTTGTGGGCTCGCATTGAAGACACGGGGAACGTTGCCTAAATCCCTTCCCACTGTTGGTAAGATGAAGCTTGAGTCTAGCCTGGCTCAGGACCCCCTCTCAGCCCTCAGACTGCAGGAGGCGCTGCCCCCGCCCTGCTCCTAGAGCCCCGACTCAGGCCCCTCGGCCCGCACTCGCGTCTGCAGTGGTTCTCGGGGCTCACCAGTTTTTCCTGGAACTTCTTGCCTCCTCCTTTAGCTGTTCTCAGAAGTGTCGTAAACGATGTGGCTGTTTCAGTAGCACCTTGGGGCCGTTGTACCTGAGAGGGAGCAGACAATCAAGGACCCCAGACCCTCAACCTCACCCAAACTTCATGGTCCACAGCCCCGACTTGAGATTCCTCCTGCACTTCTAGGGGGCTGCTCTTTTCTCAAAGCCCTCTGCTGCTCCGGGCCCCTTACAAAGTAGATTCTTTCCTGATTTGGACCCACACAGCCCTCCTGGCAATGCTGAAAGGGACACAAGGGACAACTAGAAAGAAGAGTTCTGTGTCCTGGCCCTAGAGCTCTCTGCATTGCCGTGCTCGTAACATTCTGGGGAGTGGACAGCTGACCCTGATACCTCTAGCTGCCCCCAGGAGGACACTGAGGTGCAGAGGGACAGGGGGACTGGGCCAGCTCCTGCTCCGGGCCTGTCTCCCATGTCACAATGCCCCATTCACAGGGCCCCTCCCTGGGCATTCTAAGTCACCACCCCCTGCCCCGCCTTGCCCTCCCCATACGTCACAGGCTTGAAACTCTGTTGCCATGCACCAGCCCAGCTCGCCTCTAAAGGGTGAGGCTGTGCCACGCAACCTTCTGGTTTTACTACATACATTTGATGTTTTAAAATTGTTTCTTTCAGCTCTTTCTGCCCTAAACAGGGGGGGAGGGGTGTGGTCACATAGTAAGAGGTTTCCACCTGGAGGGTCTGCGGGGCGGGGCCTGCCCATCAGGGACCCTGCTTTGACTTCCCAGCGCCACTGAGGCAGCTCCTCAGCACTGCCCTGAGCTCCCACCCCTGTTGCTTCCTGAGCTGGGAGGATCAGTGTCCAGTCACCCAGGTCTTTGGATAGCAGGAGCCCATGAGATCCTATTTCGGTGGCAGGTGGGGACAGGTCCTGGTAAGAGGGTCTCTGGAGACTCCCATCGAGAGTCCCCGGGAGACTCAGGCGAGGACAGAGGCTGCCGGGAACAATGTACCAGGGGCTTCATCCTGTGGCCTCTGGGTCACACACTTACCAATGCGGGGCGGCCGCAGGCCTTTTTCTTACCATCTTTCGCGCTCTGCCAATTTCCAACTTCTCATAGAGAAAGGGTCAACATGAGGAACGGGCACTGGGGCCACTTCTTAAGGGTCATTGCGATAGGGTAGTCTGAGGGCCGGGGCCACGGGCTTTATGGGCGGGGCTGGGGGCGTGGCCTCGGGACGGCAACCCCATTGGTCAGGGAGAAATCCAGAGCTCCCAGGGGTGACCTCACAATGAAGGCTGCACCCACCTCTGCTCTGGTGGGCTTGAGGGGCCTCCCCGCCCCCACCGGACCCGGGGGCACTGCCCCCTACCCACGACGGTGGCTTGAAACTCTGTGACCCTCACGGTGGGCAAGGAGCACCCTCAGAGGGAAGCATGTCTGTCCATGCACTGACCCTTTGGGTCTCTCCATAGTTCAGTTCAGGACTTTCTCATTCCCAAAGATCAACGATCCCCCATGCTCAGGCTGGGCTGCAACCGCCGGGATTAGCCCCTGAGCACCTCCAGGTCTGGCCTGGCTGCGGCTGTGAGAGCCCAGCGTGCCTGGCAGAGAGGCTGTCCTGGTCGCTGACCCCACTGCCCCTCACTCCCCATGCCCCTCTCCTTTCTCCCCTTTTGGAGCCCTTGCTCTCCCCACCCTTCCCCTCTCTTCTCCTCAGGCCTGCAGAGTTCTTGCCCCTGCCTTACCAGGTGTCCACGTCCTCTCTGTGTCCTCTCTCTACTCCCTCCCAGACTGGCAGCAGCCAAGTCCATGGGGCCTTTGGCCTCCCAGACCCAGTCAGTCTCTGACCAGTCCCCCCTGTTGCACAGAGACGTCCCCTTCTGGGCCCTGGAGGGCTCTTAAAATGATCCCACAGCACCTCCCCGGCTCCAGCTCCACCCCCTTCCTCTGAGACTCAGTCCATCCTAGTGGGAGCTGGACACCCAGACTTGACCTTAGGAAAGCTGGACGCTTCTCTGGTGCTGCTCCCGGCCTGTTCTGGAAATCCCTCTCAATGCACACAGTCCTACCTCTGGCCGCTCAGCTTGGCCACGGTGCCCTCATGAGTCCTGCAGTTTGACCACAAGGGACCCCAACCGCCCCATATCGCCCCTGCCTACTATGGAACCCCTGAGTGCCCCTGGGGGCAGGGAGGCCTGCCCTGCGCACAGCCAGGCCCCCAGTGCTCTGCAGCCACCTCCCTGCGGCTCTGACAGCTCTTCCCTCTTGCTATCAAGGGTTGATGAATCAAACCCATCTCTGAATGTGGGGCACAGGATGCCTGTGGGCTTGTGCTGTCTGGGGAGCTCATGGGCACTGAAGGGTTCCACACTGGGGTGAGGCTCTGGGCAGAGAAGGTCCGCCCAGTCCTTGAGAGGTTTGGAAAATACCTGGAGGTTTGCTGGTCCTCATCCTGAGACAGGATCTGGCCCACTAGGTGTCGGACACCCACAGAGCATTGGAGGCAAGGTGGGGGCTCTCCCTGGTGGGCACTGCAGAGGCGGTACAGATGAACAGGCACCGTGGGAGGGCAGTGACAGGCTCTGGACATGGTGAGACCCCACCTGACGGGCTCCACATCATCCAGAAGCATGAGCTGTTCCCTGGCACGACCTGCCCCGCCCAGTGCCACACACCCACACCATCTAGGATGGATCCTTCTGTTGAATCAGTCATGGAAACAGAACAGTGGCTGTCAGGGAGGGTCACCCAGCCCTCCTCCCCTTTTTTTCTGTGCCACCAATTTATGATCCCCTAAACTGCCCCAAGTAGTGCCTAGAAGTCAGTTTCTGACTGTTCCAGCCACCATCCTTTTCAGGGTCTCCTTTTCCAGAATAGAAAAAGTGCACCGGAGGAGGGTGAGCTCCTGGCTCAGATTTTTGCTTGGTTTGGTGCCTATAAACCTGAGGTTTGAGTGTTGTCTAATTTTCACCAGCGCCAAGGAGGATAGATGTTTGTACTCAAGTGCCTTTTCGAAAATAAGATGCTCTGAATGAGGGTTTCCTCTGAGCACTGAGCTCCTCCCAGGTACTGCTTCATTGACCCTCATTGCCTGCTTACACACCTGAGAGGTTTTTGGGTTAGTGGGGGTCTCTGTTTGCTCCTGCCTTGTGCTCGGGAGACCCTGTGGTGCCAGGGCTCATTCTTGACCTCTTGCACCCCGAGCCTGCACTGAGTCTCCTAAGCCTTCTCTCTAGCCTTCTGCACAGAATTTTAACTCAAAAAGTGGAATATGCCCTGGCCCACGCAAGGACAGCCCACAAACCAGGAATATCTGAACATTTAGGTAGGAACGCAGGGGTGAGGAGGCACTCTGCACTCCTCTCTCCTGGGGTAGAGTTTAAAGGGGGGTGGGGGGAGAGGTGGTCATTCCTCATGGCTACTCTTTGGCCTATTTCTATGGGGGTGAGTATTTCTGTTCTGGGGACTCCTTGGTGTGTAGTGTTGGGGACATTTCTCCTGCCTGAACTCTGTTCTCTATTGTGGGATATTTCTCCCCCGCCCCACACTCCCCTCAGAGCTCTGGTGTCTAGTATTTTGGAAAACAATTTTTCCAAACATCCCTGGTGTTTCTTCTGGAGGACATTTCAGCTCCACTCATTCCTGGTGCTGAGTAATTGTGAACATTTCTGCCCCCGGATCCCTGCTAGGGGAAACTTCTGCGCCCCACATCACTGGTGCCTAGTGCTCGGGGTCTTTTTTGCTCCCAGATCACTGGTGTCTATTATTAGGGGACACTTCTGCCCCCCACCACATCCCCGGTACCCAGTGTTGGGGGAAATTTCTGCCTCCAGATCCACAGTCTTCCACACATCACCAATCTGTCCTTCCTGACCATCATCACCTCCAGCTCCCCAGGCTTTCTGATCTCCACTGTGTTTGCCTCCACTTCTGTGCCCTTTGAAACTAGATTGGCTGTGGAGCAGCCCCAGGGTCCCAGTCAACCAAGGGAGGTAGAGGGCTCGGGGGCAGGGTCTGCCTGGGTCTGCTCCCCTGGGTGCCTTGCCTCCTGACCCCCATTGGGGGCTTCTCCCTCCTGAGGACCCTGACACTCACATTTTCAGGACACTTGTGTCAAAGCAGCAGCCAAGTCCTGACCTGAGTTGGTCCACTGTGGAATGTCCGAGTGAACTGTCACTGCTCAGGCAGAGTCACAAGTAGAGGGCCAGTGCTGTCACCCCCTGCCCTGTCCCTCACCCCTTCCACCTAACAGGGAAATCTCTCTTATGGCCTCCCAGAACCTGAGCAATCCTGCCTTAGCGTCCCAGGGAACGCTGGCCCTGTCTGTTTGCAGTACTTTTCTTTGGGTTTTGGTGCCATACCCAGAAGTGCTCAGGCCTTACTCCTGACTCTGTGCTCAGGCCCATACCTGGTAGGACTAGGGGGACCCTATGTGGTCCCAGAGATTGACCCCGCATCAGCAGTGTGCAAAGCAATCACCTTATCTGCTGGACTAACGCCCTGCTCCAAGCAGTACTTTTCTCCCAGCTCCTTTCCAGCTGCTAACTCTTCTTCCTGTAAAGTGAAATTCATCAGCTATACAGGCGGAGCGGGGGGGCTGGGGGGAAGTTTACTGTGGTTCTTGGTGGTGGAATATGTGCACTGATGAAGGGATGGGTGTTCAAGCATTGTATATCTGAGACTTAAGCCTGAAAGCTTTGTAACTTTCCACATGGTGATTCAATAAAAATAAAATAAAATAAAATAAATAAAAAACCTCTTCTTCCTGTAGAATTGAGCTCCCATAAAGAAGCCTCACTTCCCCTTCTGTGCTGCCCAGTGCCCAGGGAGACAGCCCCATGGCACCTGGAGCTTCCACTCGCAAGCGCTTTGAGACTTATCAAGAATGGGCCCCATAGATAGTGCAGGGGTTAAGGTGCTTGCCTTGATGTGGCCCAGCCCCGTTCAGGTCCTGAAACCCCGTAGGGTCTCCTGAGCCCTGCTGGATAGTGGACCCCTGCCCACATTTTCAACAGGCTAACTTCAGACAGGCTACCGCAGACAGCAGGAGCTGTCACGGGGCACTGAGTCTGGGAGAGACAGGCACGGAAATCACCCAGGATGCCCCAGAGGTGGTCAGTCTCACTTTGCAATGTTGAAACCAGGGAAAATCCCCCAAATTTTATGTTCTTGAGATGCTCCAGATGCTGCTTTGACATTTGTACCATGACATGCTTGGTCATTTCTCCTTCCGTACTCTCCTGTCAGCTGCTTGCCAATACCCCGTCTCCTCTCAGAGATGCTATAAAACAGATCTCTCGCCTTGTGTGGCATTCAGACTTCAGAGCAGGAGCTCTGTTCATTCTACCAGCATTATTATCATCATGTTTTCCCACTTTCCAAAGCATGCTGCTTGGTTTTTAGCTAGCATTAGGTGGAAATTTTGGCAAGGTATGTATATGCTCATAGTAGTTGAACATTCAGTTATGTTAGTGTTGCAATTCTCATTTGTGAAACAAAACACAGGCACAAAGAAATAGATGTTACACTCTGCAAGTGGCAGAGCCAAGGTTCAGTCCCTCATACTGATCCCCAGATCATCAACGCCTTGTGCTATGCTACATAAACATATTCACTCCTGAGAATGGCAACTCAACACTGCTTTTCTAAAACTCCTAAATCCAAACTCAGTCTATAGATTCTGGCTCTAGCCTTCTTTTCTTTTGTTGCATTTTAATTTTTAGTTTAATTTTGCAGGTTGGGGGCCACACCCAGCAAAGGTTTCTTATGGATCTGCACTTAGGGGTCACTTCTGGTGGTGTTTGGCATCATGTACAGTGCCAAGAAATTAACTGAATCAACAGCATGAAATGCTCGTGCCGTAACCCCAGTAGTGTATCTACTATACAAGTCTCACTGGTATGCCTCCCAAAATGGGTAGAATTGAATAGAAATTTTAAAAAGAGTATATACAAATGGCCCCTAAACAGCTGAAAAGATGTCCAGTATGCTACCAGTAGGAAAAATATTCAAACCACAATGAGATAATACTTTATACCCACTATATTGCTTTAATTAAAAAAGACAATTTTTAAAAAGACATTCAATACGGTGAGGATGTGGATAAAACTATTTATATGACGTAGAAAAGTTTCAGTTTTCAAAGAAGTTACGTGTAAATTTATATTAATTGCCCCACAGTCTAACTCTTAGGTACCTAAGAAAAATTAACACATACATTGGCAGCAAAACTTGTATGCAAATATACAGAGCATTAGTCATGACAGCCTAGAACCATGTGACCATGGATTGGTAAGTGGTAAGACAAAATGTGGCTTAGTTGTTTCTACAATAGGATACTAAAATCTGCCAATACATGTTACAAACATGAACAAACATAAAAAATTTCATGCTAAGTGGAAGAAGCCAAACAATTATATACTATCTGATTTCCTGTACCTATAGTCCATTAAAAGTCCCATTATAGGATAAAACCAATTGGTGTTTACATGGAGCTAGGCAGGAATGGAAAATTGATTACAAATGGATATGAGTAATTTTTTTAAGGAGGATTAAAATGTTCTAAAATTGTATGTTGGTAGCACTTTACGCAAATAAAGATATCAGAAACATCTCAATCAACATTTTCACTGTTAATTTTGGTATAAAAATAAGCATTTGAACTGGAGACGTAGGTCAGAGGGATGCTATCATGTCTGAGCCACTGGGTTCAATGACTGGCAGACAAAACAAATATAAAACAAACCCAGACAACCCAGCACTCCACCTACTGCAACTTTTCAGAAACTAGTTAAAGGACTTTGAAAGGTTAGCTCGACTATCACCTCCTTTGGAAACACCTATCGTGACCCCCAACCCTTCTCCCCCAGACTTGCATCTTCTGTCCTCTCTAGGCAGCACAACCAGATTATTTTTCACGTGGTGACCCTTAGGTGGGGCTCAAGAGTCAAGGTTAACTCTCTAGCCCAATTCCCGGCTCCCAGCAAACCAACTAACTAGCGCTGTGGACCGAAAGGGGCTAGAATGCCCAGCCTGGATGCATCCACGAAGGGAAGCCCACGGCGTGGTGGCACTTGAGGAGTGAGTAAGGTGGACACCACGTGGGCTGCGGTAATGTCCCGCCCCAACAGGGGGCCGGAGAAGGGCGGGTGCATGAATGGTGGCGGCAGATTCGCGGAGGCTTCCACCCACCACGACGGCGTCGCGCGGAGGGGGGTGGGGGGGTGCCGCATCCCGGGTTTCCCCTGCACGGGTCGCAGACGCCGTCCCGTAATCCCGGCGGCGGGAGCCGAGATAGGGCCGAGGCCCCGCCTTCGCCGCCGGAAACGGAACTCCTGGAGTCACCGGAAACGGAAGTTCCTGGGCTGGCCGCCGGCGGCGGCGGCGGCGGCGGCGGAAGCGGAAGCGGGAGAGGGAGCTGGACCGAGAGCGGGGCCAGGAGCGGGGCGTCCGCATGGCTGAGGCCGGGGCTGTGGCCGCCGAGTACCCGTCGGGGGGCCGGGCGCGGGCGGCGCGCACGCTGCTCGACCAGGTGGTGCTCCCGGGCGAGGAGCTGCTCCTCCCGGAGCAGGAGGACGCCGACGGCCCCGGGGGCGCGGGCGAGCGGCCGCTGCGCCTGACGAACTGGACGCGCTCGCGGGTGCGCGTGGTGTGCGGGCCGGGCCTGCGGCGCTGCGGCGACCGCCTGCTGGTCACCAAGTGCGGGCGCCTCCGCCACAAGGAGCCCGGCGGCGGCGGCGGCGGCGGCGCGGGCGGCGTGTACTGGGTGGACTCGCAGCAGAAGCGGGTGAGCGAGCGAGCCCTCCAGAGGCCAAGAACCAGGCGTAGGTCATTGATCGAGATCGCAGGAAGAGGAACTTCTCCTTTTCTATTTATTTTTTTTTTGGGGGGGTCACACGCGGCTATGCTCAGGGGTTACTCCTGATTGCACTCAGGAATCACTCCTGGCGGTGCGCAGGGGACCATTTGGGATGCCGAGGATCGAACTCCGGTCGGCCGCCTGCAAGGGAAACGCAGGATTTTTTTTTCCCCCTTAGGAGCACAGACTTGGCCCATAAAGGAAACAAAAGGGTTTTCTTGGTGGCCCTCGGGCCGAGGGCTTGTGCCCGCAGAGGCTCGGGACCCTTACCTAAAGTGGGGCGTGCGCCGGGCTTGTTGTGAGATACCTGTTTGAAACCATTGGACTTCATGATGTGGGTGGGTGGGTGATTCCAGTTTCTTCCTTGCTTTTGGACACACCTGGCCGTGCTTGGGGATCGACCCGAGTGTCCAGCGGCTCCACGCAGTGATGGGGGTTGACGTCCGACTGTCGCTGGACCGACCTCAAAATAGTTTTCCAAATCCTTACTGGGGACTTGCTGAGGGTTTCTTTACAAGAGGTCCTGGAAGTGACCGACATTTTGTTGGTGGTTCACTTTTTTTTGTTTGTTTTTTTCCTCTGCAGTATGTCCCAGTGAGAGGGGACCATGTAATTGGCATAGTGACTGCTAAATCTGGAGACACTTTCAAGGTCGATGTTGGAGGGAGTGAGCCTGCCTCTCTCTCTTACTTAGCATTTGAAGGCGCCACGAAAAGAAACAGACCAAATGTCCAGGTAAGGATAAAAGAAACGTTTGGTTTAAAGAGGTATATAGGGCTGGAGTGATGGCACAACAGGTAGGGCCTTGCACGTGGTCGACCCGGGTTTGATTCCCAGCATCCCATATGGTTCCCTGAGCACCTCCAGGAGTAATTCCTGAGTGCATGAGCCAGGAGTGACCCCTGTGCATTGCCAGGTGTGACCCCCCCCAAAAAAAAATAAAATAAAACCCAACAGGGGGCTGGAGCGATAGCACAGCGGGTAGGGCATTTGCCTTGCACGCGGCCAACCCAGGGTTCGAATCCCAGCATCCCATTATGGTCCCCTGAGCACCGCCAGGGGTAATTCCTGAGTGCAAAGCCAGGACTAACCCCTGTGCATCGCCGGGTGTAAAGCAAAAAAAAAAAACCAAACCCAACAACAAAAAAACTCTAATAACCAGAAATAGTATCAGAAAGCTGCCTAAATTGTCCCCAGAAGCATGACCTGTTTTGCAGTTAAGCATCTTCAAGCATTTGTGTAACAATTCTAGGTTGAAGAATTCCTTCGGTAATTCTTCAGTTATTTAGCAGTAACTGTCAGCACTGCAGAGAGTTAAATATACTCTTTTCATTTGTATTCTTTACATTTCTACACTGAGGGATGATTTTTGTGTATTGAGTTGTAAGTTTACATATCTTCTCACATTTTCATTTGTTAATGCCTGTCATCCTAGACAACAAAGTAAGCCATAACTTTAGACAGGGAGGAAGGAAAAGTGGTTTTACATAAATTTCCTTGTCAGTCACCCATCCATTCATCCATTCTGGTTTTGGGTTCTACAACCTGCATCTCAACTTAAGTCACATAATTTTTTCTCCCTAATCTTTCTTGGTTCTGAAAAGGGAAATAAACTTGTTCGCTCAAATTTAAGTCACATAATTTTTCTCCCTAATCTTTCTTGGTCCCGAAAAGGGAAATAAACTTGTTCGCTCAAATTTCCAATTTGGGCTTTCCTTTTCTTTCTTTCCCCTTTTCACTCATCTTTCACATGTCTTTAGTTCAACCTTTACTTTGAACAATTTGCATGCTGAGAGTTGGTTACCTCTATCAATTGCTGACAATTCCCTGGAGCAGTGCTTTCTATAATGATGCTGCCGTTTTTACATGGGTACTGAGGAAACAGTATGGCAGTCACCAGTCAGTTACATGTGGCTGTTTCAGATGTGACTACTCCAGCCAGGAAACTTGAAATATTTAAAGTTTTAGTTAAATGCCAGTTAAACACATGTGGCTACTGTATCGAAGTTTTAACCCTTGAGGATATTCTCCAGCTTTGAGATGAATACTAGTTTGGGGCTTCCTGATGAGTAAAGGGAGGGGTACATGTGTTAGTGGGAACCCAGGAATCCTGAAATCTAGTCTGTCCCTTAGCTACAGAACTGTAAATGGCTTGCATTGCTGCCTGTGGAAACAACAGCTGCTCCTATAGAATGGTTTGCTGAGAGGAAATGAATTTTTGTAATTATCGTTGTAGGTTGGAGATCTCATCTATGGCCAGTTTGTGGTTGCTAATAAAGATATGGAACCAGAGATGGTCTGTATTGACGGCTGTGGAAGAGCCAACGGGATGGGTGTCATTGGACAGGATGGTCTGCTTTTTAAAGTAACTTTGGGCTTAATTAGAAAGTAAGTTCTGAGAACTTCTTGCTTGTCTTTTATAATTGTATCTTCTTGCAAAGTTGATTCATTTGGGGAATTGGATTCTTTCCTCCGAGTTGATCGGTGTCTTTATAGCACAGTTTTATTTATTTTGTGAAGCAAGATAGTTTTTATTGAAAATTATTTAGAAAAATATGATGGAGAGAAGTATGTGTATGTGTTTAAGAGAACATAGGCTTCTGCAGAGTGGAAATAAGCAAAGAAACAGACAAGCAAGATACGTGTTCAAGGGAGAACATGGGCTTCAAGAGCATGCCTCTAGCACAGATTTAAATTTATGTATTTAGACCTATCCTCTAAACGAAATTCACTTGTATTTTGATGATTTAGTTTGTGTGTTGATAGTCTGAGCTACCCTGGAAAATCTGCTGTTTCTTAGAGTTGATAAACTAAGCCCAAATGCAAAAACGTTTCTGAGTCCCTTAAAGACAGTTTACTATTGTATAAAATTGCCGAATTTGGTTATGGGCCCACATGTTGTTTGACAGATGTGTTCTCAAATCAGTGCTGTCAACCAATCACAGAAGTTAACAGATCTCTTCTTGTAGAAAAGTTTCCAGAGGTTAAGTCTGTAGACCCTTACTACACCAGCTGTGCTGTATTAAAGGGCTTATTTTGGGCACTGCTGAGATGCAAAGCTCTCTGATTGGTCTCTCTTTGCTACTTCACAATCACGAAATCCCCTTAATCGTCGATTTCTCGAGCGGGTTCAGTAACCTCTCCATTTGTCCTTTCCCTGAGATCTTAGAAGTCTCTCTCGACTTGGCCCTCCCAATGATGTCAATGTCGCACTCTTTCAGGGTCAGGGGAATGAGATCCAGCTTGTTACTGGATTTAGCATATGAATACACCATGGGAAGCTTGCAAGGCTGTCCCATGTGGGCAGGAAACTCTCAGAAACTTGCCAGTTTCTCCCAGAGGGAGAAGTAGGCTACAAGATATCTTGTAGCTTCTGGGAGCTTGCTTTTAAGTCTCTGGATGTTGGCCATTGATGGGATTACACACACCTGGGTTCCTCTGCCGATGCGTGAGGCCTCTCCAAATTTTGCTGCTTATTCTACGAATTTTGAGAGTTAGTCAAAAAGTGTTTTTGTTTTGGAACTACACCCAGCAGTGCTCAGGGGCTACTCCAGCCCATGCCATGTCAAGGATAGAATCCAGCCATATTGCTTGCAAGGCTTATGCTCCAGCTATACAGCTCTCTCTTGCTCAAGAGAAGCAGACTTTAACAAGCAGCACCTTTGTAGTTTTAGAGTGTATACTCATCAAACACTGACTGGTTGGTTAGAAAAGTTTTGTTAGCATTATAGATAAAAAAAAAAAAAGTTACAGTGGAGGCTTGGGGTCACACCCAGTGGTATTCAGGGCTTAATCCTGTGCACTCAAAGATCACTTATGGAGGACCTTATGGGGTGCCAGGGATCAAATCTGGGTTGGCCTCATGTAAGGCAAGTGCCCTGTCCGCTGTACTGTCTTTCTGGCCTCTATAGTTAATTTTTAAAAGCTACAATTCTGAAATATTGAAGGGGCTCTTCCAACATAGGGGGGAAGAACTTAAAAATTGGTGACGGGTTTGCGGTCTTTAGAACCTAGCCCCCCCTGACCCAGTTTAAGGAAGGAGATAGCAGGTCTGGGATTAAGGTGTTGGCCTGCGTGCAGCTGACCCAGGATCCATTCCCAGACCGTACAAGGTCACCTGAGCACTGCAGGAATGATCCCTGAGTACAGCCAGGAGTAAGCCCAGAGTACCACCAAGTGTGGTACTTCTACTCCCCTCGCTCACCAAATAAAAAGGCAGCAAATACTTGTTCCTGAATTGATGGGGGAGGGAAGGGGCTTGAGTGACTGGAAAACTGACCCGAAAAGGAGTTTTTCTAAAGGGAAATCAGGTCACACCCTACCACTTATAATTTCATTTTCTTCTTCCTTGCCAGGTTGTTAGCTCCAGACTGTGAAATAATACAAGAACTAGGAAAACTCTACCCACTGGAAATTGTATTTGGAATGAATGGAAGAATATGGGTTAAAGCAAAAACCATTCAGCAGACTTTAATTTTGGCAAATATTTTAGAAGCTTGTGAACACATGACAACAGACCAAAGAAAACAGATCTTCTCCAGATTGGCTGAAAGTTGATTTCTATAGCTTTTGATGGGTCAACTGAGCCAAGAGACTGGGTTTCCTGGGCAGTGTTTTTTTTTCAGGTGAGCTTCTCCATTAATCTTCTATTTATGAATATACATATTAATAGAATTCTTAATCTGTAAAAAGTTACCCACGTTGCTGGTGAGAAAAATTACAATTTTTTTACAATAAAGTCAAGTTATTTATTTTGTGTTAATGTCCTCAGTTTTGTTCTAGAGGGAATATCCTATAATTTGAAAGTGGCTAATTACTTTGTGATACTAAAAGGTTCACCAAAGCAATTTGTATATAAAAGTATAAGAAAGCAAACAAACTCACTCTAATTCCATTATTTAGAGGGTAACAGTTAATAATTATAGAAGTTTGCTTTATTTTTGTATTTTCATGGATTGTCATTCTTAGTAACTGCAAAAGACACATTAGTTAAACCAAACTCAGTAACTTGGCTTTCATTCTCAACATCTACATACAAGAGTATGTCTTTAAAATTGTAATTACAGGATTTATATACTATGCCCAGCTCAAATAACACTTAGTAATTTTTATTATTGCTATTGAGAATTCAGTAGTTGTATAGTAGTTCCATGTTACGGGCTATTTGGGGTTTGTCTGGTTTTTGTTTTTCTATCGATTTGTTTTGAGGATGTCTGAATCCAAATACAGACATTTTATTTGCTAAAATCATCTAGAAACTGAATTAACCTGCTTAGGCTTTTTTCAAAAATGGTTGAGGTTTGTGATAAAATTGGCAAAGAAATTCTTTTAAAGCCCAGAGTGAACAGAAGCCTGTGAGCTCTCCAGTCATAGATTAGAGGATGCTCCGGGAGCTAGGGCTGCAGACTGCTGGAGACCGCACACAGGAAGCTGACAGATTGTAGGACTCATTCCACATGCTTGTGAGGATCAAAAAACATTCCTAAAGGGGTTTCTTGAAGGATGGGCTGTTTTTAAGTTAACAAAAAACAACTTACTCCCCCCTCCCTCAAAATCTACAAATCCTGAAATATCAAATTATGATGAGGACAATTTTTTTTGGAAACCAAGAATACCCTTTCTGAACTTGCTAGCTAGCATCTTGAGCTACCAATTTTTTAATACTTCCAGAGTAACTGAAGCAATTTTATCTAGCACAGGAGGAAAGGTATCCTAAGTTTGTGTTCTAAGAGGTATCTAACTTTCTTGCATCACCTGCAGTGTATTTCCAGCTACTTCCAAATTAGAGCTAATATTGTATTTGCTTTTTCAGTTTTTTTTGTTTGTTTGTTTTTGTTTTTTTGGGGGGGTTGGGTCACACCTGGTGATGCACAGGGGTTCCTCCTGGTTTTGCACTCAGGAATACTCCATATGGGATGCTGGGAATCGAACCCGGGTCGGCCACGTGCAAGGCAAATGCTCTACCTGCTGTGCTATCGCTCCAGCCCCGCTTCTTCAGTTTTATCTCCTATGCATACAAAGATGCTTAGCAAAATGTCCTGTTAAGCTACCATTAGGAAGAGAAAAGCCCTCCACATCCATACACTAAACTTGGTTGCTTTAGTGTAGGAGAGTGATTGGCAGCAACAAAGTATGAGCAGTTAGAATAGTTTGATCCTGAGAAGAATGTACATCATATTACTAAGTTAGGGAAAGTGGCATGATCAGAGGAGGCTGAAGAAAGTCACACGGTTTCAGGGTAATTAGTGAAAATTTTATTTCTGATATCATTTAATCATCTTTTTACAAGGAGTAGTAGCTTAGTTATAAATAGGTGTACAAAAGATTAACACATAGTCATTCCTTGTTTTATAAACTTTTTACTTTGTCATCATATATCTGGGCACTTCCTGTGAGCTAGGCACTATGGAAGATACAAAAAAACAAAATGTGATCCCTGTTAATGTTAATTTACAGCCTAGTGGAGAGCCAGAATACCATGTAAAGGCAAGTATGAGCCATTGCCACTCTCTGCTGGGCTCTTTGCTCAAGGCCCCTCTGGCATCTTTCCTCCTACAGCTGTGATCTTTGCTGCCTGTCATTCTGTTGCGTTCGGGAGAACATAGCCTTTTCTGGGAGAAACGCCTTTCTTCAGTGCTTCAGGCCAGTTTTGAGTCTCAAAGTATGTGGACAGGATATCAAATACTGTTAAAAGGGTAAACAGAAAATAGGGTCACAGGAAAATAAATTAGTAAAAATGACTAGAAGAAAAGGATTTTTTGGAATATGTCATTCAAACCTTCTTTGCACTATATATGATTCTGGGAAGAGAAGCACAGACACAGGGCCGTGTGGAAAGTGTTCACATTGAGGAACAAAGGGGCTGTGAGTGGACAAATGCTGAAATATGCAGGAACACAGAACACTGGTTCTAAAGGAAAGGGGCTGTGACACAACCTGGGAAGAGCAAGGGAGCTGTCTGCGATGCCTCTAAACTTGAATGTGAAGGATAGCAGGGTGTCCTAGGTCACGGTGACAGTCTCAACCATTGTTGACCTATGTGGGAAGTGGAACGAGAACTAAAGTGCTGGAGGCCAAAGAAATAGCCAAAATAGGTGGGAGTGCATGTTTTCCATGCCAGAGGCCTGGATTTGATCTCTAGCATCACAAGGCCCCCTGAGCACCATGCTGGAAATTATTAGCAACTGAGAACTATAGGGTGTAGCCCCTTCCCAAACCAAAACACTACTTCTGAGTGGCCAGAACACAAAAGTGCACACGGTAAGTACAGTAGTCACAGGCGAGACTAACATGAGGATCATTTATCATTTCTACTGAACAGTGCAAAGCAGCGGTCCTGAGGCTAACAGGTTGGGTGTGGGCGTGAGTAGTACCTTGATTGATCGCCAATATCTCTGAGTGATAGTTTTTCTCATTCTGGCATCTGACCATGTATTCCTGGATTGGCAAGCGAGCAGTTTTGACCGAGTGTTCTTGGGCTTTTTGAAACGTCACTTTCTGTAAATTAAAAATATTTTTCTTACTAACACATGCATATACTCTAGTAATATGCATATCAAATTGTGAGAAACCCCACTTACCATCACGCTCATTTCCACTTTGTGATCATACATTAAGAGTACTCTGGGTTCAGGGAGACAGTTCAAGTAGCATGTGCCTCATGTGATTCCCTGGTTTCCATCCCTGGCGCGGCATGCCCTCCCCATGGACCAGCACCACTGGGTGTGGCTTCAGGAAGCCCACTAGTATTCAGTCAACAGTTTGCATCACTAAACATTGCTGGAAGTTCAGTCAGACACCCACCACTTGGGGTGACCTCAATTTTTTTTTTTAAAGGACATTCTATGAACATGGAAAAACTGCGGAGTATGAACAGTATTACAGAATGAAGAGTAGTAGCCTGTGCAACAATACTTCATTTATTTGGGGTCATTTGTCTGCTAGCCTCAATACTACTTAAAACAAAGAAGAAAATGTGTGAAAAGAGGCTAATAGCCACAAAAGTTATTCGTATCACTGAGAACACTCCTAGCCCTAAATCAGTAAGATCCCATTCTGGACATGTGGCATTTCCACTTCAGAGTCTGTTGATAGATTATTGATTAGGGGAACCACTTTTAAATCTGGTAGCTCAACAGCAACAAATATATTGTTACGGTAAAAGGCTAAATAAAAAGGTTTCTGAAATTTCCAAAAGTGGAAGAATCCATTTAGGATTGCAGTTTACAAACTGACATTACTTTTATGATATCCTGAATCAGCTTGAAATTTAAATGGAAGTTTAAACTATATTCACTACCTTATAAGTTTTAGACTTCAAGATTTAGAGAAAGGTTCAGATTACGGAGGTCAAATTAACACAGTTGGGTTTGAAAGAGTTTTCAAAGTTAACTAGTCCAGAAGACACGCACCCACCCAATGTTTGTTTATCCATTGTGAGTCCCAAGTAGCAGTCGACATTTTAATGGATAACCCTTTCACAGTTCCAATTTTTCACAGTACCACATTAATAGGAAACCTTGATATTAAGCCACATTTACCATTTTCCTTCTACTCATTTGCTCTAGTTCTCCCTCTGAGCCACTCCAAATAAGCTAAATTTTAAGTGTCTGAAACCATTCAGATACGTGAAGTCAGTAATCGTGTGTGTCTCATGTATATGTATTTATATATACATATGAGTAAAATACATTTGTAAAAAAAAAATGAACATCCACAACACTTGCATGTGTCATGGTTGATACACATTAATTGTTGCCTCATGTAAAGGATGACATCTCACTGTCCTTTTTAATGTGCCTTTAATTTTAACCATTATGTTATATTCATGCATTACACTAATTCATAAACATAAGTAAATTATCAGTATTTGGATATTGATAAGTAAATTATTAATAAATATTTGGATATTTAAAAACTACAATTTGTATTAAAAGCCCAATTCAACAAAAGGAACAAGGACACTACAGTTGCCATTATGGAAAGATATGTGCCCGTGCGGGGAAGATGGTCTACGAAGGAGCAAACAACTCATAAAGAACAAAGAGTTGTAAAGAATGTTGTCAGGGACTGCATTTATAGTTGGTATGGCCTTTCGCATCACAGGGGGCTGACCTGGTTTCCATCCTGGCAACCCGTATGATCCCCCCAAACCCTGCCAGGAGTGATCCCTCAGCACCACTTGGGCATGCCACTTACCTCCTCCACCCACCAAAGAAAAAAGAATGCTGAGTCAGTGCCTGCCCAGTCAAGATGAGAATTACCCTTGCACAACTAACGGAGGAGAAAAAAGGAGTCTCACCACGTAATGACCGAACACTCTCCATTCTAATTCCTGACTGAATTCTGTCACTATCTAGAATGGGTTTCTCTTTGTTTTGTTTTTGGGCCACAACTGGTGGTACTTAGGGATCATTCCTGTGGGTACTGAAAACTGAACCTGAGTTGGTCTTGTGCAAGGCAAGTGCCCTACCTGCTGTACTATCACTGCAGCCCCAAGAATGGGCTCCTTCCTCTGGTTCCCGCTTAGTTTTCAGGTCCTTTGGGCATGTTAATGACTGAACAAGTACCTCTAAAAGCATCACTTTTTGAAACATACCTTCTGAATGCTTTCGTCCACAAGTCCACCAAGGACGTAAACTTTATTTGGATCAATATCTTCAAGAGCTAATGAAAAAATGAGGGCCATTGAGATCAATTCTGTTTTATAATTTCTAAATCCAAAGAAAGTAAAAGTAAAGATTTGTTAATGACAAATGGCAGGAATTTACTAGCTAGAAAATAAAATACAGACCTGCTAATTCTCAGGTGGTGGTGGGGGGGGGACATTTAATTAGACAAATCAATGACAAATCTAACCATAGTTAGAAAGGAGACAAAAGTATAAAGGGAAGTGAAATAATTAGAGGATAATACCAACATCAACTCAACACCAATTCATTTGAGAATTATGTGACATGAATGACTTTTTGCGGGAAAGTGTATCTAAAGTTGCGCTTAAGGAGGGCCTGTGGCGGGGGAGCTGACCAGGGATGCTGGGAATGACTGCCAGAGGGCACGAGTTTCCAGAAGGGATGAGAGCAGAACCTGGTAGGACACGAGCCATGTATCCAAGGAGACATTGCCCAGATGAGGTGCACTGCTTGTCCTCATACTCCTTGGGTGGTGCTAATAAATTTGCCACAGGGAATAACAAGATGAAGGGCAAAGAATGTGCTACTCAAGTACATACCGTGTTCGGAGTCGGGAGTCAGGTATACCAGGGTGTCCAGCGGAAATACACTAAAGCAGTCTTCCTCTGTTCTGTCCAGCTGGAAAAGATAAGCCCAATGCAGTGGGAGCTGGGCTGACATGGCCCACACTGCAGCATCTAGTAGTGCTCAGGCATGGCTCCTGGTGCATTTATGGGGCTACAAGGCTGACAGCCTATTTACAGAATACAGCTGGGGAGGTGCAATAGCAAGGCAGAGACATTCAACCCTATAGAATGAGACAAAGTACCGGGACCCACAGACATAACCGACTACAGGGGAGGGAGTGACAATGCCAGGGACAACCTTGAAAAAAGACTGGAACGTCTTTCTGGAAAACAATATGGACAGTCCTTCAAAAACTAGAAATTGAGCTTCCATATGACCCTGCAATACCACTTCTGGGAATATATCCCAAGGATGCAAAAAAGCACAGCAGAAATGACATCTGTACCCATATGTTCATTGCAGCACTGTTCACAATAGCCAAAATATGGAAACAACCCAAGTGCCCAAGAACAAATGACTGGTTAAAGAAACGTTGGTACATCTACACAATGGAGTACTAGGCAGCTGTTAGGAGAGATGAAGTCATGAAATTTGCTTATAAATGGACAGACATGGAGAGTATCATGCTAAGTGAAATGCTTCAGAAAAAGAGGGACAGACGTAGAAGGACTGTACTCATTTGTGGAGTATAGAATAACATCACAGGAGGCTGACACCCAAGGACAGTAGATACAAGGGTCAGGGGGATTGCCCCGTAGCTGGAAGCCTGCTTCATGAGTGGAAGGGAGAAGGCAGATGGAATAGAGAAGGGATCACTAAGAAAATGATGGCTGCAGAGGCTGGGAGATGCATGCCGAAAGTAGATAATGGGCCAAACATGATGACCTCTCAGTGTCCGTGTTGCAAGCCATAATGCCCAAAAGTAGAGAGACAGTATGGGGAATATTGTCTGCCATGGAGGCAGTGGGAAAGGGGGGGTATACCGGGGATTCTGGTGGTGGGGAATGTGCACTGGTGGAGGGATGGGTGTTTGATCATTGCATGATTGTAACCCAAACATGAAAGCTTGTAACTATCTCACGGTGGTTCAATATAATTAAAGAAAAAAAAAAAAAAGACTGGAAAGGTGTGCCTAAAAAGAGGCAAAACTGACCTACACAGAGCAGAGATGCAACCTATCTATGACACGGCCCAGCTCACCCTTCACCTCAACTGTCACCTCAGACCTCCAGGGGAGGCCGCACTACCCAGTCTCAGCTACATAATGGAAAACAGGGACACTTCCTAGGAACAGATCTGGATTCTTGCTCTTGTGTATCGAGCACTAAATTTATGAGACCACAGGGAATGAGCTGAAAAATGCCTCAGTATGCCCTGAAATTCATCTTAAGTCCACAGAACTCCCATAGTTTTCCTTCTGAACCACTGCTGGTGGGACTGTTTCCAGCCTTTTTGGGTAAACGATATGGACCAAAAACTACAAATGAGGTGCTGAAGTGATAGTATAGTGGGTAGGGTGTTTACCTTTCACATGGCCAGCCCAGGTTTAATCCCTGGCATCCTCACCAGATGTGGCCCAAAAACAAAACCTACAAATGGATCTCCCATATAATTCCATTCTCCCAGTAATTCCATTTCTTGGCATTTACGCCAAAGGGCCCCGAAACTATTCAAAAAAGACACTGGCACTTCTATGTAAATTGTGGCATTATTCACAATAGCCAAAATATGGGAACAGCCCGGTTATCCAAGAATAGATGACTGGGTAAAGAAACTATGGTACATATGCAGAATGGAATACTACTTAGCTATAAGATGAAATGTAATTTGCTGCTATGTGGATGAGTCTGAGAGTATCATGTTAAGTTAGGAGAGGGACAGATATGAATGACATCTCATGGGATATAAAAATAGAAGGGGCTGAATAGCATAGCGGGTAGGGCCTTGCACGTGGCCGACCCGGGTTCAATTCCCAGCATCCCATATGGTCCCCTGAGCACTGCCAGGAGTAACCCCTGTGCATTGCCAGGTGTGATCCAAAAAGAAAAAAAAGTAAGAAAACAAATATTCAAAAGCAACAGAAACAAAGACCTGATCTTCAGCAGGAAGCGTATCACTGGTGAGGAGTGGGGTGTGGGGGAGTAGGACAGTAGGGATTGTGGAGGGTGTCTGGTGTTGCAGTGTTTTCTGTAAGAAACCCTGCCATTACCAACATTATAAATCAATGCCTAAATTACAATTTTTAGAAGTTTTCCATCCTCCCCACTGCACCCTCACAAACCTAATTCTGCTCTAATGAGAAATGGTCTTGACCTTTCTTCCACATCATCCATCGTGGAATATGCACTACAGTATACAAGATACAGGACAGAAATGCAGCTCTAGATACTGCTAATGTATCTGATAGTGTGGCACCAGCTTGAAAATCAAATTATTTTTCTTTATACATGAATTCAGGTAACAATGATGTAAGAGTATGTTTTAGGGGACACTTTCACACCTTCTTCAAAATGTTACACTACAGCTACCCCCAAAGTACCAATATCCCTCAGCCAGGCCACAGAACCACCTTGCTCTGACCTTTCTCTACCTCTGATAATCTTAGTTCCGTGACTTGTGTTGATGGATTTTTTTTTGTTGTTGTTGTTCTTTTGTTTTGCTTCTCTGACCTCCCTTCTCTACCTCTGATCATCTTAGTTCCATGACTTGTGTTGATGTTTTTTTTTGGGGGGTTGTTCTTCCGTTTGCTTCTCTGGATCCTACATTGAATTTTTTTTTGGGGGGGGGGCAGGGGAGGTATGGAGGGGTACACCACACCGGGCTGTACTTAGATCTTACTTCTGGCTGTGTACTCAGGGATCACTCCTGGTGGTACTCATACGGGGTTTAAGGGATTGAACCTGGGTTGGCTGCATGCAAGGCAAATGCTTTAACCACTGTACTATTACTTCATCCCCCTGCATCTGAAACCAGTCTTCCTTAGTCTGACTGGTTTCACTTTGCATGACCCCCTCCAGAGTTCCAAGAATCAAAAATTTAAAATGTAAGAAATATGAACGGTTCTCAGTATTCTCAGACTGAACAATTTATGCCACAACCTACCTCTCAGATGACAATTCAAACTCACAAAATGAGGCTTACCAGATAACTTGAAAAGCCATCATTCATCCTCAGACACTCTTCATACAGGGGACTGTCTGTTGTGAACCCCGTGAGGTAGATCCAAAATGGCTTGTCAACTTTTTTATTTGAACCATACACCCTTCGGATCTGTCCAGCCAGTCTGCTTAGTTCCTTCAAAGAAATAAAAAGAAGTCAGGGTAAGAAACTGCCCACGATAATTCTTTGTCAACAAATAACTTTTGAACCTGTTTATTAGTGCTGCTCTGGAAAACCTCACTAAGAGGAACCATATTACTCCAGGAGTGAAGATGTGACATGCCAGGGCAAGCAAATTACAACCCAAGCACACCTTCCTCTTTCCCCGGAAGCACATACCTGGTGATACTCAAGGGCTAGTCTTGGCTCTGGGTTCAGGAGTCACTCCTGGTGGTGCTTGGGGGAAGATGGAGTGACAGGGATTGAATTCGAGTCTCCAGCATGTAAAGCATAACGCTCTGGCTCTTTAAATTGTCTCCCTGGCTCAAACTAAGCTGCTATTTCTCTGGGATAAAGTGTGAGGCACTTTATAGGTAAAAGTTGGGGAAAGTGAGAACCCCACTTCCTTCTGGACCTGCCATCATATGTTTATGAAATTATAAAATTAAATTTTCATTTTTATCTAAAAATCTATGTGTTTACTGTTTAACTCGTTAAAAGAAGTTAGATTACATAAATTTTTATTCTCCGTCAAATAAAACTTCTCCCTAATTTCAGGAGCTGCAACAGGGTTGGAAGTTTTGATTTTCCACCCGGATTCTACCTTGCAGAAAGAAACACAATCTGATTTCATTTGGTTAGATACAGAAAAAGCTGTGGATTTGATATAATTGGTTTGAACAGCATAAAATTATTGAGGGGCTTGAGCGATAGTACAGCAGGTACAGCATGTGCTTTGCACATGATCAATAAGGGTTCATTTGATTCCTGGCACCCAGATGGCCCCTTAGCCCACTAGGAGTGGTTCCTGAGCACAGAGCCAGGAATAAGCCCTGTGCACTGCTGGGTGGGGCCATAAACAACGAAAATTTTAGGCAAAATGCCTAAAAATGAAGGCCCAATAGTATGTACCACCTTGACATACCAAGAAACCAGAGGACCCTGAATGGTGTAACTGCGAATTTTTCTCCTGATTCTGATCCCATGGATAAGGTCCATGAGCAAAATATTTGATCTTCTAAAATTCTAAAAAAAAAAAAAAAATTGGTTTGGGGCCACACCTGGTGATGCTCAGGATTATTCCTGGCTCTGCACACAGGAGTAATCCTGGCAGTGCTCAGGAGGCCATATGGGATGCCAAGGACGAAACCCAGGTCAGTTTCATACAAGGCCACCGTCTTACCTGCTGTACTATTTCTCCAGTCCCCCTATTCAATCCTTTTTATCAAGGGGACCAGGCCTAGTTCTTGTTTATCCCCAACCAGCTGATTTCAAGTCTTTGGAAGCCCAGAGAATTATTCCCAACAGCCGAAGACAGGCTTCTGCAAGAACCGTGTGTTACTCGACTCTTCTGATAGCACAGAGCTGGCTTCCCAGAGCCCCTGGTTGTCCATTCTGCCCCTGGACACATCACCCTTAGGTCCCTGCAAGATAAGCAGGGGCACTGTCCCCCTGGAACAAGTCACTGTCACTGTCATCCCGTTGCTCATCGATTTGCTCGAGTGGGCACCAGTAACGTCTCCATCGTGAGACTTGTTGTTACTGTTTTTGGTATAACGAATACGCCATGGGTAGCTTGTCAGGCTCTGCCATGCAGGTCAGATACTCTGGTAGCTTGCCGGGCTCTCTGAGAGGGGCAGAGGAATCAGAACCCAGGTTGGCTGTGTGCAAGGCGAACACCCTACCTGCTGCGCTATCGCTCCAGCCCCTGGAACAAGTAGAGGTGACAAATGAGCTGTCATCTCATCTGGTGTGGAGTGTCATGAATTCATTCGTCTCCAGAACCCTGAGGTAGAAATTCCCCCTCACCAAAACTATGAACAGGAGAACACTGAAATACCACACTACAAGAAGAACTCCCACGCGCCTGTAACATGCAACCGGGCAAATATTCCTCCCCAAAGAAGGTCCAAGATTTCATCTCAGAGGAACTGAAGTCAAACGATACCATGTAGGCTGGGATCTTATCAATAGACCACAGAGGACTGCGGGCTCTGAGGTCCAAATCAGAGTTCATCTACTTTGTGGGAACTTGAGCTAATTCAGTTGGGTTCAAAACTGAAGAGAAGGTAAAACTGCAAACTAAACCAGAGAGTGTCTCTTCTCTTCCTTTATCTCTACTGGGGCAACCACGTGTACACATGCTGCTGGTTTCTGACAGAATCACACACGTGAGATCAGGCCCTGCTGTGGGGGGCAGGAAGTCAGAGCTCAGTGGATAACTTACTTTCTGTGACATGTGGTGGGTCATGCTCAAATCAATACAGAGTCTTGGTCCTGAATGTTTAGCTTCCAAAAGTCTCTCCTTGGCTAAAGCTCTCAGAAAACGTTTGCTGTGCTGGGGGCAGATGCCTAGGGCAGAAATATCAGGAAAAAAAAAAAATCAAAGGGAGGAAATGGGAATACGATTCAGGAAAAAAAAATCCCTCCAGCCAGGTGAGGGGCTTTTTTAAAAATGAAAACAGAAACTCATGTACAGTAGTCGCTCATTAAGGGGTCAAAGCAGAGAGCTGAGGACTGAGTGCCTGAAAGCATTTTGTGGGGTTCAAGTCAAAGTTCATCTACTTTCTTTGGGATCTTGAGCAAGTTTATTTACTTATTTTTTTGAGCCTCCTTCTCATCACCTGCAAAATAACAACAGTCAAAGTACCTACACTTCTAGGAACCTTCGTAAAACTCTCAGCCTTGAGTTTAGTACAAGGCCCTAAATAAATGCTTATGATACCATTCTTTCTACTTCTCAACTTATAAGTAAATGTGCACTAGATAGAATGTATTTGAAAGGCCGCCTTAAAGTCTGTTTTCTCTGATATTTTTGTTCCCCCCAAAGAGGACAATAGATCCTACCTCCCAGATGTTTCTTTTTTACCTAAACAATATTCCCACTCCCCTAGGAACATGCCGTCACTCCTTTGTATCAGATCAATATGATGACCCCCGCAATCCGATTTATTGCTACCTGGATTTTCTCCACGACTGGCTTTTCTCCTTTCCTTTTCTTGCTTCCTTTTGCTCTTCTTTGCTGCCACTACTTTTTCCCAGTGTCTCTGTTTTCTCCGGACATTTTTCTTATGTTATCCAGAAAACAAAATTGTTTGAGAACTTCGTAAGCACCAAAAAGGAAAATGAACATTAGAAACAGTTACTTAATTTGTATTTCATTTCGACATAAATTCAGGAGAGAAAAATTATATTAGTTTTAAAAACAGAGATAAACTAAATTGTGTTTCAAGAACACAGCCCCAGCAAAAAGATAGGATGTGCCCAAGGCCCTAATTCTTTAGAGACAGTGTCTGGAGCAATTTAGATTTCCTGAGGTATAATTTCTGAGGTACATAAAAAAAATCTCTTGGGGAATAGGACCTAGGAATTTTTGCTGGATCACAGCAGTGGAGGCCAAGACTGAGAAGAAACGCAAAAGTTAAATCACCAGGGACTGGAGCAATAGCACAGCGGGTAGGGCATTTGCCTTACATGTGGCTGACCCGGGTCCGATTCCCAGCATCCCATATGGTCCCGAGCACCGCCAGGGGTAATTCCAGGAGTAGCCCCTGTGCATCACCAAGTGTGACCCAAAAAGAAAAACAAAATCAAGCAGTTGTAGAGAAAGATAAGACTTCAATTATCTACACACTGGATGCTAAAAAGCTTGTTTGGAATGGGAACGGCAAGAAGAAAAAAAGCATGTGCATCAAGAAAGGAAGACAGTGAAATTGCTAGATATCAGTGCAGAAGATGCAGAAAGATGGGAGAGGAAACAGAAGAGGAAAACCCTGACCTGGGACTCTAAGATTGTACTGAAGGGGTCCAGTAATGCCCAGTGTTGTCAGCTGACCAGATAGGGTCAAACCTGACATGAAAATGTATGAGATGGAGGAAAAAGCAAATTGAAAAATGAGACAAATATAGCTGGAGATGGCTTTATATTGACTACATAAAGGAATGCCAAATTCAACAAGAAGGCAGAAAAGATTCTATGGGGATACACTGCTGAAATTAAAAACTGGAAAGAAGAACCCTTTTGACTGCCACATTGTACCATTAAAGTAGGATTTTCTGTGTCTGTGTGTGTGTGGGGGGGGGAATCTCTCAAAAGCTAAAGATAGGAAGGGGTAAGGCTCTTGCCTTGCATGTGGCCAACCCCAACTAGATGCTAGGTACAGCTTACAGTTCCCTGAGGACCACACCAGGAGTGACCCTGGGTACAGAGCCAGAAGTAGCTCATAAGAACTCTCAGTTGTGGCCCAGAAACAAAAATACAAGACAAAAACAAAAAATTGCTCGAGCTTAATTTACTTTTCCTATAGCTCAAATAACAATAACAATAACAATGACAAACAACAACAACAAAACCAAAAAACCCAACCCTGAAATTTTAAATTCGAGAACAGGAAACGCATACCTTGGAATACACTAAATCCATTCCTAGCCATTTTGCTATCCACACCTGTCCTTAATACAGGGTCCCAGGCAACTCATAGCACTCACCGAGCACCAGGGCGCACTGCTTGTGGGCAGGGCCTCTCCCTTCTGTGGGTCACACTCCACGTCAATCTGCAGGAGCCCAAAGCTTTCTGAGATGCCCTCTTCATCCAGGTCCCATACGAGGCCATCTGGTTCCCGCAGCACATGGGGCTCTGTTTTAGAGGCAAGATCTTCCAGTTCGCAATCCATGTGCTTAGTCCTCTTTTGCACCCAGAATAGAAAAAGGCACAATTATATGAGGCACGACGGTATTGGACTTAAAGAGGTCTTTTCCTAGGTGCAAATGGCAGATGGTATTGTTAACTTACTGGAAAAGTGAATAAAATACAAGCAGATTTACTGAACTGAGCAAAGTCCTTCAGAAAAATGAATCAGCATAGAAACTTGTAGGACAAAAATGTGGTCATTCCTCAAAAAAAACCTAGGAATTGAGCTCCCATTTGACCCAGCAATACCACTTCTGGGAATATACCGTGGGGGTCCAAAAACACACAGCAGAAACACCATCTGCACTCCTATGTTCATTGCTGCACTATTCAACATAGCCAGAATCTGGAAACAACCTGAGTGTTTGAGAACAGGTGAATGGATAAAGAAACTATGCACATCTACACAATGGAATACTACGCAGCTGCCAGGAAGAATGAAGTCATAAAAACTGCTTCTAAATGGACACGAAGAGTACCATGCTGAGTGAAATGAGTCAGAAGAAGAGGGCGAGATATAGGATGAATTCACTCATTTGTGGTGTACAAAAACATAGTAGAAGATCAATACCCATGACCGGGGGAACAGGGTAGGAGGACTGGCCAATGGTTGGAACCAACTGCAACTGTGTCTGGGGTGGAGGGTAGGTAAGATAGAGAAGGGACCCCTATGACAATCACAGCTATTGTGATCACTGGGAATGATCATGCTGGACAAGAACTGAATGTTAAAAACAGGTAAAGGGGTATTCCTGATAGTCTTTTAGTATTTGTATTTTTGTATTGCAAACCACAATGCCCAAAAGGGGAGAGGGAGAGCGGGGAAAGAGGGACGAAGGGGGAGAGCGAGAGGGAAGGAGGGAGGGAGGGAGGGAGGGAGAGAGAGCAAGAGCGAGAGCATCTGCCAGAGAGGCAGGCTGTGGTGGTCTTGGGGAGGTGATGGGAAGGAAACTGGGGACACTGGTGGAGAGATGGGTGTTGGAACACTGTGACTGGAACCTAATCATGAACAGGGAGGGAGGCAGGGAGGGAGGGAGGGAGGGAGGGAGGAAGGAAGGAAGGAAGGAAGGAAGGAAGGAAGGAAGGAAGGAAGGAAGGAAGGAAGGAAGGAAGGAAGGAAGATTCCAGAAGGACAAGCACATACCCCTTACACCTGGTCTTCCTGCTTCCCCACTCCTTCAGAGCTGAGATGTGAACAAGAACATCCTAGGGGAGGGAACGCAGCCTAACCCTATTGATTTCCAGCACCACGTATGGTCGCCCAGTAGCACCAGGAGGGACCCCTGGAGCACAGACCCCCAAGCACTGCAGCGTGTGCCCCAGAAGAACATCCTAAATCACATCAGTCCTTCGGCTCGGTACCCGCAGACTCCCCATGCCCCTCCAACAGCCCCGATCCTGACAGCGGAACTGCTACGCCGCTGGTCATGAACACCTGGCCCCCCTCTCTTGTGCTCTGCACCCAGCGACCCCCGGGGGGCGCGCCGCCGCTCTCTCGCCTTCCACCGCGCTCCCGGGGCTGAGGTCCCCCGCGCTCAGCGGCGGGCACTGCCACTCCCCAATACGGCCTCTGTTTCCCGCCTGCACTCGGCGCCCCGGTGCCGTCAGCGCGAGCTCGGCGCGCTCCCCTCACGCTGCAGGTGCGGAGCTCGGAGCCCCCTGCAATAGCGCGGTCACCCCGCCTCCAGGCTCCGCACCTTCCCGCGACGTCGCGGCCTGGGCGCGGGGTAGCACGCGGGCCGCACGCTAGCCCCAGCAGCTCCACGCCCAGGCACCAAGTGCGGGGCCCGCAGGTTGCAAGGGAGGCGCCAGGAGCGGGAAATAACCCCGCCAGGTTCCCGAACCCCAGAACCCCCCACCCCTAGCCTACCGGGCAAAGGAGCCCCAGCATACCTGAGCCACCGCTAGCAGCCACGCCCGTGCACAGTAGGCCACGCCTTCGAGTCACTTCCGGTTCCGGGCCCTGTCGAACAGCATCCTGGGAATTGAAGTTTTCGCCTGGCCACTCCGCGTGCAAGACGCCTCCAGGGACTTCAACCTTGGAGTTTCGCCCGCCTGGAGTGTTGCTTCACACTCTGAGCCTAGGCTTCCCCGCGGTTAGATAGCGATTCCAATCTCAGCGCTCTCTCTGTCTCTGTCGCTTTCTCTCCCGTGTATAGCTCCGCTTCCCTGCCTCCCAACCCTAATACACACACACACACACACACACACACACACACACACACACACACACACACACCCCACACACACACACGACTCTTCCACAGACTCCCTTAGGATGCTCAACCTTTCAGAGGCCGCACCATGAATGAGCTGGTTATACCCACCACCCAATGAGACACAATCCCCTTCTTTTTGCTCAGCCCTGAGGGATCCCAGTTTATTCCTTTCCTTCCCACCCCACCACCACCACACCCCCCGATCTTACCCCACAGTTTCATCTTGGGGAGTTAGATACCAGAGCACAATTTAAATTCTGAAACCAAAATTCTTTCCCTCTCTTTCTAGCTACCGACAGGCTTTTCCTAAAAACCCAGCCCTACCTACCTCTCTTCTTTGTTCAGAAACTGGGGCTGGCTTGCAAAGGGCTCAAATGGTGTGCACAGGTACACACACACACACACACACACACACTCTGGCCTTACTGCTCATGGCTTCTTTTCTACAGAAATGAACCACTTCACTGGTCCCACTGCTCCATTCATTTGTTGATGAGCATGTCTCTCTTCTATTCCAAGGACCCTCTGTGATATCATATTTGGATGCATTTTTGTTTTGATTTCTTTAAGGGCCACATCTGTCAATGCTCAAGACTTACTCCTGGCTCTGTGCTCAGGAACCAAGTGCTAGGAAAGTGTCTTCCCCTGGACTCTCTCTGCCCCTCTACCTGATGGAAGAGGTCACCTTCTCAAGGCCTTGCCTGGCTTCCCTCTCTCACCCTTCCTCCAGCTTGTTGTGTCTGAGCCCCACGACTTCTTGAAGTGCTTCAAATAAAGGTCTCTGCAGGTATGTTCCCTTTCCTGTCACATTTTCCACAGTTGGCTCCTCTGAATACTCAGGCCTCTGCTAAAACATTTCCTCTTCAGAAGCTAGAGTGATAGTACAGCAGGTAGGGCGTTTGCCTCACAGGAGGGTGATCTGGGTTTGACCTCTGGCACCACACATGGACCCCAAGCACTGTTGAGAGTAATTTCTGCATGCAGAGCCAGAAGTAACTCCTGAGCATTGCTGGGTGTGGCCTCTCCACCTCCAATCCCCCCACAAAAAACCCTAACCATTTGCCCTTTTAAGAGTCTGTACTGGCTCATCCAGTTCTTCTTGATTTTATTTAAACTATCACTGTGTTTCCTATTAACTGTTAAGCTGCTCAAGAGAACTATATTGATCATGTTTATGATATATTCTCATGTTACTGCCCAGTTTGTTGACCAAAGATGTGATTTTTTTTTTTTTTTTTTTTTGCTTTTTGGGTCACACCTGGCGATGCACAGGAGTTTCTCCTGGCTTTGCACTCAGGAATTACCCCTGACAGTGCTCAGGGGACCATATGGGATGCTGGGAATCGAACCCGGGTCTGCCACGTGCAAGGCGAATGCCCTATCCACTGTGCTATCACTCCAGGCTCCAGAAACTCAGACCTTTTTGTTTCTCGTTTTGTACTACCTCTTCTGCCCCTCAACACATTTTTTAATGTACTAGTTTGAATCCGTGCTACTCTCATCAAGAAACTTTCCTTCCAGCTCTCTCACCCAAAATAACTTCTCTTCTTTGAGCTCTTCAAGCTCCAATCTGTTCTCTATGAAGGCCTTGAGGTAGAGGATCAAGTAAACCAGAGGAAGGGGCCCTGAGCATAGGCTAGCTGAAATTTACATCACAGATGGTAGCCTCAGGGTCAGAACCAGTTGTAAAGATGAGCCCATTTCTGCCTAACTAAATAACCTGAATCTAAGCTCAGTGAGAAAATTAGCCATTGTCCTCCTCACTAGAGAAGTATGGGGGGTGGGGGGGCAACTGCTCCAGATGGGGAAGGGGGATATGTGCTCTCAATCTGAGGTTTCCTTCTTTTTTTTTGCTTTTTGTGTCACACCCGGCGATGCACAGGGGTTACTCCTGGCTCTGCACTCAGGAATTACTCCTGGCGGTGCTCAGGGAACCATATGGGATGCTGGGAATCGAACCCGGGTCAGCCGTGTGCAAGGCAAACGCCCTACCTGCTGTGCTATTGCTCCAGCCTCTGAGGTTTCCTTCTTATTTGAGATTACTGTTCCCCAATTCTAGGGACTGAACAGGCTCAGCTCTTGCTTCAGCTCGGGGGCGGGTGAGGGGAGGATGGGGGGAAGGGAAGAGGAATTAGGGGCACTACAAACCCCTCCCATCCTCTCACTGTCACTGTCATCCCGTTTCTCATCTATTTGCTTGAGCGGGCACCAATAACGTCTCCATTGTGAGTCTTGTTGTTACTGTTTTTGGCATATCGAATACACCATGGATAGCTTTCCAGGCTCTGCCGATGGGCGAGATACTCTCAGTAGCTTGCCGGGCTGTCCAAGAGGGGCGGAAGAATCGAACCCGGGTCGGCTGCATGAAAGGCAAAAGCCCTACTGTTGTGCTATCGCTCCAGCCCCCTCCCATCCTACTTGGGAGATTTCTTCCTGTCTTTCTTGCTCCTGCCTCCAAAAAATGCTTCACTGTGAGATTAGTCACGCCATGCCTTCTCCTATCTCTCAACCTTCAGTGGTAATTATAAGAATTCACAACCCCCCGCCCACACACCAACCCACCCACCAGTGTTAGTTAGAGCACAGCACACCTTTCTTGATGGTTTCTGGCTCTGTGCATCATCAAAAGATCCTGATCTCAGGTTGAGACCAGGAGGTCCTGAAGACAGGATTTTCCAACAGTTATTTGCCTACATAATCCTGCATCAGACATCACATGACATAGATGTAGAAATGTTGAAAGAAATAAACCGGTCCATGGGATGGTGGACTGATTGATTTCCAAAGACAGATGTGTAAATGTCCAGTGGTTTCTTAGTTATTAAACCACTGACCCTTGGGATCAGAGTGGGCAAGGCACTTGGCTTAATGGTGCACACTCAGATTTGATATCTGACACCCCCTGTGGTCCCCAAAGTCTCTCCAGGAGTGATCCCTGAGTGGAAATCCAGGAGTAAGCCCTGAGCACCATCAGGCATGACCGCAAATCCCAACAAAACCCAAACTTAAACGCAAACAAGCAAGCACAACTCTTGCCCTGTGAGGTGGCTGGACCCATTCCTTCTCATGGAGGGAGTGTGCACTTCAAGGATGCTGCCAGGGCAAGTCCTCCTTCATTTGAGCTTTTCAACAAGCATCGAGGGGGTTCCCAGATCTGCTGGAACTTAGTATTCCTCCTGGAACCACAGAGGAAAATATCAGCTCCATACCATAGTGACCCCAGGTGGTTAATGGCTTTGAGGGGAGAGAAATCAAATGAAGAAGGAAACAGACATTTGAGGGCATGTGACAGGGGCTTCAGTCTTCCACGATTATTGATTGGCCACGATAATGCTGCACACCCTCTACTTTGAGGTGTTGTCCTCAAAGTTGATCAGAAATTAGCAAGAAGGGCGGAGTGACAGGACAGGGGGAAGGGCATTGGCCTTACATGTGGCCAACTTGACCTCAATCCCCAGCACCCCATTATGGTCCCTTGAGTCCTGCCAGAAGTGACCGTGATTAAAGCAGAACCAGGAATAAATCCGTGAGCACCAGCAGATGCGAGCTAGCCAGCACATCAGACCCGGGTTGAGTGGAGGTGACAAGCATTATGGCCCTTTGGCATCTGGAACAGAAGCGCAGAGCAGAACTTAGAACACGGTTTCTCCCCTTCCCCCACTGCCTCCCTCTGACCCTCCTGTGGCTTCCTGTCCTCCTGTCTACTGTTGACTCGCTCATCTTGTTTCCTGGTCCCCACTTAGGTGATTTTCTTTTTATTTGAGGGGGGTCACATCCAGCGATGCTCAGGGGTTACTCCTGGCTTTGCACTCAGGAATTACTCCTGGCGGTGCTTGGGGGACCATATGGGATGCTGGGGATTGAATCTGGGTTGGCCGAGTGCAAGGCAAACGTCCTACCTGATGTGCTATCGCTCCGGCCCCAGCCCACTTAAGTGATTTTCATGTGTGCGCTCCTCCCTGCAACATACCGGGTGCCCACAAGATACCCTATGCCCCCCCATTTGAGAAAGCTGCATTATAACACAGGCCAGTGCCCTGACTGAAGCCTGAGCTCCTTCCCTACGTGGGTAAGGATCGTGTAGAACTTGTTTTTATATTTTTTATTTTTATATTTCATATTTTTAGTTTATACTTAGTTTTATTTTATAAATATAAATATATTTTATATTTATATAGAAATATATTTATTTATATTTCTATAAATAAATGATGTGGCTCTTCATCGTTTTCTGCTGAAAAAAATACTCAAGTCCTTTTTAATACCACACATTTAAACAAACTGTTGTTCCTATTGTTACTAGTTTACGTTGCATGAAACAACTTCTGTGTTCAAGAACCTTGTTAGTTTATCCAAAAGAAACAGGTCTCTAACAACACTCATAAGGAGAGAGAGAACAAAAGGGAATGCCCAGCCACAGAGGTGGGGAGGGGTGGAGGGGAGGGGAGGGAGGGTGGGAGGGATACTGGGAACATTGGTGGAGGAGAATGGGCACTGGTGGAGCGATGTAAACAAAATGCAAACACAAAAGTTCATAAGTTTGTAACTGTACCTCACAGTGATTCAGTAATAAAAATAAAAAAAAAAAAAGAAAAGAAAAGGAAACTGGTCTTTTCTTTTTTTCTAGACTGGTCTCTAAAAATATCCAGTCTTTTCCTAGAATAAGTCCTGGCAAACCAGTTAGTAGTTAAAACTAGCAGAGGGCCAGGAATGTAGCTCAGTGGTACAACATTTGCCTTGCGTACATGAGGCCCTGAGCTTGATCCCGGCTCTTCAAAAACAAATAAGTAGAATAACAACTGGTGACGGGGTGGAAAGGATGTCTCTTGGTGTGTGGCTTCCTTCTCATTTGAGATCGCTGTCCCCCTGGTGGTGCCAGGAAGGGAAGAGGAATTAGGGGGCAGCACAGAAGGAGCACTGGCGAGGCAAGGGGGGCCCTTGAATGAACTTGAGTAGTCCTAGGTATATGTTTGAACTCTCTCAGCTCAGCACTGGAGCAACAGGACAGAGGGTAGGGCATTTGCCTTACATGCGGCTGACATGGGTTGAATCTCTGGCACTGTATATGGCCCCCCCAAGCCCCACCAGGAGTGATCCCTGAGCACAAAGCCTGCAACAATCCCTGGGCACCACCACTGGGTCTGTTCCCAAATGAAAAAGAAAAAAAACCCAAAAAGACAAAAAACTGGTAGTGAAATAAAACCTTTTGGACACGGAAGCTGGGGAGAGGCATTTCAGGGCTATCTTGCGATCTGTTTTCCTGACATTTTGAAACAGGATGCAGGGAAGGTATCAGAGTATGAGAGGCTTCCTTATACTTTGTGTGTGTGTGTGTGTGTAGGGGGGTGGATTATTAACATTGAAAAATTCCTAGACTTCTATGTTACAACATGAGCAATATTTGTGTTTCCTATTTACATAAGATAAATCTAAATCATTAGTGGTATTGTCTAAAATCCCACCAAGATGAACAAGGAGACTTTGACTCAACCTGAATTAGTGACAAAGATACTGAATACATTTGTGTGTTTGTTTTCTTGAGCTACACCTGGTGGTGCTCGGGCCTTCCTCATAGGTCCTCATAGGTGACACTCAAGGTCACTCCTGGCAGGGGTCTGGGGCCATATAAAGCAAGCACCCATGAGAACATGAGACCCAGTTTACAATTCACAACACTTTAAAGTACACCTGCCAAAATAGGCTTGAGGGTGAGAAGGAACATGAGAACAGTGGCAGAAGGAAGTTGACACTGGCGGTGGGGATTGGTACTAAACGTTATATGCATAAATTGCAACTATCAAAACCTTTGTAAATCACAGTTCTTCAATTAAATTAAAAAAATTCAAATGAAATGTTTAGTTGACAAAAAAAATAAATAAATAAAGCAAGCACCCAGCCTGCTGTACTATCTCTCCAGTCCTCTATATGTTTCTTTAGCTCTAATCCTAGTCTTTTCTTGCGAGGTGGTGGAGGGGGTAGTTCTCCTAAGAAATGCTCAGATCTTGGGTCCCTTCCAGGTGACACTTGGACAACAGGCCAATGGCTCCACATGAGGCCCGAGAACAACGGTGCTGCGGAGGCCCTGCAGTGCTGGGAATCTCGGGGACACCCTGGTGGTGCTCGGGGGTCTCCAGGCCCACACCTGGTGATGCTTGGAGGCTTCAGGGCTGTACCCAGAGATGCCCAGGGGACCATGTGGTGCTAGGATCCAATCAAGGCTGGCTGCAGGGAGTGCATGTACCTTAATTCCTGCACTATCTTTCCAACTCCTGTTCTCATATTATCCTTTAAGGTTAGTAAAACTCAAGATTTTCATATTCACCATTTAGCTATTTTTGACAGAAATAGGGTGCAAAATTCAGGCGTGCAGTGAATTTCAAATCCAACAGCTACCACGGGGGCCTACTGCCACCTAGTGGCAATTTATGCTTATGACCGTGAGCAGCCAAGAGAAACAGGCTGGTGACCACAGTCTAGTGTATGCCCTATCTCCTACTCTGGGAGATGACTGTCAAATTCGCATGCTAAGTGAATTCAAAACTGCATATTTCCAGTGCTTTCCTCCCTTTGACCCTGCCTCCTTGAGATCATTTGTGCCTTCCTCTCCCTTCTGCCCTCTTAATAGGGCTCGTCCGTGACTGGCATCAATCTTAGCTTACCAGAGGGTTTGTGAGCATCCTGACCAGAGGCAGGGCTTGTCACTCCCCTGGTCACTCCTCTTGAGTGACCTAAGGTCCTAGCGTGGACCAACGCAATTGAACTATGCCGGGACTATGGAAAGGTGTCAGCCTCGCCCCCAAGCTGATGACTCTTAGGACTGAGGCCACGATGAAGCAGCGGTTTATTTGAATACTCTAAGTGGTAAACATGTGAGGGATGGAAGGGGAGGGAGATGGAAGAGGCTGGCCGGGGAAGTGTCCGGGCCATGGGTTGGGTGGGAAGAGGTCACAGGGCCGGGGACGCCCGGAACTTCTGGTTCAAACAGAAGACGGCGCCCGTGAGGGCCGTGCACTGGCGGGCCAGGAGCTTCACGCTCAGGTCCTGGTAGCCTCTCTCGCAGGTCAGCTTAGCGGCCTCCACAAACTGGTGGTAGTTGTGGACCACGTCCCTCAGGTGGCTCGCCGCCTCCCGATGCCGGGCGGAGCAGAGGCTGCAGTCCGTGAGCTGCAGGCACAGGCCGGCCAGCTGGACCAGGTGCTGGAAGGTGTCGCGCAGTGCGCCCTGCATCTCCTCGGGGGACTGGTCCATCCGGATCACGTGCTGGCAGCTGGACAGGAGCTTCTGGGAGCCCATGCACAGGCGGCTCTGGCTCTCGGAGAAGTGCCACGTGCACTTCTCGGGGGGATGGTTGTGGCCATTGGCCTCGGAAGCTTCCAAAAGGTGCCACAGCTCCTGCAAGCTGTCAGTGAGGTGGGCGAAGCCCTCGTGGGTGCTGGCGGGAGTGGCCTTCAGCTGTCGCAGAGTCCTGGAGCAGTACTCGGGCCAGATATGGCTGTTCCTGGGCAGGGGCTCGGGGCTGCAGCTGTGGGGCGGGGACGGCCTCCAGGGGAGGGCCAGCGGGCTGCCCGCAGCAGGCGGTGCAGTGAGGGGGACCGTGGGGTGTGCCTCTGGGTCCCTCTCTTCCTCCTCCGGGTCGAGCTGCAGGCCGCGGAAGCAGGTGGCATAGGACAATTGGCAGCTGCACTGCTCCAGCCCCGCCCGGGGGGCCGCCGCTGACTCATTCATGGCCACAAAGCCCAGGGGCGTGGCCACGCGGAGACCCGCAGGAATCTCCGGGTGGCTTTTAGCAGCAGAGCACAGGTAAGAGTTCTCGGCGGGAAGGCAGATGCCAGGGTTTTCGGGCCTCAAGCAGGGCTGTGGGCTGGCGGAGGGGGGCTGCTCTGGGGGACGTGGGCGTAGCTTTGGCAAAGAAGGTCTCTGATTCGGACAGATCTGCAGGAGACCGTCCCCAGGGTGGGTGGCTTGCCCTTCCACGTGGGTTAGAGGCTCCGGCTGGACCCGCTCCACAGGAGATGCGCACACGGCGGTCTGGTCCAGCTCAGTCAATAGCTTTTGCTCTGGGGCCTCACAGGCTTGGTCTGGGGTTTCTCTGCCGAGTCTTTGGGGGGCCCCGGGGGAAGGAGGTGAGATCTGCTCAGTTCCTGCTCTAGGATTCTCCGAGGACCGAGCGCCTGTGATGCCCCCCGCTGGGGTACTCACACCAAGCGTCTGTGGCACTGCACCTGACACATCGCCGCCCACCTCACCCGGGGGGTCACGCGGATCCTCTCCAGATCCGTCCTCACCTACGTGGGCTCCATTTTCATCTGTGGTGTCGCCGTCACTCCCCCCAAACAGCGGCCCCTGTTTCTCATTGGTAGGGGCGCAAGCCAGCTCCTCTCTCGAACCTGTTTCCTGTTCCCCGCTTCCAGGACTGACTGGAGGAGACTCTGTGGCCGGGGGGACAGTTCCTGGCGTGTGATCTGTCGACGAAGATCTCAAAGCCATTTCCAGGGGGACCCCTCCTCGCCCAGACCTGCTCCCGGCACAGGCGTGGTCTGGCCCCGGGCTGGGGGCCGCGCAGACTCTGTCTGGGTCTGGGTCAGAACTGGAGAGAGAGGACGTGCTGTCCCCGAGCTCCGCAGTGAGCTCTGTGGGGGCACAGGCATCTGAGTGCCGGCACGAGGGCGGTAAGGCTTGGGCCGGCCCAGCCGGAGCAGCAGCAGGGCCCGGGGAACCGGCACGGGAAGGCAGAGGGGGGGTGCCTGCCCGGGAGGTGGGCACAGTGACGGCCAGAGGGGCCGCCGCCTCCTTCTCCTTCTGGCTGGGGTCAATCCGGAGGCGAATGGCTGAGATGGAAGATACCCGAGAGTCCACGACCGACTTGGTCTCCATGGTCTCGGGCTCCATCTCCATGGCCCGGGAGGCGGGGTTTTTGTGCTCGGCCCCCCTCAGGGGGGCCAGCAGCCCCAGCGCCTTGGTCTCCAGGAGACCCGGCTCCCCGTGCATGTCCTGCAGAGAGGACACGGTCGGGGAGGGCGTGCCCAGGGCCAGGTAGGGCTCCCGCTCGTAGTAGCAGACGTCGTCCACCGTCTCCAGGGACACGGAGGGCATCAGGGGGAATGAAACCTGGCAGGTATAATCCGTCTGCAGGAAAGACCTTCTTTTTCTCAGGCTCTTGGCGTACTTCTTCCCCACGCCCCTTCGGCTGGGCTCCCTCCCGTCCGGCCCAGGCTTCAGGCTCTCCTCGGGGCAGACCTTCCGCTGCAAGCCGGCGGTGCTGGGCTCGGCGGCAGAAACAGCGCTGGGCCCTGGGAATCAAGAAGGGGGAGAGTACATAAAGACACAGAGACACGCAGAGGCGTCACAGAACCTGAGCTCGGCACCCCCGGCTGCCCGGGTTCGGATCCCGGTTGGGTTGTACGGTGGGGGGTCAGTAGAGACCCATTCCTCCAGTGGACTCAGCGGGAAGAGGCCCATGAAAGCGGGATTTATGGATTTGGTGCTCAGTGACCCAAGAGCCATTTCATCATCTTTGGGTCACAGAACCCCAACTTCCTTTCAGGGAACGGCGTTATCCCCAGGCCCAGTCTGCGGGGACTGTGGAGGAAGGTGGCCTGTTGATGCTACCCAAGCGGTAAGAAGTACGATGTGGGCACCGTCAGCCACAGACTTTCACAACTTCAAACTCAAGCACATTGCTCGGAAACACATTCTAGGCTTATTTTTAAAAAGTGGGGGTGTGGCTTAACTGTAGAGCATTTGCCTCGCAAATGAGAGGCCCCTGGTTCGATCCCCAGGACTAAAGAAAAGAAATGAGAACAATTATTTATTATATATAATATTACATATTTATCTCAGGTTTGATTCCTCCGCCCTTCTCGGAGAGCCCAGCAAGTTACCGAGAGTAACATGCTACCGAGAGTAGCATGGCGGAGCCTGGCAAACTACCCGTAGCGCATTCGATATGCCAAAAGTAGTAACAAGTCTCATGATGGAGACGTTACTGGTGTCCGCTCGAGCAAATCAATGAGCAACGGGATGACAGTGACAGTGACATTATATATTTATATGGAATACACATATATGTGTACATATGTATAAATAGAGAGAAGGGGGAAAGAGGGGGAGAGAGGAAGAGGGAGAGAGAGGGAGAGGGAGAGAGAAGGAGAAATAGAGGGAGAGAGAGGGAGAGAGAAAGGGAGAGAGAGGGAGGGGGAGGGAGGGAGAGAAAGGATCCCTGACTTCATTGTTGCTGCTGTCGTTCGTTTGTTTGTTGTTTTGGGTCACACCCAGTGATGCTCAGGGGTTACTCCTGGTTCTGCACTCAGGAATCGCTCCTGGCTGTGCTCAGGGGACCATATGGGATGCTGGGGATCGAATCTGGGTTGACCACATGTAAGGCAAACGCCCTCCCCGCTGTGCTATCTATCACTCTGGCCTCCCTATTGTTTTTGTTTTTGATCTTGTTGGAGGGAGCCAGGTCCAGTGGTGTCCAGGGGCTATTCCTGGCTCTGTGCTCAGGAGTCACCCCTGGTGGTGCTTGAGAAACCAAAGGAGGTGGTGAGAGGGATCTGTCAGATTTAAAACACTGGGGGGTGGGGTGGGGGTGGCGAGACCAGCGGGCTTCAGAGTACCAGCACGGTGCAGTGCTCCAGGGATCAAATCCTGGTTTCTCATATCTCCCGGGTGTGGATTCTGCCTTAGCTGCCAGAGCCCTTTTGGGGATCACCTGCCCACTAGCCCCCCCCACCAGGCTCTTCCTGCCTCAAGGCCACAGTTAATACCACATGGGGGTCAGTCACGATCCCAATGCTTCCCTCTGTGGAACAGTCTGTCAAACTCTCTCCTCCTCGGTTCTGTCCATCTGGCAGGGCCCCATCCACGTGCCCCTTCTTACAGGAAGCCTTCCCCGATGCCCTGGCATTGAATTCATGCCTCTCCCACTGCCCGCTACTATTTCCTGCATCTCCCTGGCCGCCCAAGCATGAGGTCGAGCACCTTGGTGATTTTTCCACCGAGCTCACCAGGACGTCCTCAAAAGAGGACCGCGTCTGTCCTCTGCCTCCCGCATCAAGTCTGGTCCCTGCTTCCCGCGCAGGCTCAGGAGCTGCCCCGCCAGCTGGCAGCAGGGCTGGGGTGGGGGCCTCACCTGAGAGGGGGTCGGGCGGGGTGAGCTTGTCGGCGGCATCGTAATACTCCTCGTCCGAGCTGCCATCCTCAAAGGCCAGCGGCAGGTGTGGGGCCAGGGCTCCCAGTGTGGACCGGGGCCGGGCCTCCGCCCAGCCCTGCTGAGCCCAGGCGGGGGGCCCGGGGCCCTGGCGGGACGCCGTGCTGTCCGAGCTGTCGCTCAGGTGGCTGGCCGGAGAGACGCTGGAGCACAGGCTGTAGTAGTCGCTCCGGCTGCCCTCGTACAGCTGGGGGTCCAGCCGGACCACGCTGAGCTCCGCGCCCCAGCCGAACATCTCGGGGGAGGAGCCCTCGGGCAGCTCCCGCCGGGAGCGCTGGGGGCTGGTCCTCTGGGTCAGGTCCAGGAGGCAGAGGAAGCCGCTGGTGTCCAGCTGGTTCTGCTCCTCTGGGCCCTGGGGACCCGAGGGGTCGGGGAAGCCCCTGGAGCTGAAGTGGAAGAAGCCGGAGCGGCTGGAGGAGCAGGCATCCAGGTCGTCCTCCTCCAGGGCGTCCATGGACTCGCTGGAGCCGCTGGTCCGGCAGCCGCGGCTCTCGGTGTTGGCTGAGTCGGACGCCTCGGACTCGGCGCTGTCGGTGGTGCTGTTGGCCGCTGTGCTCGGCCGTCTCCTGGCCCCGTCGGACACGGCGCTGTCCCCAGCGGGTGACAGCGTTCTGCACCGGCCCGGCTTCAGCAGGCGCCGGTCAGAGAGAGCGTCCAGCACACAGTCCAGTTCCGAGGACTCCTCCGAGTCACTGCACGCCCGAGACTCGTAGCCTGCGATGCCGGGAACAGGGAAAGCTGATGGGAGGGTGTGCGGGGTCCACAAGCCACTGGCCTCTCCTCTCCCCACCCCATCCCCCCATCTCAACTCTGGGACTCAGGACTCCGGGTTGCCCCCCCTAACACCAGGCCTCTGTTTCCATATCAGTCTGAACCCCCAAAGGAATCAAGATTCCCTCCCTCCCACCTGCCAAAGACACTTTCTTTATGGGGGGTTTGGGCCACATCCAGCTGAGCTCAGGGCTTACTCCTGGCCCTGCACTCAGAAATTACTCCTGGTGGGGGTCAGGGGACTGACTCTATACGGTGTCAGGGATCAAATTCTGGTTGGTCACTTGTAAGTCAGGTGCTCTCCCTGCTGCACTATCTCCCCAGTGCCCCCCTCCCCCCACCCTGCCTGAGACTTCCCATTCCTGGAACTGAGGTGGGTGTGCAGTGGGTGCTGTCCCCAGCTCTGCTGAGTGCCTCCGTCGGCCTCTGTGCACAGAAAGACCAGAGAGGGACCCGCACAAAACCAAATAGGTCCCCTTCCCTGACGGGCAAGTCAACTCAAGGCTGACTTCCTGGGGAGGTGATTCTGAGGCCGCTGCATGAGCGCTCACTCTGAAGCCTGGTCTGAGGGACCCTCGGGCGCTGCTGGACTTGGTGGGCTGAAGACCCTCATCCAACTGCAGGCACTGGGGGGAGGGTTCCTGGCCAGAGCGCAGAGAATGTTGATCCAGGTCTCTCATCTCTCCCCCACCTTCAGCTCTGGAGCACGCTCTTACAAACATTTCTCCTGATCTGATCGGGACTCCCTGCCACCGTTGGCTTCCTCGGTATGGCGGGAAGAGGCTACACTCAGGAAGTGGCATCCCCACTTGTGGGCCTGACCACTCTGGGCAGCCTTCCCAAGCTTCAGCCCTACTGTGGGCTTTTTCCCAGGATGCATGACCTGGCCCTTGTGACCTGCCTCCCAGGGGTCCCTTCTATGCTTGCTGTCCTTTGCCAAACTGCAGAAGGTTCATGCAGATCCATTTCAGTGGAGCAAGAGAGTTTTTATTAAAACTCGTTTAGGAAGATCGGAGGGGAGAGATAGAAAAGGATGTGTTCAGGAGAGATCACGGGCTTCTCCAGGGGAGAAACTGGCATGCTAAGAGACGGAAAGCAAGCTGAGATGTGTGTTCCAGTCCCTTGAGGTCCTTTTCCCACGCTGACCACTGTCACCTCCTTGGCAGAAGCAGCGTTCCCTGGCCACCAGACCTCCCTAGAAGTGGGCTTTCCCTTTCCACAGCTTCCCTGTCCAGAAGGCCATGCGTTCACATCAGGGCTAAAGACCAAGGTCACACACACCCAGAACCCCTTACTTCCGAATGACTTCACTTGCTCTCACTATCCCTGTGGAGAAGATGCAATGCAACGGGGTGCCATTTTTTTTTTCACCATCCCCATGTTCAGTAACATCACACCGGAAGCCCGGCATTAGCCATGGGGAGAGTGTTCATACCACGGAACTAAACCATTGCTTCCGATCAGAAAGCTAAGCTCTGTTTTGGCTTTGTCCCCAGCAGAGACAGTTGTAAAACACTGATCAACAAACCAGTGGAAAAATGTGGCAGCTGTTGGGCTAAAACCAAAGCTGGAGAGAAACTGAGAATTTTTTTTTTTTTTAAATCTCAACAGACCTTTACACCTTCATTCCTTTGTCGGGGAGTGTGGGTTAGGCCTTACCCAGCAGCACTCAGGGGCTGCTTCTGGTTCTGTTCAGAGGTCACCATGCTCAAGGGGAATATACATGGAGCTAGGGGTTGAACTGGGGTCTGCTGCATGCAAGGCAAAAGCCTTAACCCCTGTACTGTCTCTCTGATCCCCGTTTCTTTCTTGGTGTGATTTTGAGTCTCTTTTCTCTCTTCTATCTCCCTTCTTGTGAACATGTAAGACTGATATTTCTGTTAGAATGCAGGAGCATGCCAAGAAGTGACTAGGTGTGGAATGGGAAGCCAGGCCATCATTACTTTCTGAACAAACAAGTGCTGTTTCTTTTTTTCTGACAAAGAAAATATATCAGGAGATCAAAGAGACGATCTTTGGAAACACAGCAAGGAATCAGAGACCTGTACCAATATTCCTTGGCTTTAGGAGACTGTCAAGTAGCAGGAAAGCTCCTCTCAGCTTCCGGAAAGACCAAGAGCTTAGCAGGAAATAGATGGAGAAGCAGCTGTCACCTACTTGAGTCGACATCTCAACTCCATTCAATCCTGCACCTGCCTTCGGGCACCCTGATGGTCGAGCCCAGGGAAACGGGCCTGTCCTTATTGGGGGGTGGGCAAGGTGGAGAGCCAGGGCCTCACCTTCTTCAGCGGATACCCGGTGCCCTTGTTGTTTGCTTCCAGGCCAGAGGAAAATGGGGGTGACTGGGTCAACAAACAGCCTGTAGTAGCCGGCAATCAGGCAGGCCAGGTCCTTTGCACTGTTGCACTCCAGCAGCAATGAGAGAACCTTGGGAGGCAAAGAGCGCTCTTAGCTTACGAAGGGAGGAGGGAGAGTCTGAGATGGGTGAGGAGCCATTGTGGGGCCACTGGTAGGTTTCCAAGCAGGTCCAGTCGTGGCCCCTTGACAGGACCCCTATCCTTTCACCACTAAGATGTGAAATGAACCCTCACATGTACGCGTACAGCCACATGCAGCAGGCTTCTCCCACCCCATCTCAACAGAGTTTCCTGCCTCTGACCTTCCTCCATCCCAACCACCCCACGTGATGCTGTTTATCCAAACACGGGGCCCTTTCAAGACTGGGGGAAGAAGGGAAAGGGTGATAGGAAGCAATGAGGCACCACAGTGGCTTATGTTGAGATTGAGGTGAAGAAAGGCAGGATAAATGCAGGACCTTTCAGATGACTCAGAAAGTGCTCTGCATCATTGACCCATTTTAACCGCTGCCACTCAAAACTCTTGGGCGGCCATTCTGGTCTCACGCATGTGACAGAATTAAAGACATCTGTCTTTGGTGCTAAAAAACAGCGTTCGTGGGTGCTCCCTGCTAAGTTTCTGAACCCATCGTCAGAATCGTTTATATCCAAACCCATATAAAGTGCCCTAGAAATAATTTAGCCCCAATTCCAGAAGCTGGATTTCCCCGGGCATTACCTTGATGTCTTGGAGATACACTTTGACCATGCTCACTTTCTCCGACTCCTCTGTCAGCTCCACACGGCTGATGCTTGCAAACTCCGCCAGCGTGGACATGATGTTGAGTTTGCTATTGATAATTTGACTAATCCCATACTTGGCTCCAACTAGAAGGGCGATGTAAGACTCTCTATCCTGTAACTGCAGAAGAGGGCGAGAGGAATTTGTCTCTGTAAGCCCTTGAGAGGAGGTGCCCATGTGAGACATGAAGCTTCTCTCTGCAAACACCTGGATTCTGACTTCATGTTCTCATTCCCACTTTCCTAGAGAGAGAGACTCTATGTACAGCTGAACTGAGTATGACTTTATCTCACCTACCTACACAATAGGGCCAGAGAAATAGTACAGGAGTTAAGGCACTTTGCTCTGCATGTGATGGATCTTGGTTCAATCCCTGGCACCATAAATGATCTCTGAGCACCTCCAGGGTTCACTCCTGAGGCCAAAGTCAGGAATAACCCCGGAGCATCGTGGATGTGGCCCAACACCCCCACCCTCGAATTCAAATAATTTGTTTTGTTTTATTTTGGGGTGCCACAACTGGCTGGGCTCAGGGTTTATTCCTGGCTCTGCATTCAGAGATCACCTGGTGGGCTTGGGGTACCCTATGAGGTAGTGGCTATTGAACACAATCAGCCATATGCAAGGCAAAGCACCTTACCCAATGGACAAAAGTAATTCTTTTTTTAATTCTTTTTAAAAAGACCTGTTTTGATAGATAGGCAAACCATAGGACAGTTACCTGTCCCACAGACAATCTGTCTTTCACAGCCATGCATATTTCACACATGTCCCACACACCCTAGTCCTGGTATTTCTTCCCTGTCATCAATACCATGGAAATTGTGACCTTTCTCTAACGAAGCTCATTATGCCAACCACCTGGGGAAAGCTTTCGCTTGATCTGTCTTCCTTCATTCAGAAAAGCCTTCCCATACCACGTCTTCTGCATTTTGTGGGCAGGACTGAGCTGTGACATTTATATTATCACACCAATTTGCATTTGAGTCTCATATTCATGCTAAACTCCCCGATGAGAGGGTCAGTTTTGACCCCTGCACACTGCCAGCACCCTGGGCCCATTCACTGTGGTTGGCTGCTTCTCCCACTCAGCTCTTTCCTGATGTAGGAAGTTAACAAGGTCTGGGGCCAGGCCATCAACAGTGGAAACACTGGCCCTTGGGAAAACTGGGAAAGTTTTTCTTGTGCATTTTTTGTTCGGTTTTGGGTCACTCCCTACGATGTTCAGGGGTTACTCCTGGCTTCTGGCTATGCACTCAGGAAATCACTCCTTGTGGCACTTGGGAGACCATATGGGATACAAGGGATCGAACCTAGGTCAAACACATACAAGACAAGTGTCCTAACCTCTGCACTATCTCTCCATCCCCTTCTTGTATTTTTATGTCTTCCTGTGATCTAGTCTCGTCCCCCGTGAGGCAGCATTCCTTCTCCCAGAGAGATTGCTGAGTTCACAGCCAGGAGTAAATCCTGAGCACTAACAGGTGTGGCCTCCAGAGTAAAACAAAACAACAGCAACAATAATAACCTCTAGTCGGTCTATTGTCAGGTTTTGTGCTTATGCGGTCTCGGATTGAGTACGAGGGAAGAGGCCCTACGCCAACTCCCCCTTCATCCCACCTTCCCTAACTGCCAAGGAAATGATGTAACTGGACCAACTCCTCCAGATCAAAACCAGAGGGGGTGATTAAGAGAACAGAGGACTTCATGATCCTGGAGGCCCACTAACTACTTCCAGCACCCAGCAGCTTCTTGCAGAAATGCCTCTAGACTGTGAACTAAGCTACAGCCTCATGCCGCCCCGGGAGGGGAAAGGTTTTACTCTCTCAGCCTTTCCTTTCCCGGCGGTGTGGTGACCGCCATCTTACAAAGCCCACTAAACAGAGGTATGAGCTTGCAATGATGAGACTTCTGGCAGAAATTTATCTGGACTTTATCACTAAAATACCAGAACAGCCGCGAGACCTCATAGACTCTACATTCTCAGCAATGGGAAACAAACGATCAAATGATGCCTTTTCGGCAGGTTTGATTGTTGGGGGAAAATTCCAAATAATAATAGTGAGTTTTCTGTTGAAATATTGAATGTAATCAAAGTAAAGAGAGAGTCAAGTGAAAATCATCGGCCACACAGGCGGGAGTGGGGGTGGGGGTGGGGTGGGAGGTATACTGGGATTCTTGGTGGTGGAACATGTGCACTGGTGAAGGGATGGGTGTTTGATCATTGTATGACTGAGACTTAAGTCTGAAAGTTTTGTAACTTTTCATATGGTGATTCAATAAAAAATTTGAAAAAAAAAAAAGAGAACAGAGGGCTTCTCTTCTGCTCCTCTTTGCCCTTCTCGGCACCCCGACCTCCACCCCAACACTCCTCAGACCTCCCCTTATTCTGAACAGGCAGAGCCTCTATCTGACAGTCAAGATGACACTCTCTTCTTTCTTTGAGAATTTCTGTTTTCCGCTTCCCCTTTCCCTACCGAATGCTCCAGAGTTGACAGCCTCTTCTCTCAGAATACCTGTTCTCCACTGGAAAATCTGGTCAGACCCAACCTTCATGTCTTACCTGATGCCCTTCTCCTTCCTGCTCTTCCCCTGAAGCCAGCAATGTTCACCTCAGACTCCACACCACAGCCCTGCGCTTCTCTCTTGACTGCTGTCTTGATGGGAACCTCGTGCCATCATTCAATGGGGGAAATCATGTCTTATTCAGCTCTGTCCTATCATTCTCCAGTTTCTATCATGCAGTAGAATGGTAAACATTCCCCAGTGATATTATATTTAGTCTCCCCAGCCAATTCTAGTATAAGACAGAGTCCTCTGAAACGAGAGCCTAAATGATGCACCGCTCTTCAGAAAAACCCTTATAAGAAAAAGATCATCCAGTTCTCTGACACGTACCATTAAAGTAGCATTGAAGATTTTACCACCATACGTCTTGAGTTCCCCAAGGATCTGTAAGTAGTTTAAACGTAGCTGGGCAGCAGAAATCAGTTGCTTCAAAAGGGGAAAAAAAGAAAAGAAAAGAAAGGAAAAGAAAAGGAAAGAAAGTCAGAGTTGTTTACTTTAAAACCCAGAAGATGTCAAAATTCTCCCTTGGGTTTGTTTTTTTTGTTTTTGTTTTTGTTTTTTTGCTTTTTGGGTCACACCTGGCATTGCACAGGGGTTCCTTCTGGCTCTGCACTCAGGAATTACTCCTGGCGGTGCTCAGGGGACCATATGGGATGCTGGGAATTGAACCCGGGTCAGCCGCATGCAAGACAAACGCCCTACCTGCTGTACTATCTCTCCAGCCCCTCTCCCTCGGGTTTTACAAGGGAAACTTAATACCCTATGAGGAGCATGGGAGGGCCCAGGGACACACACCTTCTGTCGGGGTTCCAAGAGATTCTGGTTCCTCTTCATGTGAAAGCTGATGGCTTTCTTGATGTCTTTACCCTTCATGTTTCGGAGTAAAGTTGGAGATATAAAGTTCTCTATTCCCCAGTCTTTCCTGTCATGAGATATTGGGGTCAAGAAGGCCCAATTTTAGAGGATTTGGCTCAAGTGAAGAGCATTATTATATTTGATTCAGAGCTTCGTACGCCTGGAGAACTGCAATTATGAACCTTTTTCTAACTACATGTTAAATAAATAAATAAATAAATAAATAAATCAGAGGGCAGGGAGGAGACAGCTCCAAGGATTACCTTGAATGGGATCTGAGTTCTATCCCTGGGCAATCCAATTTCTCTAAGTACAGCTGACTAGGACCCCTGAGCTCTGAGCACCTCCAAATAGATGGAGGTTTTGAGGAGTGTGTAAATAACTGAACAGACACACATATCTCCTTCGGGAACTTTTGTCCAAAATCACACTGTACATGGCACACGCTTCACACGGCATCATAGTGCCTGCGATCTCTCCAGGCTGCAGCATGGAGCTGGCCAGAAGCCTCAAACTCCCCCAACTTGTTAAAAAATACAGATTCTCACGAACAGCTCTGTCATGCTCTATCTCACAGTGATTCAGTGAAAAAAAAAGTAAATAAAAATTTAAAAAAACAAACCAACAAAATACAGATTCTCAAGACCCATTCTCCAGCTACCTGACTCTGTGTATCAGGACAAGTGCCAAGGATCTATTTTATTTAATATTATTATTTTGATTGTTTTCAGGTGCCAGTGCTTTGGGGGGAGGGAGAGGGGCACCAGAGTCCACCAGGGGGTGCTGGGAGAGTATGCATATGCAGTGCCAGGGGTCAAACCCAGGGCTTCACACAGGCCAAGCATCAGCTCTGTGGCATAAGCCACACCTCTGACCTCATTTTATTTTTTGGTGTGTTTTGTTTTGTGTAGGGGCAGTGCCTGGGCACTACTCCAAACTCAGGGCTCAGAGATTGGTCATGGAGGTACTCTAGGGGTCAGGCAGTGCTGAGGGCTGAACCTGGGCCTTCTGCACGAAATACCTGCATTCAGACCATTGAGCTCTCTCCAGTCCCATCTTCCTTCCTTCCTTCCTTCCTTCCTTCCTTCCTTCCTTCCTTCCTTCCTTCCTTCCTTCCTTCCTTCCTTCCTTCCTTCCTTCCTTCCTCCCTCCCTCCCTCCCTCCCTCCCTCCCTCCCTCCCTCCCTCCCTTCTTTCCTTCCTCCCTCCCTCCCTCCCTCCCTCCCTCCCTCCCTCCCTTCCTTCCTTCCTTCCTTCCTTCCCTCCCTCCCTCCCCTCTCTCTCTCTTTCTTTCTCTCTTTCTTTCTTTCTTTCTTTCTTTCTTTCTTTCTTTCTTTCTTTCTTTCTTTCTTTCTTTCTTTCTTTCTTTCTTTCTTTCTTTCTTTCTTTCTCTCTCTCTTTTTTCTTCCTTTCTCTCTCTCTCTTTCTTCCCTCCCTCCCTCCCTCCCTCCCTCCCTCCCTCCCTCCCTCCCTCCCTCCCTCCCTCCCTCCCTCCCTCCCTCCTTCTTTCTTTCTTTCTTTCTTTCTTTCTTTCTTTCTTTCTTTCTTTCTTTCTTTCTTTCTTTCTTTCTTTCTTTCTTTCTTTCTTTCTTTCTTTCCTCTGGTTTTTGTTTTGGGGCCACATCCAGCGATGGGTAGGGGTTACTCCTGGCTCTACTCCTGGCTCTGTGCTCAGGAATTATTCCTTGCGGTTCTTGGAGCCCATCTAAGAAGCCGGGGATTGTACTCAGGTGGGCCATGTGCAAAGCAAGTGGCCTCTCTGCTGTACTATCGCTCCAGTCCCTCACCCCCACCACATTTTCTTTTAAAATGTGATTCTCTGCCTGAGTTTGCTGTCCAGCCTAAACAGGAGTGTGATAGTTTTAAAATTTTATTTTATATTTTAGTTTAGTTTGGGGGCCACACCTGGGGGTGCTCAGGACTCACTCCTTGCTCTGCACTCAGGGGTCATTCCTGTTGGGCTTGGGGGGACCATATGGGATTCCTGGGATTGAACCTGGATGGTGACATGCAAGGCAAACACCCAATCTGCTGCACTATCTCTCCTGGCCTCTGTGATTTGGCGAGGAAGCAAGCAAACCTGGATGAAACTGAGATAGTGAGAACAGGCACAGAGGCAGGCAGGCTGGGGCAGAAAGGAAAGCAGCCCCTCTAAAAAAATATATGGGCAACTTTACACACACACACACACACACACACACGGAGACAACTTGCACAGCACAGCTGCCCACCAAGGGCAAGGGTGAAACGACAGGGACGGTGGTTACTTTTTTATATACAAGGAGTTAATCTTGGTCTCCCCTGAAGAATCCCAGCACTGTCTATAAAGACCCTGAAAAAGGAAGCCTCAGTTTACCCTTGTCAGCTGCTGTGAACAGTACCGCTCTTTGACTGTTCCATTCCTATATTTTTCACTTCCTGTGAATTCCTGGGCTCTTCCTGATGAATCGGGAGTTAACAATTGTCCAACAGAAAATACTGCTCCAGAGTTTAGGCTCACCTGGAGGCTGTTATGATGGGAAATAACGAGAGCTAATGGCCAGACTAGGACCTCTTAGATCCTTGCATCCTCTGTAACATTCGTGTCAACTGATAAGAAATACGAAGAGCCCAATTTTCATTAAAAGCGCTCACACAACGGAACTTCCCTGCATTCTCTGTACCACAAAGACCCAGTTTTCCTATACCCCCCCCCAAAAAAAAGAGTCACAGTTAACTCAGTCCCATTCTAAGTTCCTCCCCACGTGGGGAGTTTCTTTTCCTTTCTTTTCTACTTTCGAATAAACTTTTATAGTTTCCAACTCTGAGTCTGAAGCTTCTTCATTACTCAATATCTTCATTCTTGAAAATACTGCAGAGCCTGGCACTCGTGGGCGAACAGAGACTGGCTGTCACCTCACTCAAGCTCCCCACTAGGTGGAAGTCTACTGCTCACCCCTAGCCCTGTGTGAGGTTTCAGCCCGTTACCCATCCTTGAATAAACTATTCATTCTTTTTTTTTTCTTTTTGGGTCACACCCGGCAATGCACAAGGGTTACTCCTGGCTCTGCACTCAGGAATTACCCTTGGAAGTGTTCAGGGGACCATATGGGATGCTGGGATTCGAACCCGGGTTGGCCGCGTGCAAGGCAAACGCCCTACCCGCTGTGTTATCGCTCCAGCCCTAAACTATTCATTCTTACCTCCGTCGTAATCCTCCTTCTCATTCAGCTAGTACGAGGCAGACCCCAAACCTTAGCTACCCCTCTACACCAGTTACAATATCTCCCAGAGCAAAGCGCCATTTTAAGCCAAGAATTAGAAACTGCCGGAATCCCAGGACCGAAAACTGTCTTAGTCAGAATAGAATCGGTACAAATTGGCTCATCCCCTCCCACCCCCCCTCGCCAACCCTGCCCCCCCCCCCCAGCCAACCCTGGGGGTAGTTAATTTCCAAGGCCTTTCTGTCCTTAGAAGAACTCTGGAATGAAGCTGTCGACTGATTTCCCAAGACATCCTCCCAGGAGCTGGGACTTTACAAAAGGAGCCTGTCCTTCCATCTGGAGTTGGCATCTGCCCTGGAGGGAGCAGCTGGGTCCAGAGCCAGGTTCTCAGGGAGCCAGGCTGGGTGGGAGAGGGTGGGGAGGGCAAAGGACAGGAAGACGAACAGAGGGGTAAGAGTGGGGGCGGGGTTCGACTCAGTTGTCTTGGCCGGGGACCAGGCAAGTTGTGAATGCCACACACACACAGCTGCTGTGAGTGGGAGACCCCCGCCCCCCGTAGAGTGCCCCAAGCCCCTAGAGCCCCGTCACTCACTCGATGTACTTCAGAGAGATCTTCTGGGGCTGGGCGCACGCGTAGATCCGCTCCTGGATGTGCAGGGCTGCCAGGCGGAGGGCAGAGCTGCATTTCATTTCCACAGCAAAGCGCTCCTGGAGGACGTCGCTGCAGCTCTGCGGGAGAGGGAGGAGATGAGCTCCCTGGGCTGCCCCCCACGCCCCGGGGGCACCGGCAGGCGGCCCAGACGCTCAGGGCTGAGAACTGGCTTTGCTGACTCACGGCTGAGCAGCCTTGGTAAGCTTACGAAGACCCCGCTGAGTGAGGACAGTCAGTCCCACCAGCAGAGTCTCTGTGAGAGTTAGACCAGGCAACACTGATGAAAGCAGGCACTGGGCAGAGGCAGTCATGCAGATTCAAAGCAATGTTTAAGCAATGTTCTTCTTGCTATTTGCTAACTTGGTAACTGTCAAGACTCGGGGCAAGGCAACCCACCATGTTTGGGTTCTCTTGACTAGAAAATGCTTGTGTTTTGCAATGGAATACTATGCAGCAGTTATTAGGAGAGATGAAGTCATGAAATTTGCTTATAAGTAGATGGACATGGAGAGTATCATGCTAAGTGAAATGAGTCAGAAAGAGAGGGACAGACATAGAACGATTGCACTCATCTGTGGAGTATAAAATAACATAATATGAGACAGACACCCAAGGACAGTAGACACAAGGGCCAGGAATACAGTCCCATAGTTGGCAGCCTGACTCATGAGCTGGGGGAGAAGGCAGCCGGGATAGAGAAGGGATCACTAAGACAATGATGGTTAGAGGAATCGTTCGGGATGGGAGATGTGTGCTCAAAGTAGATAAAGGACCAAACATGATGGCCTCTCAGTATCTGTACTTCAAATCATAATGCCCAAAAGTAGAGAGTATAGGGGAAATTGTCTGCCATGGAGGCAGGGGGAGAGTTGGAAAGGGGCGTATACTGGGGACATTGGTGGTGGGGAATGTGCACTGGTGGAGGGTGGCTGTTTGTCCACTGCATGATTGAAACTCAAACATAAAAGCTTGTAACTGTATTTCATGATGATTCAATAAAAAAAAAAAAAAAGCTCGTGTTTTGGTCCCAGATGGGCAAAGCACATGCTCTCCCAGCCTGTAACATGGCTCTTTTGCCTCAGAGTAAAGATGACATCATAAATCTCACCTAAGCAGGAGTGTTAAAGGAGCACCAGCTTAGGGTCCAAGGAACCCAGTTTTAGCTCCTCCACAGTAAAATGGGCCACCTAGGAAAACCACATGACCTTCCTAAATCTTGGTTTTTAAACCTCTAAACCCAGGTGCTGACGTATCAGGCTTCTGGATGAACAATGCCACGAGTCTTCGTTCTCTACACTGCAAATCTCCTTCATGGAGTTGGACAAGGGAACCGTGGGCGGGGGGGGGGTATCCTCGGGCCCCTTCTCCCGAGAAAGAGCATCTTCAGCTCTGAGCTGCTTTGCTGACTTGAGCTCAAGTTCACAATAGCGGCTGTAGCAGCTGTGAGAAGAGCTCCTCCAGCTGTCTCAGGCAGCGTGGATTCGGTCACCTGCAGGTAGAGGTATTCAAAGGCCACGGGGTCTTCCTTCAGGAGGTCCAGCGGGTCCTTGGGAACAAAGCACACCCTGAAGAGGCAACGGTAGTCATGTGACTCCTCCCTTTCCACCACCTGCAACAGGAGAAGAGCCCGTTAATCTCACTGCCTTTGCCCCCGCAGTTGTATTCCAAACACAACTTTTTTTTTTTTTTAAAAAAAAGACCACAAAACATTTCCATTTTTATGTTTTTTCTTTTCGGGTCATATCCAGCAATGCTCAGGGGTTAGTCCTAGCTCTGCACTAAGGAATTATTCTGGGCTGTTCTCAGGGGACCAAAGGGGATGCCAGGGATCAAACCCGGGTTGACCACGTACAAGGCAAATGCCCTACTCACTGTACTATTGCTCTGGCCCCTGATTTCCATTTTTCTTGCTTCCAGGATAGCCATCAACTTTTGCTTAGACTCTCTTTCCCATGCGTATACAAGTAAAGTCACGAAAAAGCAGTTTCCCACTGAATGCTGCTTCCTGCTTTGTTTGTTCATTAATTTGTATTTGGGGCCACACCCAGCCATGATGTATGTTGGGAATCAAACCAGGACTAGCGCAAGGCAACACCTTAAGACTCTGTTCTATCTTTCCAGCCCTGATCTCTGCTTCTCAGATGGCCTTGCAGAACCTGTCCATGGACATCCAGCTTCTGTCAGGTCTATTCTTCCCCACAAATGGAATACAGCCCGTTTGCACCTCACGCGAACCCACCTCCCACTTAACTCGCTTAGAAAGTTTTTTTTCAATTTCCCAACGCTTATGAAATAGAAATGATTTTATTGATTTATTTTCTTTGGGGGGCTGGAGCGATAGCACAGAGGGTAGGGGTGTTTGCCTTTGACGCAGCAGACCTGGGTTCTATTCCTCCGTCTTTCTAGGAGGGCTTGGCAAGCTACCGAGAGCATCTCGCCCGCATGGCAGAGCCTGGCAAGCTACCCGTGGTGTATTCGATATGCCAAAAACTGTAACAAGTCTCACAATGGAGATGTTACTGGTGCCCGCTCCAGCAAATCGATGAGCAATGGGATGACAGTGATTTTGTTTGGGGCAGGAGTGGTGGTGGTGTGGAAGTCAACCCCAGGGCTTCATACATGGGAAGCAAGTGCACCTCTCTGGCCCTAATACAGAAGGGACTAGTGTGTGTGTGTGGGGGGGGGGGAATAAACACTTTGCCAACGGTGTTAGAAGGTGCGTGATGAGAGTAAGAAGTCACCTGCAGGGGCTGGAGAGACAGTACCGTAGTTAAGGCACTTGTTGTGTGTGCGGTGACTACTCCTGATGTGAGTCCACATATGGTCACCTGAGCAGAGCCAGGAGTGGTCCCTGAGCACCAGAGGTGTGTGGCTACCCACCTAACTACCCACCCCCCAAAATTCATCAGTGATGAGGGACTGCTGAGTAGTCTCACGATGCTCGCCTGTGCTGTTCCCTAATTTAAAAAAAAAAAAGAAAGCTCTTCTCTGAGGAACTGAAGAGATAGTACAGCAGGTAAGGTGCTTGTCTCACACACGGCTGATGGGTCAATCCCCAGTATCACATCTGATGCTCCAAGCACCACGAGGAGGTTCCCTGAATGCAGAGTTAGGAGCAAGTTCTGAGCACAGCCACATGACCCCAAAATACCACCCCCCCACCCCAACAAAAGCTCTTCTCGGGACTGGAGCGATAGCACAGCAGGTAGGGCATTTGCCTTGCACGTGGCCAACCCGTCTTTGAATCCCAGCATCCCATATGGTCCCCTGAGCACCGTCAGGGGTGATTCCTGAGTGCATGAGCCAGGAGTGACCCCTGTGCATCGCCAGGTGTGACCCAAAAAGAAAAAAAAAAAAAAAAAAAAAAGCTCTTCTCTTCTCTATTGGTTCTTATTTTGTTCTAGTTTGGCCACATCTGGTAGTGCTCAGGGGACCACATGAGATGCCGGGGATCAAACTTGGGTTGGCCACATGCAAGGCAAACACCCAACCCTGGTTCTTGAGATATTACTCATTTTTTCTTTATTATTGTTAGATGTGGAGCCACACCTGGTGGTGTTCCAGGACCCAAGGCCACTCTCCTATTGCTCAGAGGTCACCAAGATGAGACCACGGGGCAGGGCATGCCGTGCTGGGAACTGAACCCACGCCTCTGCCACTCGGGCCACATTCTGATAGCACACACTCAACCAGGCGGGGCTGAGCCCACCCGTGCTTGGCTTTCAAAGGGTGAGCCAGGGCTGGAGCGGTCACTCAAAGGCGTGGAACAGAAGCCTAGCCTGAGGAGGCCCTGGATGGACAGATGGTGCTGCACGGGTCCCCGAGCACTGCTGGGTCCTGGTTGCCCCCAACTCTCGGACTGAGCAGCAGCCAGCGCTGGGCCTGAGCACCTCAGGCTGGCACAGTCAGGCCTGGGCTCTCAGGAGTGCCCCCCGCCCCCCCGCCCCATGCCCTGAGAACTGCTTAGGAGGCCCCTAAGAAAAAAAAAACGAGTCAACTCAATCCAAGCCGCATCACTGAGTGGTCGCAGGATTCAATGATGCAGATGGACATATTGGGGGCGAGGGGGGCACCTTGGCCCCAAGAATCAGCTCAGGAAGGATGCAGAACACCAGAGAGATCTCCAAGCCCCACTAACATCTCCAAGGCAGCAAGTTCAGGAGGAAGGTCACCAAGGTCGGAAGTCAAACTGAGGACATTGGTGGCGGGAAAGGTACACGGGTGAAGGGCCCCGATGTTGGAACACTGCACGACTGAAACCCGAACATGGACAACTTTGTAACTGTGCATCTTATGGTGGTTCAAAATAATTAAATTACATTTAAAATAAATTATATTTTTTTTAAAAGATGAGGCTGTGCCAGCTCTTGGTCACTCTGAGTCAGTCACCTCCTATCCCTTAGTCTCTGTCTTCTTCTTCTTCTTTTTTTTTTTTTTTGCTTTTTGGGTCATACCCGGCGATGCACAGGGGTTACTCCTGGCTCTGCACTCAGGAATTGCCCTTGGTGGTGCTCAGGGGACCATATGGGATGCTGGGAATCAAACCCGGGTCGGTGGTGTGCAAGGCAAACACCCTACCCGCTGTGCTATCGCTCCAGCCCCAAGTCTCTGTTTTCATCCCATCTGTAACAGGGGGCTCCGTCTGCCCCTCAAGGAGCTCCTGAAAATCAGATCAGAGTGTCCCAGCGAGCCCCGGGCTGAGTGAGCGCTGAGCCTTTGCAATGGGGGCGAGGGGAGCACCTCAACCCCGCGGCCCGGCCGAGCGACGGTCCCCCACCTGCTGGATGAGCTCTTCCTCGTGCAGCAGGTGCAGGCGGGAGATGTTGTACTGCTCCTCCAGCGCCAGCGCGAAGTAGTCGGTGCTGCGGATGGAGAGCTTCTCCTTCACGGTGAGGATGATGTCCTGGCGGGCGGCAGCGGCAGAGGGGGTGAGCCGAGCGGCCGAGCAAAGAGGAGGGCTCGTCTCCCTGGGCAGCCAGCGGACAAGCACTTCTGCGGACTGAACCCTCCCGCACCCCCCGCCGCATGCCCCAAGTCTAATGGCTGCACCCCGACAGGGTGGGGTGGGACTTCTTCTCCAGGGCTCGCAGCACCCTGTACCCACCACTCCCCACTCGTCAGGGTTCCAGCATCCCCCACTCTCCTCTCTCTCTCTCTCTCTCTCTCTCTCTCTCTCTCTCTCTCTCGTTTTATTCTAAAGGCCAGGCATAAGACTCATAAGACTTTTAAGGTGGGGGGATCTCATGTCTCTCCACTAGGTCTCTGGTCTCTGGATTCATCCCCCTCCAGATGCTGCATCTTCAGTCAATGAACAGAGGATCCCACCCCCCTACGCGATCTGTCCATGGGAAATCAGACTTTCCTCAACCTTGGGCCATGAGTCAGAGGAATGGGCCGCTTCATGAGCAGCTGATGGGAGGGGACGAGAATGAACACCAGGCCCTCCAGTTTCCACGTAGCATCTGCTGGGCCTTCTGCTTGAGACCCTCTTCTGGGGGGTGGGGGGCACACTGTAAGTGCTCAGGCATCACTTCCTGTGGTACTGGGTTGGGGGGACCACAGGGGTGCTGGGTATGGGACCCGGGCTCCAGCATGCAAAGCCTGTGCTCGGCCCCCTCCGCTGACTCACGGAGACCCACAGACTCACCACACCTTCTCCCTCCCCTCTCAGCAGCCTTCATTTTGCCCACCCTGATCTATCGGTGTCTCCGTGGGTGTCAGGGACGCTTCTGGAAGATAAGGACCAGCTTCTCCCCTATCTCTGTACTCTTCCCCCCCTCGAGTATCTCACAGGGAGGAAGCTCGTAAATGCAAGCTAGGCTAATTCAGCCCGGATAAGGCCAGACAGAGGGCTGGGCTTTTCCTGACAGTTTGTGGGTTGTTGGCTGCTAGGGTCTTAGGGGGAACAAATGAGTCACAAAGGAGAAACAGGGAAGCTCAGTGCTCAAGGGTTTAGAAGATGCAACAGGACCTTAAGTCTGTTAGCTCTCCAGGCACCCATTTCCTCCCTGAAAGAGGGAGAAGGTCTTCTGGGTGGTTGTGCAATTCAACGGGCTCGGTAAGATTCCGCAGGAAGAGCTGCCGGGCACACAGTGTTCTGGAAGGCAGCACATTCTCAGCGGGAAAGAGAAGGAAGTGGATTCCTCATACCTTCACTGTCGTGTTCGCCTCAAACTTAAAAGCTTTGGTCTGTCCATTCTCCAGGTACAGCTTGAGCACGTTGGGCATACACAGCAGAGAATTACCCTGCAAACACAAGGGGAGTGTTGGAACTGGCCCCACCACGAGGGGAGCAGGATGCCCTGTGCGTCCAGTCGTCTCAACCATCACCTTGAGCCTGCGGGATCTCACTCTTAAGGGGTCTTTGGGGAAGGAAGCACAGGGCTGGTCTAAGCTTGGTCAGCACCCCAGGGGTGGAGTGGAGCAGGGGGGACGATTCCCTTTGGAGAGTCTGGGTCCCAGGGTCAGATCTCAGAAAGTGACACCTCTGAGTATTTAACTGTGAATAAAAGATAAAAATAAAAACCCTTGGGTCAGGAGGAATTGCTCCATGGTTGGAAGCCTGCCTCAGGAGCTGGGGAAGAAGGCAGCTGGGATAGAGAAGGGATCACTAAGTCAGTGATGGTTGGAGGGATCGCTCAGGATGGGAGATGTGTGCTCAAAGTAGATAAAGGAGCAAACACGATGGCCTCTCAGTGTCTGTATTGCAAGCCACACTGCCCAAAAGCAGAGAGTGAGAGTAAGAGGTAAATTGTCTGCTATAGAGGTAGGAGGAGGGGTGGGATGGGGCTGGGGGAGGGATACTGGGGACATTGGTGGTGGAAAGTGTACACTGGTGGAAGGATGGTGTTCAGTCAGTATATGACTGAAACTCAAACATGAAAATTTTGTAACTGTAGCTCATGCTGATTCAAATAAAATATATTATTTTTTAAAAAAAGGCCCTCGGGGTCAGTTTCCCCCAGAACTGGGAGAGGTTAGGTTCTAGAACAGTGCTACCTCCAGTTAGGGAGGTGGTTGGGGCGGGGGTGGGACAAGTGACATTGAGGGGGATGGTGTAGGTGTAGATGGTGTAGGGGTAAAAGTGCTGAAAACTACTGTTCTAGGAGATTTCAAGATGAATCGTCCCTGACATGAAAATCCTTTTCTGTTTTTGGTCAATTTGGGCAGTGCTCAGGACTTACTCCTGGCTCTGTGCTCAGGGATAACTTCTGTGGGCTTAGGGTACCATGTGAGGTGGCAGGGATCAATTCCAGGTTAACTGAGTGAAAAGCAAATGCTTTACTCGCTGTCTGATCTCTCAAGCTCTAATGAAAATCTTAAGAGTCTGGGGATGAAAAAGCTCAACGGGTAAGTTTTAAATGATCTAATCTTTAGGGGGCAGGAAAACAAAACAAAACAGCTGAACAAATAAAAAAAGAAATTTAACTTAAAAAATAACCAACCAAGGGGCTGGAATGATAGCACAGTGGGTAGGGCATTTGCCTTGCACACGGTCGACCCAGGTTGTTTCCCGGCATTCCATATAGTCCCCTGAGCACCACCAGGAGTAGTTCCTGAGTGCAGAGCTAGGAGTAACCCCTGAGCATCGCTGGGTATGACCCAAAAATTAAGAACAGACAAACAACCAAAACAGATGACCTTTCTCAGGTAAGACCCTTTCTAAAGACCCCTAGGCTTTAGAAAGAAGGAGAAGAAGGGCTTGGGAATGAGGTGGACTGGCAATAACCTAATGGCATTAGACAAGGGCCTTGGACATTTCGGTAGTAACCAGATACATCAAAACCATAAGAGTCAGGAGCAATAGTACAGTGGGTAGGGTGCTTGCCTTGCACTCAACCAACCCAGGTTCGATCCAAAGCATCCCATATGGTCCCTGAGCACAGCCAGGAGGTTCCTGGGCAGAGCCAGGAGTAACTCTTGAGCATTGCCAGATGTGGCCCCCCAAACCGAAAAAAAAAGAAAGAAAAAAGAAAAAAAACTTCAACACTAGTGCGAACATGTAACACAAACTTTTTCATAAGCTGATAAAAAAACAAATATATAAAGGGTAGTAGGACATTCTGACAAGACGAGTACCAATCACTTTTTCTTTCTTTGGGGGGGGAGTGACTCCCAAGTAGTGTGCAGGGGGTCACACGTGATACAGGAAGACTGATGTTTCATTGCTTGCGTCCAGCAGTGCTGGAGGCTACTAGGTAACTTCTAGTTAGTGTAGGTAACTTCATTAGTATTAGGGTTCATGTATTTTTTCTTTACTTGTGCCTATTTCCTAAGTATAATGTGTCACTTCTTACTATTTTCCACTGTAGTTTCTTTAATTGTTAACAAAGTTAAGCATATTTCAAGTATTGATTTACTATTTACCTGTGCATTCCCAACGTGGTCTCATTATATTCCACAGAGAAAAGTTTAAAAACAAATTTCATCATCACTGAAACATCATCTTTTGGGGGAAGGAAGGGTTGGGCGGTACTCAGAGGCCACTCTTGGTTCTGTGCTCTGGAGGGTCCCCTGAGAGTGCTCGGAGAACCATATGTGATGCAGGGATTTGAACCAGGATTGGCAGGATGCAAGGCAAGCATCTTGACTTCTGTTTGTTTGTTTGTTTGTTTTTTGCTTTTTGGGTCACACCCAGCGATGCTCAGGGGATACTCCTGGCTTTGCACTCAGGAATTACTCCTGGTGGTGCGGTGCTTGGGGGACCATATGGGATGCCGGGGATCGAACACAGGTCGGCCGCATGCAAGGCAAACGCCCTACCTGCTGTGCTATCGCTCTGGCCCCTTGACTTCTGTACTATCTCTCAGTCCTGAAACATTATCCTGATGGATGAATGCAGAGGTCTCAGTGAAGGGCTCCCCCAGTTTCACGGTCTCTCTTACATTGCTGACTCAGGCATGGCAGCCTTAGTGTCTTAGAGTCTCTCTAAGGAAGAGACTCTTAGAAACTCTTTCTTAGAAAGCCTCTGACCCCATCCCAATTCGGATCCATTTTTGCAGCTGGCTTAGTCAAAAATGTCCTTATCTGAACTTTTCGGTATGAATAACTGCAGTGGGGATTCATGACCATTTCAGCTTGAGATTTAAGCGCTCTAATTCACCTCTGCAGAGCCTCTACTTTCTACTAGCATGCCGGCTGGATTTAGCCTGACTTCTTGCTAAGGTGTCCAGTACTTGAGAGCTCATGTTGCACCTAAATTCAATTTTGCTAAAGAAGTGCACACCATTTTCCCAATCAAAGACACAGGGACTCAAATACTACTGATAGGAACTCAGACCTTTTCTGATGTTAGGCTTCCCTCGGTCCTGAAAAAAAAAAAATCCTCCTTCCAAGCTTTTGTTTTTGTATCTTCTTTCCGGGGGCCTAGATTAGCAGGCCTGCAGATACAAGAGAATTATGTTGCCTCAATGTTCTTCCTGTAAGATCTTTTGGTGCTTTTGGTGACGTCAATGTATTGCGCCCTTTGGAAGGGCCATGATCAATAAAAGGGGTTTGGAGAGAAGGTGAGGGAGCGGAAAGTGTATAGAGGGCGGACAGGTGTAGAGAGGATGGAGAGTGTATAGAGGGAAGACTGGAATAAACTGCAAGTGAGACCAACCATCATGGCTCCGTTCCTTCCTTCGCCTGCCACATCTTCGCCATCAACCTCCCCGGGGTGGGGGAAGCGGCCGGAGGCTACCGAGCTCGGGTGGCGGGAGAGACAGCTGCTGCCCTAGGCCCTGTGCCTGGCTCGGTTCGGTGAGGCGTCCCTTCCCTCGCCCGCGCCTTTTCTTTTTATTTTTATACAAGGTCAGACTGAATGCATGGTCTGCCAAGAAGCAGGACAAGTCTGGACTGCTTGCCCAGTGGACAACAACTGGATCACCTGGATCCTGTGTTAAAATGTCCGTGATTCCCCATTCGCCAGTCTCTATGGCATGAAGGTCAAATAAGGACAAGATCTTGGAAGTTTAAAGGTCTAATGTTGATTCCTGAATTCGGAATGGCAACCAACAGTGACAGACCATCGGGAGCAGTGGCAGATGTGTAAATCATGGGGAAAAAAAGAATACTTTATCCAATAGTCCCTACTAAAAATATCAAACTATAACCAACATTGTCCCTTGACAAGTTTGTCCTCTGAACCCCCAACCCCTGGTCTCCCCCAAATTGAAAAAGGTCAGATAGCATGTCCTGGTGGGAAACAAAAGGAGTGAGTTACGCTAGCCTGGATATTCATATTTTCATATTATTTGATCAAAGAGGTTTTCCCTTCACTGCATTAAGACTCTATTTTCTCTCTTATTATAACACTTCCCTAAAAACAAAACAAAACAAAAAAAACACTTCCCTGGCAGAGTGTTGGTGATGACTAGGGACTATGTACCCCCAAATTCAAGTTTCAAATAATAGAGTTATTAAGTTATCAAGTTTCAATACATGTTATGATGCCTTAAAAACAATCAATACCCAAAACAACCATCACTACTATCAATAGATCACCCTTAGAAGGAATACTGAATTCCAAGACTCAAAATGAGAAATGAACAATTGTAACATTTTAGGGGAGATGAGAATCATAGAGTAACAGAGAGCTAACACACCCGGGTTCCATCTGCTCTGTCCCTGGTAGGCAGGTGTCTTGCTGAGAGCCCGCTCAGCCTCTAGCAAAGCCACTGCACTCCTGCATTCTCTCCATCCATGGGTTTCCCCAGTCTCGGGAAGCTACATGCCTGGAGGCAGCTGGCCAGCTTCATGAAGAGCGACTTCAAGCCCCTGACTAGTGACATACCTGGCTGTGTCCGCTGACAAGCACTTCCTCAGCAAAGTGGACCTTCACAGGATTGGTCTTCAGCCTGGCTCTCTTCTCCTCTGTCAGGAAGGATGACTTAGGGATTCCCTGCAAGACATTAATGAGACACATTTTAGAACAGGACTTTCAAAACAAAACAAAACAAAAAACCCAACCATCAGGCATATCTTCTTATTTCCCAGCAAACACTAGGACAACAATTAAAGACTTAACTAAAACTCACACATGCACAACTCCCATTAAAGATCCTTTGTTTTGTTTTGGGGTCGCATCCACCTTAGGGCTTACTCCTGGCTCTGCACTTAGAGATCAGGCCTGAAGGGGCTCAAGGGACCAGCTATATGTGGAGCTGAGGACAGAACCTGGACCAGCTGCATGCAAGTGCCTTACCAGCTGTAAAATTTCTTCAGCATGAAAGATGTTCTTTCATAAAATCTAGCCAAGACATAGTTGTAATGTGTCTGAGAACAGCCAAAGATTTGAGATGACTGAGGTATTAAGATAAAGAGTATTGGTCTCTAAACAAGGAAAGCTGAATTCTAATACAAGTTTTATCACTCAAAAGTTGTGGGAAATATCTCAAAGATAAACTCTGCGGGGTGAAAACTAGTTTTGTGTGAGTGTGTAAGTGTGTGTGAAAACAAAATAGCACTGTAGCACTGTCATGCCGTTGTTCATCGATATGTTCAAGCATCTGGTAACGTCTCCATTGTGAGACTTGTTACTGTTTTTGGCATATCGAATATGCCACGGATAGCTTGCCAGGCTCTGCCGTGCGGGCGGGATACTCTCGGCAGCTTGCCGGGCTCTCCAAGAGGGGCGGAGGAACCGAACCCCGGTCGGCTGAGTGCAAGGCAAATGCCCTACCCGCTGTGCTATCTCTCCAGCATAACTATGGCTAAGACACTGCCTTTCTTCGGCCTTTAGATTTTCCAGCTATGCAGTGTCGGAGTTGGACTAGAATACCTCCAGGGCTGTTTTTTGTTTGTCTGAGGGTCATAGTCCAACATGCTCAAGACTTACTCCTGATTCTGTGCTCAGGGATCACTCCTGGTGGGCTTGGGAGACATATGGGGTGCCGGAGATAGAACCCAGGTTGCCACAAGCAAGGCAAGTGCCCTACCTATGGTGCTCAGGCCCAGGGCTCTCTGGACTCCGGACACCTGATTTATTATTCTTGACTCCTTATTGCCATTCTCAGCTTTTGGGCAGTATCCTCTTGGTAAAGCCCTGGGCCTAGACAGAATCTGGACAAATTGTGAAACTTAATAGTATTTTGCATTATCAAGATGAAGGGGATGTGATCATTCTGGGTGAAATCCCAATATTCTATATTCCCTTATGAAATTCTATGATCTTTTGGTCTGAGCAGTCCTTTAGGGAACGTTTGACTTGAGCAAGTGACCAAAGATGCTTTTCTGGACCACTTTCTGTGTGGCTGAGTGAATTGGTACATCAGTGTTAAGGAAAATGCTGAAAATAATGCTTATAGATTTAGCAATAGACCAAATCCCTAAAGTATATAAAATGAACAAGGGACCCTGAAGCCTAAATGCAAGAAGATCATTGTGATTTCTAGTGAAACTAGAACCTTGGTATGACAGATTTTATGACTATGATTCAATATCTCAAATATCTAGCTTGCTTTAAATTTTTTTAAAAGTTGGAATCGGGAAAATAGCAATGTTCCCAGAGTAGAGGTACACCTATGGGGTAAACCCTCAACTGGAGAAATTAATTTGTTTTCTCCTTCAAGCAGAATGACCTTTCAACCAGAAATGACAGGTTTAAGAAAGAGAGAAAACTGCAACACAAAAATTAGTGATGAGACAGCTTTGAATTAGTTTAAGCTCCAACACAAGAAAATCTACAAGGCTTAGGTTCCTATTATATGCAACAATTGGCATCATCCACAAAACAAAGAGTAGAAGAAATATTAGGAGACTCAAGATGGTTAAGTATCAAGTTTTCCAGAAATAAAAGAATATGGAAGATTAAGGAAAACACCTAATTAGTAAGTTTACAGTAACTCTTGGCAACATCCAAGACAAAAGATGGTCAGAGAGCTTTTAGACATTACTAATAACCAATATGGAGTTACCAAGAACAATTCAGAGTCAACCAAGTTCATTTTTCCTTTGAAGATAGGATTCCACACTGGTAGGCCAGGGTCCTGAGGACATAGTAGCATTCCTTCATTCTTGCAAAGTATTTGATAAGGTCTCCTATAATCCTCCTGTGAAGAAGGCCAGATGATGCAGAGCCATTAGGTAAATTCAAAACTCAAGCTCGCTTTCATTTTTGACTAAATAACTCAGGCTCCATTTGGCTCAATCCTCATCAATGACATTTATTATGTCTTTGGAGTAGGAGGAAGTAGACTTACTAAGCACATGAGTGACACAGATCTACCAAGTGTCACTAGATCTTAGGTAGCAGAGATTTAGAAGGAAGGTAGGGGGGGTCAAGGGTGGAAGGCAGTATTGCAAAGTCAAAGGACAAGTCCACAGATACAGTATTATCACCTTCAGGACTCAAAGGCATGAAAATTAGAGGCAGAACAGAGAAGAGATGCAGAGAATAGAGGAATCTGCAGAGACAACTGCTGCTGTCTCTCAGCCCAGCACAAACTGGTCCTGCAAAAGTGGGGCGCAGAGCTGGTTCATACTCAATCAAGTCAATTCCAGGTAATGAAGGAAGAGGGGAAGAAGAGGGAAGTAGTGGCTCCCTGAAAGGAAAGAAGAATGAGTACCGCTGATGACTGTACAAGCATGCCTTTGAGTGCCACGATTCTCTGTAAAATCCCAGAATGACAGAACTTTGGGGTGAAGCAACATGATTGGACAGGCACTACAGAAAGTGTGGCACTGATGAAAAAAAAATTGACTGCTCAAGCATGGGATGGAGGTGATGGTCCTGGGGTACCTGGCTGAGAGTTGTTCATTTGAAAAGCAGCTCACTTTTCAGTAAGTTACAAGTTTGGCTCAAGCCAGTACAGTCAGACATTGCTTAACATCATTTTGGTCAGCAATGGGCCACAGACATGACAGTGGTCTCAATATGGTATACCACATAGTCTAGGCGTATTGCAGTGTGTGTCATCTAGGTTTGTGGAATTCTCATCTGTGATCAAGTCACCTAATAACACTTTTCTCAGAATGTGTCCCCATTATTAAATGACTCATGTCTGTAGTGGTGCGGTTGGGACTGCTCAAATGTTGACCCTCAGTCTTGGGGTTCGTGTGCACTTGTGATGCATGTCAGAAGTGTACGTTCATTCCCCCCACAGTGATCACCCTGGCTGGCCACAGTGAGAACTATCTTTCTGGACACTGCCACTTGAGAGGATCACCATGAAACTGGAATCTGACCACAAAATTGTCACAGAAATGAAAGGTCAGAGAAAGACATCTTATGACAAAGAGTGGATGAAACAGTGTTTAGCCTGGAGAAACAAATATCAGCCTTTGAATACCTACTTCATACAAGGTAGACTTGTTTGAACAAGGACTAGTTGGTAACGATTATTGGACAGGGGGTTCTGCTTACATTTGGAAGCACTCAACCAGGAGACAAGTTGATCCGAGAAAGAATACACTCCCCGACTCGGAAAGGCCCCCTCCACAGTCCTCACTGTGGCTCTGACAATTTTACACCTGGGTGTACTGCTACCTGTGTACTCCAGAGTGTAAAATACATCGGAAACCATCGATTTGAGCCATCTGATATCATTAACAAGAGACATCTTGAGGGAGATGAGCGACCCATTATTCTGAGATGCTGCAACTTTCCCTGGATTCTAAGTTAGCTCATCACAGAGCAGCTCGGAAAGAAAAACAAACACTGCATGATATTTCGCCAAACAGAAAGTGCTTAAAGTAAGCACCCCAAAACAACATAGTGGAGATGTTTTCACTATTTCCTAGCCCCAGGTTGACCAATGCCATTTTATGAAGACAGAAGGGTTGGAGGAGCCGGACCGGCATAATGCTGACAAGTGCGAATTCTGGTCTAGCTGCCTTGAAACTGACCACCTCACCCCACTGATTTTGCATGTGAGGCCAGTGTGCCCATCTGTCAAAGGGGCATAAGAAATAGATCTTCCTGGTAGGGTTTTCTTTTGGCAAAAGTTAAAGGACACATTAAATATCAGTACCACTAATTGTAATAAACCATACAAATGTTACAATTACAGATCCCTGTAAGTAAACCAAAATAAAGTGCTCCATACGCTAGAGAAACAGTAACTGATGTTCTGACTAGGTATAACTAATTCCTGATTAATTCTGAATTATTTGAGGACCCAAAGAACCCATTCTGACAAAGCTGAGCATCTTTGCTGACGCAAAACATAAAGGATCATTTGTCTTACAACCATGTATCTTTCGATGAAAGTTTAGTCAAAGTTTAGGCAATTCTCTGAGGTTTCCCTGCGGGGCCTCCTGAGCACAGAATCTGTATCCTCATCTGTGAGAACTTTGCATGCCCCTCGGGGATGCCAAGAGACCATGTGAGTTGTTCTTTTCCTCTGTTTCTCATTATTTAAAGATGCAGTTCTAGGATGTTTCTATCTTGCCTTACTTAATAAGTTCTCTTTTGCCTTCATTTCTTGGAAATTAATCTCATAGATGTCCTCTGTTGAGAAGATAATCAGATAAAAATAAAGAAATCTTTTAACACCTACAGGCCCATTTGTAATACTTAGCTTTCAGTCTAGTACTTCTTATATATTGGATCCACGTTATTTAATTCAAAAATTCTGTTTAGGAATCTCCCATTTATTTGTGCAAAAAAGCAATTTATCTCTCATATTTTTGGCAACTATCTTAATCCAATTTAGTTTTTACTATTCTACTTCCAAGAAAGAAAAAAAAAGGTAATACTTGTCAAACAAGGAGAGTAGACATTGTAAAATGTAGCACTGTAGCACTGTCATCCCATTGTCCCTCGATTTGCTCGAGCAGGCACCAGTAATGTCTCCATTGTGAGACTAGTTGTTACTGTTTTTGGCATATCGAATACAGGGAGCTTGCCAGGCTCTACCGTGCAGGCGGGATACTCTCGGTAGCTTGCCAGGCTCTCAGAGAGGGACAGAGAAATTGAACCTGGGTCGGCCGCATGCAAGGCAAACGCCCTACCCACTGTGCTATCGCTCCATTGTAAAATACTAAAATGTAAATTCTTTTTGTTTTAATATTGAAACACAAACATTTTGTACTTTTACCTAATAAAAAACAACCATCGTTCCACTGTGCTTCCTACCATCCTCTATATGCTTAGAAAATTCTTTCTATACCTGATGACTACGTTACAGATATGTTTGTGCATGATCATGTGTGTGTTTGCAATGCTAGCAACCACACAGGGTCTCACACCTTCAAGGTATGCATAATACAGCTAAGCAACATCCCTAGCTCTATGGCTTAGTTTTGAAAACATTTAACCTTTAACATCAAATGATGTGAGATGAGACTATTTTTCCAAATATGTAGAAAATGTTTAGGTATGGTTTCTTGAATCATCTGATCTACTGCCGTGGGATGCGCTATTCGCTACATATTAAATTCTTATATTAGCCTTTATTCTTCAGCTTTCTGTCTTTCTCTACCTCTACACTGATATGTTCAACAGTTCATCTATTTTACACTATTTTAATGATTATGACCTTATTAGTTTTAAAATTTGGTTCATAAAAGACATCCTCATGGCACTTAAGAGTTTCTCTCCTTTTTTTTTTTTTTGCGTTTTTGGGTCACACCCGGTGATGCACAGGGGTTACTCCTGGCTCATACACTCAGGAATTACTCCTGGCGGTGCTCGGGGGACCATATGGGATGCTGGGATTCGAACCTGGGTCTGCCGCGTGCAAGGCAAATGCCCTACCCACTGTGCTATCACTCCAGCCCCTAGTTTCTCTCCTTGATGAGCATTGTTAGTGTCACTGTCACTCCGCGTTGCTCATCGATTTACTCGAGTGGGCACCAGTAACGTCTCCATTGCGAGACTTGTTGTTTCTGTTTTTGGCATATCGAATACACCACGGGTAGCTTGCCAGGTTCTGCTGTGTGGGCGAGATACTCTCGATAGCTTCCCAGGCTCTCCGAGAGGAGTAGAGGAATTGAACCCGGGTTGGCCACGTGCAAGGCAAACGCCCTACACACTGTGCTATCGCTCCGGCCCTTGATATTATTCATAAAAATCCAAATAAAAGTTCCACAGGGAGATTGGTTTCCATCATCAGATACATCAATATGAGAAATAAGAAATATCTGAAGAATAGTCTCAACAAGAAACATAATCAATTTTTTTCACAACCAAAATTCTTTTATTTAGCAACTTTCTAGTTTCTTCACATAGGGGCCACATAATTTTTTTCTGCCTCCAGGTTTTTCTACTTTATTTCATTTCTTTAGAAAATATATGTAACACTTGGACTTGTTAAATTAATACTTTTTCTGTATCCCAAAGCAATCAGTGCTTTATAATTTTATTCTACTTTATGTTTATTAATCTTTCCTGAATAAAACTGTGCACTGACTACTGAGCTATGTCCTTATTAATTTTTGTCTGTTTGTGTTTGTTATTTTTGTCTGCTTGGTTTTGGTTTTGGTGTCATCCTCAGTTTTTCAGTTATGCTGAGGGCTTACTCCTGCCTCTGTGCTCATGGGTCATTCCTGGCAATGCTTTGGGAACCATATGTGGTGAGGGGATCAAATCAGGGTCCCCAGGTAAAAGGCAACTCTCTCACCCCTGTACTATCTCTCTGGTCCCTACATCCTTATTAAATAAAAAAATAAGCTTAGTCTATAAACATTATTCCCAGGATAATTTTAGCATATTAAGTTTTAGCTTTTTTTTGTTTTGTTTTGTTTTGCTTTTTGAGTCACACCTGGCAATGCACAGGGGTTACTCCTGGCGGTGCTCAGGGAACCATATGGGATGCTGGGAATCGAACCCGGGTCAGCTGCATGCAAGGCAAACACCCTACCCGCTGTGCTATCACTCCAGCCCCTAGCATATTAAGTTTTAGGAAGTACAGAACTACCTTTATTTTTTAACTAATGTATAATGGACATTTGGAATTTCTGTTTGACACCATATTTACTTAAGGGATCATTTTTTACTTCCAAATCGTTGCTGGCTATAGTAGTTATCACTTTATATTTTACTATAGTTCAGAAAAGAGATCAATCAATTTTCTTATTTGGGGACTTCATTGAGTTTTCTTGGTAGTAAATGACAGATTCACTGATCAAATTCAATACTAAAATATAGAAACTGAAAGCAAAGCCAGACTACTCAAACTTGGTTTGAAACCCCCACTTTGCTGCCCTCTTCACTGTCTCACTCACGGATCATGGATGTTTCCTTAGCTGGACCATGTGGGTCTTGCAGTCTGCACCCACATCTGTTTCCTCCACCACCCTGCCACACACATCTTCAGGCCACACCACCCATTCACTGCCTGGCTGCTTTCTCTTCTTCCCTACTGAGGCTTCCCCCCGGAGGTACCATCTCATGGCTGCTAACACACAGAACATGCAAAAAAGATTTACCGACGTGCAGCGAACAACCGTGATTGAGAGAGAATCTTCTGCTTCCCTGGAAGAAGAGAGAGAAAAACATTTCATCATTCTGGGTGCTACTGTGCGTGCATGCGTGTGTATGTGTGTGTGTGTGTGTGGTTGTGTGTGTGTGTGAGAGAGAGAGAGAGAGAGAGAGAGAGAGAGAGAGAGAGAGAGAGAATTACAAAGAAACCCTTCAACCCTTCTTGCTTCCGCTTTCTTGGCTCACAAAACTGAGGACACTGAGGGAAACTCTGGCCTTCAAAGGAACTTATTTTGTCTCTGAAAGTGCTCCTTTACTAAAGACCTGAGGGAATCTTTAGTAACCCACCCTTACCATCACAGCTGCTAAATTAAGTAATTTAGCTTCAATTTAGTCTAGCCAATGGAAAATTCACCTATTTCTATGACCTAGGCTAAGTTTATGCACCGTCCCCCCCCACCCCGCCCGCCGCCAAAAAACCTTTTTAAGGGAAAGTTGGGGATGTGGCTCAGCAGTAGAGCACTTGCCTAGTATGTGTAAATCCCTGGGTTCAATCCCAATACCACAGAACAGAGAGATAACTATCCAGCATATCATGTTTGGGACAGGGAGTTAGCTTCCAGGACTGGAGCACATGTTTTGCCTGCAGGAAGTCTGGGTGCCTTCCTTGGTTCCACATAGATTCTCAAGCACTGCTTGAAAATGACCTCTGAGCACTGTACTGAGAATAGCTCTTGAGCACTGCTGGGTGTAGCCCCTAAACACACCCAAAAATCTTTAAAATTTTTTTTTAAATTTATTTTTTAAATTTTATTGAATCACCGTGAGAAAGCTACAAGCTTTCATATTTGGGTTACAATCACACAATGATCAAGCACCCACCCCTCCACCAGTGCACATTCCCCACCATCAATATCCTGGGTATACCCTCCATTCCCCACCCTCCCCCTGCCTCCATGGCAGACAATATTCCCCATACTTTCTCTCTACTTTTGGGCATTATGGCTTGCAGCACAGACACTGAGAGGTCATCATGTTTGGACCATTATCTACTTTCGGCACACATCTCCCATCCCAACTGGTTCCTCCAGCCATCATTTTCTTTTCTTTCTTTTTTTTTTTTTTTTGCTTTTTGGGTCATACCCAGCGATGTTCAGGGGTTACTCCTGGCTTTGCACTCAGGAATTACTCCTGGCGGTGCTTGGGGGACCATATGGGATGCCGGGGATCCAACCCAGGTCGGCCGCGTGCAAGGCGAACGCCCTACCCGCTGTGCTATCGCTCCGGCCCCCAGCCATCATTTTCTTAGTGATCCCTTCTCTATTCCATCTGCCTTCTCTCCTCCTTTCATGAAGCTATGGGGCAATCCTCCTGACCCTTGTATCTACTGTCCTTGGGTGTCAGCCTAACACACCAAAAAATCTTAAAGAGAAAATATTGCAATAACAGAAAACTTAGATTGTATGCTATATCAGAAAACTTATGTTAACCATCTGACTAAATAGAATGAATAAATGCAGATAGCATTTGTCAGATAAAACCAACTAGTTTGTGATGTTGGAGAATGGAGCAAACAAAGTGAGTGCAATGAGCCCAATCACATAATCAGCATGAAATTAGATTGTATTTTAAATTGTACATCTACAACTTAGATTCCAAAAGTAATCAAATCAACCCCATATCTGCCAAATCTTCAGTTTGCATTAGTTGACAGGACTCAGAATTGATTCAATAATATTTTCCTTTTTCTTTACCACTGCTACATAGAGAAGCAGTTTATAAAAATAATTTCATTTTACCTCCTGCAATCTGAAACTCTAAGCCAATTGCTGCTGGTATTTATGCTCAAATGAATAAACTCAACTCAAGGTTTCCAAGTGCCAGAAGTGTCTTTTTCATGTTATATGACAATTGATATTTATTACATGTCTATTTATAGGCAAAAAAATTATATGAATTTTCCAAGGTTAATTCATGACAAACCAAAGCCCAAACACTCTCAAAAGGACATTTTTGGGCCTTTGGAAGCATTTGGAAGAATTAGGGAGCTTTTTTTTTTTTTTTTTTTTTTTTGCTTTTTGGGTCACACCCGGCAATGCACAAGGATCATTCCTGGCTCATGCACTCAGGAGTTACCCCTGGCGGTGCTCAGGGGACCATATGGGATGCTGGGATTTGAACACCCTACCCGCTGTGCTATCACTCCAGCCCCCAGAATTAGGGAGCTTCTTTTGTTTGCTTGTTTTATTTTAACTAGGAAGAATTTTTTAAAACAGTTATCATCATTTTTAAATTAGGGAGTTCAGTTGTGTCATTTTGTTTTGCTTTCTCTTGTCAATGGCAATGGGAACAAAGTTTTATTTATTTTTATTTATTTATTTACTTTTGAACCACACCAAGCAGTGCTCAGGATTTACTCTCAGTGCTGCATTCAGGGATTATTCTAGGCTGGACTCATGGGGAGCCATGGGGACCACATATGGTATTAGGGATCAAACCCAGGTCAACTGCATGCAAAAAAAGTACATATATATGTATGCATATATATATGTGCATATATATATGTATATATATATATCAGGCTGGAGCAAGAGCACAGTGGTTAGGGCATTTGCCTTGCATGCCACCAACCCAGGTTTAATTCCTCTGTCCCTCTTGGAGAACCCGGCAATCTACCGAGAGTATCTCGCCCGCACGGCAGAGCCTGGCAAGCTACCCATGGTGTATTCGATACGCCAAAAACAGTACCAGCAAGACTCACAATGGAGACGTTACTGGTGCCCGTTCAGGCAAATCGATGAGCAACGGGATGACAGTGACAGTGATATATATATCAACACAAGCTCAGGTGCACAGCACATACCCAGTCACATTCCTGCTCAGAACTCTTCAATGGTTCACTTTGCAGAAGGAGAATAATATCCAACACTGTAGTATCAACAACATTCAAGACCTGCTTTCATTCAGGATGCTACTCGGCACTTTCCCGAACTTTCCTCCATGTATCGAGTGCCTTGTAGGCTAACTAAACTGCTCCATCCCCTTCATAGCCTCCTCACTGGATCCTGGTGATCACTTAGCCTGAATCACCCTTCACCTCTGCTTTTGTGGGGCAGCTTCTATCAGCATTAAAGAAACTATAGAAACACTTCTGAACTTTTCAGTTTTGTCTAACCACAATTTCTCCTAAGTTGGAGGAACATTTGAGCTTCTTTCCTCTGCTTCTCTAGATATAGAAGCTACCCTCAGTCTCAGCGTTGTGTGCAGGAGTTGTATCTGCCTTAAGAAGCTGAAGGTGTCTGGGGACCAGAGTATTGATCCTATGGACTCCTTGCCCATGTAGGCACTTAGTGACCAGGCTAGCTCTGAATATTACCTAAAACCTGAAGCGTGGTCTACTGCTTTTGAGTACTTTTATTTATTCATTTGATTTAACTTGGAACAAATATAACTAGCCTAGAAAATATAAAATTTATTTGCTGAAACTTATCATCTTTTTATTTATTTTTTTTTGGGGGGCACACCTGGCAGAGCTCAGGGGCCATCACTGACTTTGTTCAGGGGCCATGCCTGGTGGTGCTGGGATTCGAATGTGGGTCTCATCATCCTAACCTATGTATTGTCTTCCCAGCCCTGAAACAGATTATCTTTAGTAAAACCATGCAATAACTGGGATAGTGAATCCTATGATTTCCATAACCAAACTTAGTTTATAAGAGGTGAAATCCCCAAATCCTTTCCTGGCTGCACCAGACAGCCAACTGATTCCCTGGAGAGCCAAAGCTAATACTGGGCTTGGATGCAAGGATGGTGTCTTCCCTAGTTTGATGGACTCTGCATGAATCTTAAGCTGTGTGGGTCTCTCTGCAGTGAGACAGTGCTTGCTGAGGATGGGGACTGAGCCTGAGTTTCCTTTTCTCTGACTCTGTCACCTACTATCCAGTAAACAGAGAATAGTGCTCAGAAAAGAAAACCTCCCTAAACCAGGTCATAAAAGGCAGAAAGTGAACTGCAAAGTTTCAGTATCACAAGTTGTCTTTTATCAAACTCCATTTCTCGTACCCCTTTACTTCATAAAGTTCATTAAAACAAAACAAAGACTTAATAGACAGGTGTTTATGAAATGCCGATTAGCCTCTACATGGTCAAACCACAGACATTCCTTTGTCTCCAAACCAGGGTCACCAGTTTTCCGAGCTCACCATATTCACACATGCGGCCGAGCGCCTGCCGCGTGCCGAGGCTCAAGGCTCATGGACTAGGCAGACAGTGAGCTCCGCGAGTAGAGCAAGAAAGGAGTTTGGAGAAGAATAAGCAGCTTTAGTTTTGATTTAGTAGTATCTTTGGGATGTGTCAAGGCAACCTGACAGCCAGAATCTATATTATCCATAATTCCGTTCTCTACTGTGCCTAGTACAAAGACTGGGACTATAGCAGGGATGTAATCAATTTATGTCCCAGTGCCTCCCACATGTTTCCTAACTCCCACATGTGAGTAGAAGAGGCAAGGAGGACAACGACCACCAAGAAGTCATCCCAATAGTGCTGGAACGGTAAAATGAGGCTGCTGGCCTGGGGGTGGGGGTGGCTCACCAGAAGATCCTGGGCTTGAACTCTGGTGCACAAAAAGCATTTTTTAAAAAATAAAAAATAAAATGAGGTTGTTTCTGCTTTAGATAAATATGGGTCTAACTGCAACCATGGGGAGATGGGTTAGGTTACTCCTGTTGCCCATCTGTGCTCTGGGAGGACCTGGGAGACTCAGGAGGGTAGAGGACAGTGTTAGTGTAGCAGTACCTCAGGATATGGACGGCTCGCTCATAGGAAAGGTCTTCAGCAGGCTCATCATTCATCTGCAGGATCTGGTCCCCAGGGAAAAGCTTGCCATGAGCGGAGCCTCCTATTTCAGAGAAAAGAAGTAACTGGTTCTGGTGCCCACGGAGGAGTCCGGTGGGTAGAAGATCCCATGTGTCGCCAAGGCATGCCCGAGAGACGGCCTGACCCTGTCTCCAAGGCTCACTATCTCCAAGCTCACTTCTGCCCCGGATGGCGTTGGCCTTGGGCTAGCTTGGTACCTGCTACCCAATCCCTCCACAGGCTGTCGGGAGACGACGGTCCTGGGACAGACTTGCAGTTATCCCTGAATCAAGATAACCTGATGAGAGCACTCCTCTACACGCATCTCAAAAAGACTGTGTGTGTGTAAGTGAAATTAGTAGATATTTAACTATTCCCAGATCTAACATCAGTCAATAGGGGAAGTATGAAAACACACACAAAATGTTCCCAGCCTGCTTCTCTTCACCCTGATAGCCTGTATTTTTTTCAAAGACTCAAGCGAAAACAAATCAATAGTTTCTATTACTGTCTGATCAGAAATTCTCCCTGGCACAGAGGAAGTTGGGTACAGAGAAGAGGATCTGCTGATTCTGACACTGTCTCTGTCCTTTGAGATTGGCCAGGGAGCCTCTGCTGAGATGGCGGGGGCCTGGGTGCAGACCCACAAGGCCTCTTGGGGGACCCTTCTCTGCCAGCACCTACAGAGGGAGTGAAGTTTGACAGAATGTGGTTAGGATTAGGGATCCCTTTCTAATGTCTGGGGGGTAGCTTTTTCCTGCATGATGTGAATAGAACAATGAGAAGAGAAGCAGGGCTACTCCCCCCTGCCCCCACCCCAACACACACCGAAGCCAAGTCCTCTCTTGATTTCCAGGCGGATCCTACCTGCAGTGACAGCCAGCACTGTGAGGGGAAGGCTCTCAGAAATGTGGAATCCGTAGTCCTGGAGGAGAGCATCTTTGTCTATTTTCACTGTGTGTTTCACAGGAGCAAGAGTCTGGGCTGGGATCCCGGGAGGCCCATCCGCTGCAGCAACCTTAGCCCTGGAAGAGAAAGAGGATATGAAAAGAAAAAGAAACCTAGTTAGTTGCCACAACCTGGATTATCCATGGCCTCCTGGAGAAAGAATCAGCAGAGCTGAGCTGGGTGTTCTCTTGTGGAGAACAAAGCACAAACATCTGAGAGAGAGAAACAAGGAGAACAGCTCTATGGCATTTCTAGAAACTGTCTTTCAGAGTAGCATTTTTAGCCTAGGGACCCCCAGGGGCCTCTAGGATATTCCATGGAGGCCACAGGTGAAAAAATGCATAAATGACCAGGGCAGGGAGAGGAGGCCCAGGCAGGCCAGAAGAGTGTGTGTGTGTGGGATGGGGAGGGGCGGGGGGCATGGTAGAAAATAAAGATTGAGAAACAGTGTTCTGAAAGAGAAGTAATGAAGTGGGATGGGCATTCCAGGAAGGTGCAGTGGGGAGGGCAGTTACAACTTTGTTGGGTAGAGGATAAACCATCGGAATGGTTTATTTTATCTTTAAATCAGAAATGGTTTGTACACCAGGAACATATTTGTTCCCTGGAAGGGTAGTATCAGTATGGTATACAAATACAGCTGCATCAGACACAAAGAGAGGCACTACTGCTGAAGTGGGCACACGTTCAGACAGATGCAGGCAACGGTAGATGCACAAGTGGGTGGGTTGGTAGATGGACGGATGGATGGATAGATGAATGGAAGGAAGGAAGGAAGGAAGGAAGGAAGGAAGGAAGGAAGGAAGGAAGGAAGGAAGGAAGGAAGGAAGGAAGGAAGGAAGGATGGATGAATGGATAAATATGTGGATGGATGGAGGTAGGTGGATGGATGAATTGATGGTTAATGGTGGATGAATATATGGAGGGACAGACAGGTATGGAAGTGTATGGATTAATGGACAGGTACTTCAGGCAGGAGCACTGCTTGAACAGAGATATAGATAAAAAAACATACTATGAACATAAAAGGAAGTTGTTTCATTCTGAATGTCAGATGATGAGCAATTTTATGAAGGTAGTGTTTCTTTGGTGATATTTTTGCTGAATTTATGATGAATATCACTTTCCTTTCAAGTTTCAAGTTGTGACAGTTTCAATGTGAAATCCCAAATAATAAGGACAAGCCTCTATATCAAATATATTTTTAAATGCATCTTCTAAAAGCAGGTGAGCTGAAGGTTGTATATTCTATCTCTCAAAATCAGCAAAGCATAAGCTGTTTCTCATTTACCAGTGGCAAGTGATATATATATATATATATATATATATATATATATTTTTTTTTTTTTTTTGCTCCCTCTAAGAGTCAGCGGTTCTTTCTGCGGAAGGTGAAATCATGGAGGGATGAGGTGTGTATTGTTACAAACAACAGAAATGCAGAGCAGTAACAGCTCCCCAGGGCTCTGCAGTTAAAGTCTATCATTTATTCTTATCCATTTACCAAACACTGTCAGGAACTCTGCCTAATGCAATAGGACCTCACTTATCTAAAAATCACATCCCTGTCATTTACGATGATCTCAGATTTCAACAAGGATCAGGAAATATGAAACACTGTCTCTTGGAGCCCAAATGCATGCGAAATGTCCAAGAACAAAGCCTCACACACATTATCCTGCAAGGGGTTCCTTAGACCCTGACTTTGAGCATTTCAGGATGCTTGCACAGTCACCTGACTCACAAGCTTCAAAGATACATTTCTTCTAGGTTTTTGTTTTTGTTTTTTTGCTTTTTGCATCACACCCAGAGATGCTCAGGGGTTACTTCTGGCTCTGCACTCAGGAATTACTCCTGGCTGTGCTTGGGGAACCATATCGGAAGCTGGGGATCGAACCCTTACAAGGTCACATGCAAGGAAAATGCCCTACCTACCCTCTGTACTATGGTTCCTGTCCAAGATTTCTTTTAGGCAAATACACAGGTAATACCAAGAATTCCCAGCAGGTAATCCTAACAAGGAAAAAGGAAAAAGAAAGAAAAACGAAAAACTTACGCGGAGTAAAAACTCGTACCTATGCCATTATTTTTATGAATACACTCATTTCATAGAGTGAGGAATTGAATCCCACCAGGGCCCACATATGCAGCATGCACTCTACCACTGAGCCACATCATAGACCCCTCTGACTTAAAAAGCAAAAACAAACAAGAAAAAACAAAACCTTTAAGGGCCAGAGCAATGGTCCAGGGGGTGGGGTACTGCCTTGCATTCAGCCAACCTGGGTTCAGTCCCCGGCATCCCAGCTGGTCCCTGAGCACTGCCAGGAGTGATTCCTGAATGCAGAGACAGGAGTAACCCCTGAGCATTGCTTGTTTGTGGCCCAAAACCCAAACCCACCAAACAAACAAACACAAAATCTTTCAAGTTACAATGGCCTCCTTTAAATAGAATAAACAGCCAAATAAATAAATAAATAAACAAACAAACATATGAGCTGCTTTGAGACATCTTATAGCCTAGTTCTCCGTCTCGGAGAACCTGGCAAGCTACCGAGAGTTTACTGCCCTCGTGGGAGAACCTGGCAAGCTCCCCGTGGTGTACTCGGTAACAGTAACAATGGTGGGTCTCATTTCCCTGACCCTGAGATGTGGTACCGTTGGGAAGGTGCCTCTAATGTGGCACCACTGGGAAGGATGAGTAAACAGAGGCTGTTAGAATCTTAAGGCATATAAAGATCGCACTCATCTGTGGAATATAAAACAACAGAATGGGAGACTAACACCCAAGAATAGTAAAAATAAGTACCAGGTGGTTTGCTCCATGGCTTGGAAGCTGGCCTCACATGCTGGGGGAAAAGGCAGCTCAGACAGAGAAGGGAACACCAAGTAAAGTGCGGTTGGAGAACCCACTCGGGATAGGAGATGCATACTGAAAGTAGACTATAGATTGAACACAATGGCCACCCAATACCTCTATTGCAAACCACAACACCCAAAAGGAGAGAGAGAACAAAAGGGAATGCCATGCCACAGAGGCGGGGTGGGGTGGAGGGATAGGGGGACGGATACTGGGGTCAATGGTGGAGGAGAATGGGTACTAATGGAGAGATGGATACTCGAGCATTGTATGACTGAAACACAAGCACAAAAATATGTAAATCTGTAATTGTACCCTCACAGTGATTCATTAATAAAAAAATAATAAATTAAAAAAAAACCTATTCCACCAATAAAAAAAAAAATAAATATCATTTCAAGGCTAGGATGAATGGAGACGTTACTGGGCCTGCTCAAGCAAATCGAAGATCAATGGGATGATAGTGATAGTGATGAGTTGCTTTGGAAGAGCAGCAGGTAATCCACCCTAGACTGGGCTACGTTTAATGCCGCAGGAGAAACACTATGAGAGCTATCAAAGAGAGAAGACTAGTTTGAGGGAAAAGCAAAGGCAACAGAAAAGTACTGTTTTTAAAATAAAACAAAAGTTCCATTTTAAAATAAAATGGTGATATGCTCCAAAAATTATAAAGGAAATTTCTGGGGCTAACAAAATTAGTGATGTTGTGGGATGAAAGGAAAGCATAAAGCAGGTTCCCTGAAGCATTCAATAGTTTATTAAAATAAGATTACTTGAGTGTATATTAGGTGCTAGGCATTCTTAATTAGCTCACACAATAAAGGAAGACACAATAATCAGGTGAGACTTATACCATGGCTGGAAGACTTACTGAAAATAAAAAAGACCTAAGCAAAAATGTAGATTTAATGTGATGTAGATAAAAAAAATTCATCAGGTTAAAAAGAAACACTGGTAAACTGATTATGGTGATAGTAGCAGTAATAACATTACTACATTAATGGTATTTACTGAGCATTAGCTATGCCTCAGGGAGTAAGCTAACTTATTTTCATGGCTGGCTCTCTCAACCCTCATGACATGCTTGGAAGGTGAATATGGCTATTACCCCTCTTACGAGTCCCATCCTATCTAACAAGAAGTCCAGATCTTGCTTGGGGCCTTTAATAAGTGAGTCACACAGCAGAGGGTGAGGGTTCAAACCCGTGCTACTTTCTTCCGTAGGTTCTGGGACACAATCTCTGAGCAGTACTGCATAAAAGGAATACTGATCCCATGCAAGGCAAGACACATACACAAACAGAGTTTTTCTAATAGCTACACAATAAAAGGAAAGGGAAATAAGGATTTCTAACCCTTATGGAGTTTTATTATGAGGTGATGAAAACCTTGTGAATATCAAAGTCAAGGAGCTGTCTATTTGATGTGGATGAATTATGTGAGATATGCCATATTTCAATAAAGTAACTGAAAATAAGTTAATTAAAATATTCTGGGTAGGGGAGGAGGAAAGCTTATAATACAAATATATAAAGAAAACACGCTGAATCCTCAAAGCAAATAAGTGAACTGGAAATTTATACAAAAAGAAACAAATTAGTAAATAACAGAAAATATTCACCTGTGTGAAGTGAAGAATCACATTTTTCTTATTAGTTTTTGGGCCACACCTGGCTGTGCTCAGGGCTTACTCCTGGCTTTGTGCTAAAGGATCACTCCTGCCAGACTCAGGGACCCTGTGGGCTTCCCAGGATCGAACCCAGGTTGGCCTTGTGCAAGGCAAGCATTCCACCCACTGCACTATCGCTTCAGTCTGAAGAATCACAGTTGTAAGGGCTACAGAGTGTTGTTGCATGTCTACTAAAGCACAAATTATAAATAAAACAATAAAGCCCAACATGAATGGGATTTGATTTAAGGCTGGTATTTAAGACTGACCATATAAACTGGCTATTTAATCTCTGTGGAATGTAGCTTCATAAACAAGCTGTGGGTTACTATTCCATGTGGGATCTCATAGTACTGGGGTTAAGGTACTTGCCTTGCACATGGCTGACTGAGGTTCAATCCCCAGCAAGCAAGGTACTCCAAGCAAGACCAGGGGTCACTCCTGAGCACTGATCCAGGAGTAATCCCTGAGCACCGTCAGGTGTGTCCCAACCTCCCCTCTCCCAATAAATTTTAAAAATTAAATATATGCAATAAAATGGCTTATTTAAAAATAAGTAAATAAAGTTCTTATAAGGGTCCTAGGGACAGGTAGAATGACACTGCCATTGGTGACAGTATTATACAGCAATGCTATCTGCCTGAAACATTACCTACTAGTGGTATTGTAAATCATCATATCTAAATTTAAAAAAATTAAATCATTTTAATGGCTTTTTAATAGGTAAATTTTGTAATCCTATTTTATATGTTTATATACTCAGGGCCAAGTAAAAATTTCTTGGATGAAAAGGGGTAATGGGGGGCTGGAGAGATAGCACAGTGGGTAGGGCGTTTGCCTTGCACGCGGCCGACTCGGGTTCGATTCCCAGCATCCCATATGGTCCCCTGAGCACCGCCAGGAGTAATTCCTGAGTGCAGAGCCAGGAGTAACCCCTGTGCATCGCCAGGTGTGACCCAAAAAGCAAAAAAAAAAAGGGGGGGTAATGGGTGGGAAACGTTTAAGAAACTATACTCTAGAAAATACTCAGGAAAATGAATATGAATTTAAAATTTAATGCTTTTTTTGGGGGGGGGGTTTTGGGTCACACTCGGCAATGCACAGGGGTTACTCCTGGCTCTGCACTCAGGAATCACTCCTGGCGGTGCTCAGGGGACCATATGGGATGCTGGGAATCGAACCCGGGTCGGCCGTGTGCAAGGCAAACGCCCTACCCGCTGTGCTATTGCTCCAGCCCCCCAAAATTTAATGCTTTTCTTCAACTTTCTATTACCACTTTGACTGACATCCTTTTAAATAATAAATCCAAACAAAAGACCTAGTATTATTTGTTATCCATTTACCTATCGCTATCTCTGTACTCTCTGGGCCTGAAGTCCTAGAACAAAGTATGAGCGCAAAATGCTTTGGCTCATGAATATTCAAAAATATCACAGCTTTTTTTAGAATAGTAGAAAAACCTGAAACAACCTAACAGATAACAGGTAAATCAAGCATGGTGAAGAATTACCAAAGACTGTATTTCAACGAAGGATCAACAGTCTGTAAACTTGAGACATAAACGGAAATACAGCTTAGGAAACTAATCCTCCTTCCTAAGAGTGAGCTTTGAATATCCACTCCCTATACCTGTCCAACACACACAAAATAAATCAGATTCTCATCCTTATACTTATGGTTCTTAATTTTCTGCTCTCTGACCCCGAGCGGTCACCCATGGACAGCTCCTCTGCTCCTGAACAGCCATGATCCCAGGGCCACAGAAACCAATCTCGGAATGCAGCGGCTGCTGTCAGAAATACCTCTGGACTTAGTACCAGAATTCCAAATCTGGGTGGACGCTTCTCGACCGTGCAACATCATATGCTCTTTGTTACCAACAATAGAAAACATACAATCTAATGATGTCATTCTGACAGGTCTGACTGTTGGGGGTAAAACACCAAATAATGATAGTGAGTTTCCTGTCAAAAGTTGAATGTAATCAAAGTAAGGAAAGAGTAAAGTGCTAATCATCTGCCACACAGGCAGAGGGGGAGTGGGAGGGGGTATGCTGGGGTTATTGGTGGTGGAGCATGTGCACTGGTGAAGGGATGGGTGTTTGAGCATAGTATGACTGAGACTCGATCCTAAAAGCCCTGTAACTGTTCTCACAGTAACTCAATTAAAAAATAAATTAAAAAAAAATTTCTGCTCTCTGGCACCAGTCAACACGCACACCCACTTCCCTTCATATCAGATACTCTCACTTGCAGTATTACCTTGACTGCCAGGCCTCCCTGCAGGCAGCTAACCTAGCAGGAAAAATGGGAGGCCCAGTCTAGACTGAGCTTGAGTGCCAACTCTTCCTAAAAGCCTCCTCAATTTTTAGCAGGATGCAGGTTCTTCACCTCTGAGTTCTGGTCCTCTCTGGCCCCAAGCACCTCAAATCTTTATTGATAATGATCTAACACAACAAGTTACTTTAAGAGGCTATAAATTCACTGAATACAAGTACTACCTTCGGTCCACTGCTGCATTTCTCCCAGCACTGAGAAAAGATCTTTGCCCACATCTCAGGCTGTTAGGTGAATACCAGAGTGAAATATAATACCTAGAATGCATGCAGCAACAGAGCATCTCTGAGATGATAGCATGAGGTGAATATAAAGATATATGAAACTACTAATAAGTAGCAGATTATTTGAATACAGATGCCAGTCCTAGTCATTTTCCTTTAAGGTGCCTCATTTTATATAAAGCTTAGCCCTAAAGACATCCATCTTGATTAGGACTCATCTTTCTCCATGAACCAGGGCTCGGGAAATGGTATCCTGAGAATGGTGCTCCATTGCCTACAAGTGAGCCTTGACTTTACACTGCTCTCCCTAATACCCCATCAGTCACAAGACCAAGGATCTCTGAAGATGTTTATTTATCTCTGTCCCTATGGCCACCATTCTATTTCAGGGCCCCCAATACCTGTCTGGCAGATAGATTTCATCAATAGTCTTCCACCATCTCTCTAGTGTGTGAGAGGGGCCACGGGGGGGGGGGGGTAGAGGTCACACCCAACAGTGCTTCAGTCTTACTCCCAGATCTGTGCTCAGGAATCACTCCAACATGGTTGGAGAGCCATATGGGGTGACAGGGATTGAACCCAGGTTGGCCATGCACAAGGCAAGCACCCTTTCCACTATGCTATCTCTCCAGCCCCCCATCTCTCTATTTTCATTCTTGTCCTGCTTGAATGAGTCTCCATCTAGCATCCGGGTAATTCCTGAACATAACCCTGCTTAGGGGACTCCCCTGAGTACATGGCTAATCCCAACAACTTAACTAGGCTTAACAGGGTCCTTGCCTATGACTGCAGTCACTATGACCACATCACTCATTCTCTCAATACATTTTGTTCAACCAAACTAGTCTTTTTCAAGTTTCTCAGATACACTGACCTGTGCACAAGTCCTCTCGTTCCTGTATCTCCAACACACATGTAGGAGATTTCCCCCTACATTCCTAACTAGATCTTCTTGACTCCTACTCTGCCTTCTGATATGGGCAGAAATATCCCCCCTTCCTCTAGCAAACATTCCTATGCTTTAAAAAATATAAAATTGATATGTAATGACCAATGTGGAATCTTTTATCCTTTCTTGATTACAGCTCATGGCAAAAACTATACACTCTCTTGTTTCATGTGCCCAAGTCAGTTCTAGGCTTACTTACTAGGCTTGGAGTAAGTCTTAATACATGTTTGGGAGGCTGGAGCAATACTGAAGGGGATATGGGGTTTGCCATGCACATGGCAGACCTCAGTTTGATCCCTGGCACTGTATATTGTGCCCTGAGTACCTCCGGGAGTGAGCCTTGAACACAGAGCCAGGAGTAAGCCCTGAGCACAGCCTGGTATTGCTATAAAACCAGTGAAAGAATAAATATTTGGGAAACCAAAGAAAAAGAAATCTGTATCACAAGTTTCAAAATAATTTGTTTTGATGCTTTTCAGACAGGTAGGCTTTGTGGTTACCGACTTTTTCATTTGGAAGAATCCGTGCCTTGACAATGGCAGACAATGAGTCCCATGGAGGTGAATAATCCCTCACAGTGTTGAAAGCTTTGCTCCAAAGCCTGGATTTGACATTTTCCCCAAAGGCCACTCACAGCTTTTGTTTTCAAAGGGATTGCTTAAGAACAAGAGGATGCAGAGCTTCTCCTCACAAAGAATGTTCAATATTTGACAGTGATTTGACGGAAATGATCTCTGAGGCAAAACTTCCTCTGAAGTATCTTCTAAATATCAAACTGAGACCCAATAATCTAAAAACCTGTGCCTGCTGCTTCTGTAATGCTTCCAAACCATAAATTTAACTTTACTTTGGTAAAGACCTGTGGTTATGCTAACGGATTTCCTGTTAAATAACTGGATAAAGCCTCTAGTTAAAAAAAGTTTCACTCATTATGAAAATAGTCTTGTATAAATAGTTCTCTATGTTATGGATCATAAATTTACATTTAGCTGATCAATAACATTGAAAAGGAAAAATGCCAGATGGAAATAGCCTATGCTTCAAATTTCTGGGTTTTTTTTTATTAAGTTCTCTGACATGTTGGGAAATTAAATTTACCTTTCTCCTATACCAATAAAGAATTCACCTTTGAGTTCCAATAGGATGTAAAGAAACTATTTTGATTCCATGTTTAAACACCCCATTATTTCCAGCTTGAGTAATTTGATAATTTAAGGTCTGGTATAAGCTACGTTTTTTTTTCTTTTGCGTAACACCCAGCGATGCACAGGGGTTACTCTCCTGGCTCTGCACTCAGGAATTATTCCTGGCGGTGCTGGGGGACCATATGGGATGCTGGGAATCGAACCCAGATAGGCCGCATGCAAGGCAAACGCCCTACCCGTTGTGCTATCACTCCACCCCTTATGCTAGGTTTTTAATCTAACATTTTTATAAGAAAGCAGAAATGGAGGCAGTAGCACAAAGAAATTTAGCAAGTGGTCATACTCACAGGACAATGTGATGGTGACATATTCAGTGAAGATACCCTGAGCATATAAAGGGCTAAAGGAAGCAAATCTGTTTCTATATTTAGAAATATGATTTTTAAAGAACCAAAACTTGGTACTTTAGAAATCATATTTATAGATCATTAAGTTTTAATGATATATTAGATTGGTCAAATAGGCTCATCACTTTAATTAGTAAATTTGTGGTTGCTAGCAAACAAGCAAATTTGGAAAGCGTGAAGAACCAACATAGTGACTTCTGACAATTAGATGCCATGAAGCATATATTTATAGTAAGAAGGTTCAAGGTAAGTTGAAAGGAATAAATTTTAAGCCCTGATGATAAACCCCAAACACATAGAAGGCCTTGAGGTGCATGATTAAACTCATGTTTCTTGAAATCTTGCTCTACACAACTAACATTTCCTGATTAAGTACAAAAGAAGTCAGTAAATTTTATGTTGAACTGTCTTAACAGTACAATCATTCTAAACAATCACCTGAAAAAAAGGCTAGGTAAGAATTTTTAAAAAACCAGAAAACAAGGAGTAGCAATAGATAATAAATGTCAGAAATCTAAGCACAGCTGTGTGAAGGACATAGGAATCTCATGTATCTTTACAAGAGGGGCAGTGAATGAGTGAAGCAGAAAAGACCTCTCATAATGGTGATTGTTAATAGTGTTCCAAACAACTACTTACTATTTTGGAAAAAAATCAAACTAGATCTTCATTTCATAGCCTCTGCTAAAATAAACTCCACATTAAATAATTATTAATATTTAAAAACTATTAAATTGAATTTAAAATTACTTGAATGACTTAAATGAATTATTGAGTAAGGATTTTCATTTTGGGTGGGGGAGAAGCTTCCCAGAAGGATTTAGGGGTCCCAGGTCCACAGTGGCAAAATTAGTAGGGAGGTACATGATAACAGGGATTGAATTTAGGTTCTCACATTGACATTGCACCCCTTTAAGCTATTTCCCAGGCTCCTGAGTGAGGCTTTTCTAAGCTTCAATGCAGCCAGATCACTTGCCATTCAACTGCAGGAAAACTGAAAAAGAATATTATTTAACTACATAAAAAAAAAACAAATAATGAAATGTTTGCAGGAGAGAAAACAAGTAGAAAAGTATAATTGATTTCTATAATCAAGTAGAAAAGTATACTAGAATACTTTTAAATTTTTTCTCAGTTTATTACTTCTATAGTTATACAAATCTGCTAGGAAGATAGCAATTTCAGAGCAGAAAGATGTAATGTCACTAGGTTGTAGCTTTTATTAAGCACTTTATATTATTTATACAAAAACTCAAAACATGTCACAGAGACTATTTGGTACTTGGGTTTATCCTAAGGGCTTGAACTTAAACAAAATCTTAATAATAGTTTGAAAGGTCATTTCATTCCTTCTGGCACTGCAAATGCTATTTTCTTATTGGAATGTAGTATTAAGTTATGAGAGGAGTCACCTGCAACACACCAGAATATTTCTGCATTTCTACAAACAAGTTTCATGAAGTTTATGCTCACACCCTACTAAGCTTAAGCTTACCCAAGCACAGATGCTTATTCAGATTGAGTGCTGCTCTCTGTATTTGACTAATTGTAATAACCATTGAAACTTAGTCTAAAAATTAAGAAATCGAAGACATGCTGAAAATGGACACCCCTCTCCAAGAGGAATGCCTATATGAAAATGCATTATACAGTTTCCATTAAAAATAGTAATAATAATAATATTCAGTATAATTTTTTAAAATAAAGAAAAAACATTATACAGCTCTAACACTGGGGCCAGAGAGACAGTACAGTGGGTAGGGCACTTGCCTTGTTTGTGACCAATGACCCAAGTTTGATCTACAGCATCCCAAATGGTCCCCCAAGCACCTCCAGGAGTAATTCCTGAGTGCAGAGTCAGGACTAACCCCTAAGCATTGTTGGGTGTGGCTCAACCACAAGCCCCCCCCCCCAAAAAAAAAACACTCTAACACTGTCCCTGGATCATTAAAGTTATCAATTTGTTTAGTAATATTTTTAAATTAAATTGGATTTTTAAAAAAACAAACCAAACCTTTTCCCTTATGAAAGAAATCATTTTAGTCACATTCCTTTTTTACAAAGCAGTATAAATTACTTTTAAAATATTGGGGCTGGAGCGATAGCACAGCGGGTAGGGCGTTTATCTTGCACGTGGCTGACCCAGGTTCGATTCCCAGTATCCCATATGGTCCCCTAAGCACCACCAGGGGTGATTCCTGAGTGCAGAGCCAGGAGTAACCCCTGTGAATCTCCAGGTGTGACCCAAAAAGCAAAAAAAGAAAAAAATTGATTTACTCCTAGATGATTCACTTAGAATTTATACAGAATTTAAATTAAAAATTGGGGAGCAGGGGTGAAGCAACCGGAATAGTGGTAGGACAGTCATCTCACACGTGGCTAACTGGAATTGATCCCTAATATCCCATTTGGTCCCTCAAGCCTGCCAGGAGTACAGAGCCTGGAATTCAAAAAAGTTTTATTTTAAATTTTAGGCACCATGCTTTACAATACTGTTAATGATAGGGTTTTATACATACAAAGTTCTAACATCACACCCAAGCCAGAACTGAACTTTTATAAAAGAAATGACAATTACAAATGGTATAACTGGCTGAAACAATTGGAAGTTTTTGTTTTGGGTTTGGTGTCAAACCCGCACATTCAGATGTTATTTTCCTGGGTCTGCTCAGAAGAGACCCTGGCAGAACCATATGTGGTGCCAGGAATTCAAACTGGGATCCTCAGGACACAAGGCGAAAGCCTTAATTCCTGCACTATCTCTGGCCTAGAAAAGAACAGATGTCTTTAAACACTCCCCCTACCAATAGAATCGCTTATATATGTATCTAAAGATATATAACTCCAGATGAGCTTCCATATCTGTTTGCTACTTTTTTGATCTTAGAAAACAATTCAATGAGCTTTTTTTTAAAAAAAATTTATTGTTCTTGGGGCCGGAGCGATAGCACAGCAGGTAGGGCGTTTGCCTTACATGCGGCCGACCCGGGTTCAATCCCCGGCATCCCATATGGTCCCCCGAGCACTGCCAGGAGCAATTCCTGAGTGCAAAGCCAGGAGTAACCCCTGAGCATCGCTGGGTGTGACCCAAAAAGCAAAAAAAAAAAAAAAAATTATTGTCCTGGTTATCAGATAACCCAGAGAGTAAATCCCTATGCGTAATTGCTTTGCTATTTATTGGTATTGCTATTTCTAAACTTAGTTTAATTTTCCAGATGCTTTGAAACTGTCAGCCCTCAACATTTTGGGGAGGGGAGAAGCTAGAGGTACAATGAAAATATATCTTAATTAACAAGATAGTTCCCTTGTGAAGGCCCTTCATCAGTAACAATGTATTGAACATTTACTACCTTCAGGGCCTTCTTCCAGTCTTGAGGCTATTTTGTAAAACAAGGTCACTGGCCTCATATAGCACTGCACTGTAGCACTGCTGTTCCGTGGTTCATTGATTTGCTCGAGCGGGCACCAGTAATGTCTCCATTGTGAGACATGTTACTGTTTTTGGCATATCGAATACGCCTTGGGTAGCTTGCCAGGCTCTGCCATGCAGGTGGGATACTCTCGGTAGCTTGCTGGGCTCTCTGAGAGGGATGAAGGAATTGAACCCGGGTCGGCTGCGTGCAAGGCAAATGCCCTACCTGCTGTGCTATTGCTCCAGCCTGGTCTCATATAAGGTGGGAGAATTGGAGGAGAAGGGCTGTCTGATGATCAGGGAGGAGAGGAATCAGGAGAGAAATGGATCCATTATTATGAAGTGTGACAAGGGCTATGTTCCCAGGAGGAAAACAAAATGGTAAGTGCATGGTGTCAAGAAAGCAGGAAAAAGGAGAGAATGCAGTGACCTACATCTTTAGGCCAGGGCGCATCAATCAGGCGAACTTGCAGGCTGTGATGCAATGGTGGGTGAGCCACGGAACTGTCCGGGGTGGGGTGCAGCTGGAACTAAGCCTGAGGGACAGAGCAACTTGAATTCTGCTAAGTTCAATCCAGCATTGGGGTTGGGAGTTGGCTGCAACAAGGGAGAGTGAGTATGAACATGTCCCTGCAGATATGACAGACAGACGGACAGACATAGGACATGCTGGAAGATGATGTGACGGGATCCACTGGCCAGTTGACCACAGAGTGAGAGGAAGGCAGAAACTTGCAGAGTGGTGCTCAGGTCTCTTGAAGAAGAAACTGGAAGGTCGCTGGTGCGGTTTGCTCTGCTCCGGGGATCCTGTTTCATGGAGCAACACCCCCAGGACTAGGGCTTGCAATGCTTAAGGAAGTGTCATGCCTGGTAGTTTTTCAATCATTTGTAATCCGTGGAAACTCAGCCACCTCTAGGCTATAGGATAGAGACGGCTAGTTTTCCAACCCACATAGATCTGATGATCTAAAACTGGTTTCCAGGGTCAAAGAGAGAGTACAGAGGACGAGGTGCTTGTCTTGCACACAGCTGACTCAGAACTGACCCCTGCCAGGAGTGACCCCTAAGTACAGAGCCTCAGCAACTACCTTTCACCCCAAAATAGTGGTTCTCAACCTTTTTATACCTGAAGACCAACCAGCAGTTGAAAATCTGTGATTTAGAAGAAAAGGGCTATATCTCTGCTGGTTCTGTTTGTCTGTTTGTCTCTTTCTCTTTTATTCCCTCACTCTCTCCTTTCTCATCTTTCCCTAAATAAAACCATTTTACTTATCAAACAAAAAATTCCCAGGTCGAAGTTGAACCATGCAATTTAACCTGTGTGTATTTCCATATAAATATAGGCATATTTATAATCAGAACATATGTTACAAAAAATTAAAGGAGAGAAAGAAGGAGAAGTGCGATGTCAAGTTACAATTGAACATGCTCCACACAGAGATGAATTCTGATTGTGGACTCAGGCCTCTCATGGACACCCACCATTTTGGGCAGACCCAACACCGTGGGTGGTTGTGAGACACAGTGAAGATGGGTGGAGAGATCTGGCACAGGCACTCAAGTGAAAAGGGGTAGGGGGGCCACTGGTAGAAGGGGGATAATGAATGGCTGGCTTTAATTAGAGTGTGATGTCAATGCAGACAGTTGTTCAGAACTGATAACAGAGTCTTAAATATCTAACCAAAAAGGCTTTAACCCTCCCCCCGCCCCGTTCTAAGAAATGGGGGTATTCAGGGGCTGGGAAGATTGCTCAAAAGGGTGGAGAGTATGCTTTGCACATCATGAACTTGACCCCCAGAACTGCCAGCTTGGGCCCAACATTACCCGGACAAAGAAGCATCCCATCAGGCCTTACCACATCCAAGCACCTCTTTGGATGCTCTCCCCACCCCCTCCAAAGAGAAACGGGGACCTGCCAAAGAGTTCTGAGCAGAGGATGGGACAGTCAGAAAGAAATCATTTTCTGAGCCTTAGGTGCTTCCTCTATAAACGGGTGCTAGTTCTACCAGCCTCATCTCACTGTGGCGTGCAAAGTCCAGGCACTTGGCTGCAGGGCAGCGTCACCCTGAGCAAGGCTTCCTGCTCGCACACAGAGCAGCTGTTTCTGGTTCCTTCAGAAGAATGTGTGTCTCCGTAGACACCTGACATGTGATATTTCATCTCTGTGGCAGGGCCAGATGGGAAATCTGAGATGCAAAATGAACGTTTCAAAACAGAACATATTTTAAATTCTCTTGTAGCAGTCAAATCAGATCTGTATTTGATTTCATTTCATTTTGTTTAGCATGAAATAGGACGGCAAGAAAGGAACAGCTGCTGGAAACAAAGACAGAGAAGGGTGATAAACAGCAGATTGTCTGACCCTCACATCAAATATTCAGCCAAGAATGTGTGTGTGTGTGTATGTATGTGTGTGTGCGTGCATGTGCGCACGTGTAAGCGTGTGAGTCTGAGTCTCCATGTGGTACGTTTGTCTTTGCCAGTGTAGTTTGATGCAAATGTATCTACATGTCTGTGAGTTCATGTTGGGGAAGAGTTGAAAGGGGGACAAAGAGAAAAGAACTCCAGCCACATTGCTGGTCTGTTTATGCTACTCTCGCCATATGGTGTAAGAACAAAGCAAGCTGGAGTCAGAGATCCTAAGCCACTGTGAAGACTAGTAAAATCTGCTCACCCTGTGACACCAAACGTCTACTGAGAGAAATCTTGGCCAACCAGGAGCCTTACCTGGCTGAGCTGTCCCGGGAACGCCGAAGCCATCTCGCCACCATCTGTTCGATTCGGTGCGCTTTCCGTGTCTGAAGTAAACTGCTTTCCAGCTCTTCCATTTACCTAAAAGGAAGACAAGAATTTTCTTTCTTCTTTCCCTCCTTCCTTCCTTCCTTCCTTCCTTCCTTCCTTCCTTCCTTCCTTCCTTCCTTCCTTCCTTCCTTCCTTCCTTCCTTCCTCCCTCCCTCCCTCCCTCCCTCCCTCCCTCCCTCCCTCCCTCCCTCCCTCCCTCCCTTCCTTCCTTCTTTCCTCTCTTCCTTCCTTTCTTCTTTCTTAAAAGAAGATAGCTGGGGCTGCAGCAATAGTACAGCGGGTAGGGCATTTGCCTTGCACGCGGCCAACCTGGGTTCGATTCCCAGCATCCCATATGGTCCCCTGAGCACTGCCAGGAGTAATTCCTGTGTGCAAAGCCAGGAGTAACCCTTGTGCATAGGGGTGTGACTCAAAAAACAAAAAACAAAACAAAACAACAACAACAAAAAGAAGCTAGCCAAAATATTTTGAAGAGGGCCCTGAAAAATTGCTCAGATGCTTTCTGTACTTGCCCAGAAGCTGACTGAATGCCTAAGGCTCACTCTACTTCTGAAATGGACATAAACACATGCTCCACGGTCAAAGCAAAGGGCATTAGCACTCCTCCAGCCTAAGACAGCACTTCTCAACCCAGGCATGTGCCCCTCCCCCCAACCCAAGGTAGTCACAGGTGGAAGTCACGTAGGTGGGGCCATGGTATGAGACTGGGGTTCCAACCGGTAGGATGGGGAGGAAGCCATAGGAAAGAAAGCAGGTTGAGAGGGAGCCATGGATGGAAACAGATTGAGAAACACTCTCCTAGGAAGTCGACTGCCTTGTGGTAAGCAGACTGGCTTGATATCTGATACAGCTAAGGAATAGGGAAGAACACAGAAGAGGTTTCTCAAGGGGGGACAGGGACGCACAGTCCGAAGACACTTGACTGTGTCATACTCGCTGGTGCTGCCCACCTGGGTAAGCACCCTGGGACAGCACAGTGCAGGCAGGGCATGCACTAGGCACATGCTACTACTCTGTGAGACTCAACACTGCTTCCTTGCACTGCATTCCATATTTATTTCCAAACGGGCCATTCACTGGTAAAACTGAAACACCGGACTGTAAGAAAGACAGTCGCTATGCATTTAAAAATATGAGGCTGGAGAGGCAGCACAGCAGGTAGGGCACTTGCCTTGCATGTGTTTGACCTGGGGTTCAAAACCCAGCAACCCATAAGGTCCCCTGATCCTGCCGGGAGTGATCCCTGAGCACAGAGCCAGCAGTATGCCCTGAGCACCGCTGGGTGTGGCCCCAAACAAACAAACAAACAATAAAGTTATCAGATTTGTGTGTTTGCTTTGCTTTTAGAAATACTGGTCTGGGGTTAAGGCCTAAGGAGACAGCTCAGTGGTAGAGCATGTGCTGGCATGTGCAAAGCCCCGAGTTTGATTCTCAGCACTGCACCACCAGGTGTGGTCCCAGAGGCCCCTGGACACTGCATGCACCACAGGTCTGCTGAGGAAACACCGGGATGCTCCAGGGATCCCAAGAATTGCTTGGAGGCCTGTGAAAAAAATAGCTGTGAGGGGGCTGGAGCAATAGCACAGCGGGTAGGGCGTTAGCCTTGCACGTGGCCGACCCGGGTTCGATTCCCAGCATCCCATATGGTCCCCTGAGCACCGCCAGGAGTAATTCCTGAGTGCAGAGCCAGGAGTAACCCCTGTGCATCGCTGGGTGTGACCCAAAAAAGCAAAAAAAAAAAAATAGCTGTGATCTCAACTCACCAATTCAGTTTCACAACCCAAAATATAAGGACACAAAACAATACCTGACATGAGGAAAGAACCATGGATACAGAAATTGTGAAAAAGACGGGCAGGTGGGAGAAATGGGTAAAGGGAGTCAAAAGGTACCAATGTCCAGTTATAAAATAAACAAGTCAGAGATGTGAATTTACAGGCTGGGAACTATAGTTTATCATACTATATAGGCATGTTTGAAAGTTGCTAAGAGCATAGATCTTAAAGTTTTCATCACAAGAAAACAATGCACTACATGTGTGATGATACCAGACCTAGTGACTTATTAACTAGATATATTGGAACAACAATATTGCAATATGTACAGATTTTGAGTCATTATTTGTTATCACTGTATACTTAAAATTAATATAATGTTATATGACAATTCTTTTTTGTTTTTGTTTGTTTTTTTGTTTTGGGTCACACCCGGCACTGCTCAGGAGTTACTTCTGGCTCTGCACTCAGGAATTACTCATAGCAGTCCTGGGGGACCACACGGGATGCTGGAGATCAAACTCAGGTCGGCTGCATGCAAGGCAGACTCCCTACCCACTGTACTATGCTCTGGCTTCTGCCAATTCTACTTTTAAAAGAATTATAAGAGATTATGTTGCTTACCACTACACAGACATGTTTGAAGATCTTGATGATATGGATGTATTTCAAGGAAAATATAAATGATATAAGATGACCCAGAAGAGACAGAAAATCTAAAAAGAAAAATGCCATTAAATAGAAGTTGTTAAAGTGCTATCTATGCATGCCCCAAAGCCCTAGATATAGAGAGCTGAAATGTGAATTCTTACATCTATAAAATGTAGTGCACCCATTAATGTTTTGTTTTGGAATAATCATAGATGTAGAAAATGATACAGAGATAACAGAGAGCTCCATAGATGCTTCATTCCATTTTCCCTAATGTTAACATCTTACATAATCATTATACTTTTCTTAAAACTGTGAAGCGACTAAATTAAATCCAGTTTGCATCAAGGGATGTGATTTCTCCACTGGGGATATCAGACCTGACACTGTCTTCAGTCCCAGGAATCATTTTCTTTAGCATTATAAAAACAAGAGAGTTTAACTCTGGTAAACCATGACAAACCTGAACAATCTATTACTCTCTACCTGTTCTTAAAATGTATCAATTATAGCAAGTGATAAAAAGAGAATGAACTCATGGGAGAAAGAAGCCAAATTTCTGAAGGAAAATAGTTTTCAACTTAGAATTCTACAGGCAGTCAAAATATCAGTCAAGGGGCTGGAGCGATAGCACAGCGGGTAGGGCGTTTGCCTTGCACGCGGCCGACCCGGGTTCGATCCCCGGCATCCCATATGGTCCCCCAAGCATCGCCAGGAGTAATTCCTGAGTGCAAAGCCAGGAGTAACCCCTGAGCATCACTGGGTGTGACCCAAAAAGAAAAAAAAAATATCAGTCAAGTAGTAAAGACATTACCATCGTCTGATCTGAAAAAAAAGAAAAAGAAAAAGAAAAGGGGGGTTGCATATCTGGCTGTGTTCATGGTTTACTCTCTGTTCTGTGCTCAGAGATTACTCCTGGTGTGTTTGATAGCACAGTGGGTAGGGCATTTGCCTTGCAGACGACTGACTCGGGTTTGATCCCTCCGTCCCTCTCAGAAAGCCCGGCAAGCTACCGAGAGTATCCCGCCCGCACGGCAGAGCCTGGCAAGCTACCCATGGTGGCTTGCCAGGCTCCATGCCAAAATGCCAAAAACAGTAACCACAAGTCTCACAATGGAGATGTTACTGGTGCCCGCTCGAGCAAATTGATGAGCAACAGGATAAGAGTGCTACAGTGCTACAGTGTTCAGGTATTTGGTGCCAGTGATCAAACCAGATGGGCTGCATACAAGGCAAGCACCTTATCCTCCGTGCTAGCTCTCTGGCTCCTGGTTCCCCAGTCTTTTTTTTTTTCTGTCTGTTTGGGGGAAACACCAGCAGAGCTCAAGGCTTACATCTGTCTCTGTTTTCAGGGATCATTCCTGGCAGGGCTTGGGAAACTATATGTGGTGACAGGATCAAAGCTGGGTTGGCTGCATGAAAGGCTCCTTGCCTACTAGACTATCTCTCCAGCCCCTGGGCCTCAATTTTGTTTTTATCTTTTTATTTCTAATTTTCATTTACTTAGAATTTTTTTCTTTTTTCTTTTTTTAAATTGAATCACCATGAGATATAGTTACAAAGTTTTTTACGGTTCTCAATTTTTTTTTCTTTTTGGGTCACACCCGGCAATGCACAGGGGTTACTCCTGGCTCATGCACTCAGAAATTCCTCCTGGCAGTGATTGGGTGACCATATGGGATGCTGGGAATCGAACTCAGGTTGGCTGCGTGCAAGGCAAATGCCCTACCTGCTGTACTATCGCTCCAGCCCCCTCAATTTTTTTTTTAATCTCTCATATGCCTTTTCTCAGAATGCTATAAGAGAAGTGTTCCAGAAAAACAAGAACGTAAGTAAAAAAGGAAATGGGATCTAGAAAATTTGGGATGAAACAGATGAGGCAAAGAGTGACTATGAAGAGAAGCAAACATCTTAGGAAAGACAAAAATCTTAGGAAAGAGAAACAACAATCAACAAGTCATTGACATCTTTGTGTAGAAAAATCCCCTAAGAGACGACTGGGGCGTATGGGAAGGATTAACAATGAGTAGATGAAAAACTACACAAATGAACGATTACATCCCAGAAAAACAAGAGTTGTACAGGGGTCAGAGAAACAGTCCAGGAGTTAAGGCCTTATATGCGGTCAACCTGGTTGGCCAGCTTCCCAGAACCTCAGGATCCACCCGGAATACCGCTGGGAGCAGCTGCTGAATACACAGTCTCCGAGCACCGCTGGGTGTGGCCCAAATCCCCAACTACTCCCCCAGGACCCTGTAAGTTATTCAAGAAAAGCTACAAAGTCATAGTTTACTTCTTGGTTTAACAATAAAGGGTATTTATATTGTGATAATAATGCAAACACTAAAAAATGATTCCTTCAACACAGGTGATAGAATGACGGGAGGGTATGGTAAAGGGAGCAGGTATGACAAGAGTGAAATCCTCATCTACCATAGTAATTATATATGTCAACATAAATAATTCATGAAACTGTAATACAAGCATATTTCTCAGAAGTACAAAAAAGAAAAGGAAATAACTAGGAGATTTGAAAGAAATTGCCTCTAAGAAATGAAATGAAATATTTTGAGGATGACTAGGGCAGGAACCATCTATCAAGAGACCTTAGTACTATGCATATTTAACTATTTTAATTTATTTTAATTTAACTTTTAAAACTAAATATGTTTATAGTAAGATACACAGAAAAATATAATGGAAGTACAATAACCTATAATCCTACTTCCCAGAGTTACCAATGTAATTTTTCTTTTTCTATGTTTATACATACTATTTGTATTAAAATAAAATATACTTTGGCACTTAGTATTTCATGAGCATTATTCTGTATAAATATTTTAATATTTACATAATTATTTTAAATGGCTCTGTAACCTTTTTTATATGGCTATGTCATAATTTATTCAATAAAATCTATGATTGAATATTTGTTCTGCTTCTAATTTTTCACTATTGTTTTCAACTGCACGAGCCTGCATGTGAGGGGCTGGGTGATGTAATTTTTGCTACTATAAAAGCGTTATATCACATAATTCAACCCAGAAAAAAAAGTCACACACAGAGGGGGACTGGAGTAATAGCACAGCGGGTAGGGCGTTTGCCTTGCACGCAGGTAACCCGGGTTTGAGTCCCAGCATCCCATATGGTCCCCCGACACCACCAGGAGTAATTCCTGAGTGATAGCACATGAAAAAATGTTCAGCTATCCTATATAAAATAATTTGATATTAAAACTATAAAGAGCTCTGATATGAAAGAAAATATGTCAATGACATATTTTTTTTTGTTTTTTGGGGGTTGTTTTTTTTTTTTCGCTTTTTGGGTCACACCTGGCAATGCACAGGGGTTACTCCTGGCTCTGCACTCAGGAATCACCCCTGGCGGTGCTCAGGGGACCATATGGGATGCTGGGAATCGAACCCGGGTCGGCCGTGTGCAAGGCAAATGCCCTACCTGCTGTGCTATTGCTCCAGCCCCTGTCAATGACATATTGACAGGCTAAAAAATTCCAGGTATAGGGCTGAGCCATAGTTCAGGGTTAAGGTGCTTGGCACTGCATATAGTCCACTGAGCACAGAGCCTAGAGTAAGCCCTGAGCACAATAAGGTGTGGTAAGGTGGGGTCTACTCCCCCCTCATCACCAAATGCGGCATACTGAGTAATTCTATTTTTGTGGACTATATATCTTAGCATATGTAACATGGGTCTATAAATTTATGGTAAAGTTGATGTGAATACTTACCAAATAATTAATGGTGATGAATTCTGGGAGGTTAAGTTGAATTTTTGAAATAATGCATACACTGTATGTGACTTTTTTTTTTCTTTTTGGGTCACACCCGGCAATACACAGGGGTTACTCCTGGCTCTCCTGGCAGGGAGAGGGTGGGAAAGAGGAGGGTATGCCGGGGATATTGGTGGTGGGGAATGTGCACTGGTGGAGGGATGAGTGTTTGATTATTGTGTGATTGTAACCCAAACATGAAAGCTTATAACTATCTCACTGTGATTCAATAAATTTAAAAAAAAAGAATTTCCATTCTCATGTTCTGAAAACACAAAAGTTATTCACAAAGGATAGAAGAATGAATGCCCAGCAAGACCCAAGGACAGTGTTTGCAAACACCAACGGCCTTGGGGAGGACTTCAATAGGAATGCATCAGTTGGCAATTCTTGAATAGGAACATTAATTTGGTTTGTCTTAATGTCTGAATCTCATAGTTTCATCATCTTCTTCTAGGGGTCCAGGATGGAAGATATGTTAAATCCAAGACAAACAAAGACTCACTGAAAAATCAGAGTATGTTAAGGCCTATTAACATATTCAGATTTGGAAAGGCTTATATCAGCATTTCTCAACTAAGAGCTATATGGATCACTATGGGCTCCCAGAATACTCTAAGGAGGCCACAGACTAAAATCAAGTGTCTGTGTGGGGAGGGGGGGGGGCCCGGGGAGGCAAAAGCATGAGACTGAAGGTGAACCAGTAGGACAGGGGGACCACAGGAAGGAAACAAAGTCTGAAGGGTGCCACAGTGGGCAAAGGGTTGAAGAACACAAACTTAACACACTCATGTTCACAGTCATTGTTCACAAACAGCAAAAAAAATGAATGATGTACATTTTGTATGACTCTGGGGTACAGAGTTAGGAATGCAAGGATCAATGCACAGAGAGGGAGACCCCAGCTCAGGCTTTAAGGTTTAGTTTCCAAACAATGAAATGAGTTTCCTGGAGAATGAGCAAGCTCCTGGTTACTGGAGGTGATTGAGGCAGAGGCTGGGTAACTGAATGAAAGAGGGGGGGGGGGGGGCTGCACTCAGAGGATATCAATCTTTCCTGCCAATCAGACAGCCAGGGGTTTCAACCAGTTCTAGGAACTGGTTGAACAAGATGGTATTTGCTGTGCCCTGTCTTGAAATTCTAAGACCCATATCACCTGCAGTTACTGTGAAACCTGAAGTAACCAGAGCACTGGAAAATAAAAACTGTCTGACCCCACACTGTCTGTCTTAATTTATTTACTTACTTAGGTTTGGGGACTATGCCTGACTATGCTTAGCGATCCCTCCTGACTGGGCTTGGGGGACCGTATGTGGTGCTGGGGATTGAATCGAGGTTGACTGCATGCAAAGCAATTGCCCTCCCCACTGTACAATCTCTCTGGCCTCCCCTACCTATTCGGCTTACCAGGGATCTCCACCAGAGACATAAGGAAAGAAGATTCTCGGGCCCTCTCATTCCTTTTGAAGATGATGAAAGTGCTTACTTTGGTATAAGTGGTTACTTATAGGGGCTGCTTAGGAATCTGCTGCCAAATACAATTTAGCTAATTGGTTTAAATATATAGCTCTAATTAGAAGAATTAATTTGCATTATATATCTGGACTGTGGGTAGGCATGTGCCTTCTTTCAGGGATCCCCGAAGGCCAAATAAATGATTACATCAACCAAACCATTAAAAGTGCTCCCTGACTCAGCAAGGTCTGCACGGGAAAGTTTAAAATCTAGAAAATGACCTGCTAATGGTTTTAATATCAGCCTCTACATTGCCAAGCTAATGGAAGGAAATAAAAGGCCAAATAACCCCCAAACAGTTGAATCTTCTCTACAATCCACTGCCAAGAAGCCATCTGGTCTTTAATTGTTTGCTGTTGGACCCCTCGTTGCTAGAAAGTGTCTTTGCATTAAGACACTTGGCAGCGTCATCCCTCTCTGCTCCTCATCCCAATCACCACCCAGAATAAACTGGCACCTTATTCGAAGACAACAGCCTTGCTGAACCTGAATGTAGCAATCTTGTCGTTTATGTCTCCTCTGTTCAGTCTAAATATTCTCATTTCTTTTGACAGTTCTTCCAATAACAGGATCACTTGAAATCACCCTTCACTAGTCACATCATCTGGAAAAATCCCTGAAAGAGGATGAATCTCCAATATAAACACTTTTGGTTGTCTGGAACAAATATGAAAAAAGGCGAATCTCTCAAAATATTTTGCAAATGGGAAAGAAAACTCAATATATCAAGATGATAGCGGTTTTAAAAACAGCCTGGGGCCAGAGTGATAGTACAGTAGAAGGGCACTTGCCTTGCACGCAGCTATTCGGGTTTGGTCCCTGGAACACCATGTGGTCCCAAGAATCCTGCCAGGAATGGTCCCTGAGTGCAGGGCCAAGAGTAAGCCCTGAGCACATCTGGGTGTGCCCTCTTTCTGCCCACATACATACAAAAAGCAACCAGCCTATTAAGGACATAAACTCATCAAAAGTGGCATAAGAGGTGATAAGGACTTTAAGAAACTAGATATATATGGAGAAATGAGAAACATCAATGGAGGCAAAACTAAAGATCACTTTAAAAAAACTAAAGCTGAAGCCCACTTGAAGTGTTAAAATAAAATAGAATAGCAATTTAAGTGAAACCAGCAGACCATGAATCAAATTGTAGTAATTCAATTTATCATGTAAGAGGCGCTTGCAGGAAAAAAATGCGCAACATTGTAATCAAAGAATAAAGGTAAATTTCCTGAACTGCAAAATCCATTTCAAATATTCAGAACACAATAAAAGCAATTCTCAAAATGCACAGAAACTCTCAAATAGGCATAAAAAGCAACTCTCCTTTTCAAGGAAAGTTCCTTAAAAATTTACTCAACTTCTTGAAAGACTAAAGAAAGACTCTTAAAACCTGTTTGAAAAGAGAAAAAGAAAATGATGATTTTAAAAAGGGAACATTAGGCTCCTTGGGTTGTTCAGCAAATTATTTAGGCTCAAGTACTTTATTTTTCTCTCTGGGAAATATAAAAGCTTCACAACTGATTGCTAAGACTTTTCTTGAAAGACATACCTGGGATCCATTCTGTGATTTATCAATCTACTAGTAAAAGTCTTTTATCAACTTGATTTTTTCTTTCACTATTTCTTCTTTCCTATTATGAAACTGTCAGGAACTTGAGCATAGAGACTCAATCTTATCCCTACTTACTTTCTCTCAGGACTCATCTCATAACAAGACTCAATAAATGTTGAAAGTATGAATAGATGAACAAAATTAGAATAAGACCAACAATCAACTGGAAAATTTAAATTAAATTTCACTTAATAATGAAAAAGTTAATACGGGTTTTAAAAGATTGACAAAAATTAATCACCACAAGTTATTAACAAAAAGTGAAATGAGGGAAGACTGACAAACATTAGGGGTAAAACACTAGAGCACCATGCATGTCGCAGCGTGTTTTGCATGCTGTACACTCATATTTTCGATGAGCTAAGTAATTTTGGCAACTTTGGAGGATATGTTAGGAATGTCCCTAGACTCTTCCTGCTAAATCCTTCAATAATCCCAAGGAACACTTCCTAGGAAACAAGGACTGCCTGGGATGGGGGGTGGTATATCCCAGGCTCTCCACATCAATCTTTGGTGTATAAGTATGTTTTCATCATCAAAGAATTTTCTTAAACCAATTCCTGGGCATAGTGGAAAGACACCATCTCTGTGCAGGACCTTAGGGGGAAAAGCCAACACTGGAGAGAAATGAGTCTAACCTGTGTCTTCCACAAAAGAGTGTGTGACTTCACACACGCAGTTTAACAAGCCCTAGCTTCTTAAACCATGGATTATGATCCCATGTGGGTTCATGTAACTGAATATGCAGCTTGTTTTAAAATAAATTATTTTAGAAAAAAAAAGTGTCTGTGACATTGGAGCAAAGATGATTCCAGACTGTGAGTTATTCCTGAGGGCCAGAATGATAGTACAGTGGGTGGGTGCCTACCTCACATGTAGCCCTACACGGTTCAACCCCAGCATCCATATGGTCTCCTGAACACCTCCAGGAATAATTCATGAATACAGAGACTGGAGTAATCCCTAAGCATTGCCGGGAGTGACCCAAAGCCAAAGGAAAAAACGAAAAACACAAACAAACAACAGATTTTTAAGCTAGTTAGTCCTAAACTGGTTTCAGTGAGCTCAACTTTTCAAATAAACAATTTGAGAGCAGATTGATTCCCCCCTTAGTTCGCTCCAGTTCCTAACTAGCCAACAAGTCAATAAATTCAGTACATTTGTTAAAGAAATAACCAATAACTGAATGGATAAAAACAAAGTGCAACTGGGGAATTTATACACACTAGTAATAAGCAGGATAGAATCACAAAATAGAAACTTTCATTCACACTTAATCTTCAATAGACACAAAGTCCAAACTGTTGACACAGAGTGGGGGGAAATACAAGAAGCTAAAATACATGGCAAATATCCGATAACGAGAGAAACAAATAGCCACACTAGCATCTTTTCCTTAAACTCACATAAATAAAAGTGTTAAACTTTCCCCCCCTCCACCCTTTCTCTCTTGGCTCCTATGACATTGCCTCCTTCTTTCTCTCCAGCCCCTCAGTTTTCTTTGCAATCTCTTTCCTCTATCCTCTCATTTGGGTCTGCAACTCAGATTTCTTCTCATCTAAATAAATAGTACTCATTATTTTTGAGCCAGTGGTTGCTGAATTTCAGTGCATGTTAAAATCACAAGGGGAGCTTTTTACTATCCCGGTCGCACCCTAGACCAATTAAATCAGAATGTCTGATGGGACCAGTGAGACACAGGCAGGTTTTAAAGCCTCCCCTGCCAGCCGCCCCCGCCCCCCCCACCAACACACACACATGATTCCAAAGTACAGCCAAGTTTGAGTCTCACGCTGGAAATACTCTCTGTGGGTGATGCCATTGACTCCCACAGTTCCCGCAGCTCAGAACCAACTGCCTCTTTAGGATGTCTACCAGGAAGTCCCACAGGCACTTGAGCCAGTTAATATCTAAAACAGAACGGGCCATCTTTCCTAGCTCTACTTTCTATTCTTCTTTTATTGAAGGGAAGGAACATTTCACTCTCAATATGCCCAAGTTTAACAAACGGGAATTATTCTCAACTCTCCCTACTGTCACACCCCACCCCAGCCCCCACCTTTTCTGCTCCACATTGAGCTGGTCGCTGCTCTGTTTCAATAATCTCTTTATTTTTTCTTTTTTGTTTTTATTGAATCACTGAGGTAGAGTCGCAAAGTTTTCCTGATGAAGTTTCAGTCATACAATGGTCCAACACCCATCCCTTTAGTGTACATTTCTCACACCAATATCCCCTATATCCCTCTCTCATCCCCCAACCTGCCTCTATGGCACTTCTCTCCTTCTCTCTCTCTCTCTCTCTCTCTCTCTCTCTCTCTCTCTCTCTCTCTCTCTCTCTCTCTCTCTCTCTCTCTCTCTCTCTCTCTCTCTCTCTCTCTCTCCTCCCCCTCCCTTTTGGGCATTATGGTTTGCAATACAGATACTGAGATGCCATCGTGTTTGGTCCTTTTCCCATATTCAGTATACATCTCCCATCCAGAGCCAACCATCATTATCATAGTGGTCCCTTCACTGTATCAGCTACCCTCCACCCCAGCCTTTGAGGCGGGCCTCCAACCATGGGCCAATCCTCTTATCTTAATCTCTCAATTCATCTCCTTTCTTTAGTGCTACAGCCATAGTTCAAACTTGGATTCCGTCTGAACTACTATAATAATCCCCCACCCAGTCTTGCTACTGCTACATTTTTTCCTCCATCCCAAAGTGATATATACCATGTCATTCTATCATGTTTTCACTTTTATTTTCAAAAGCTTTCAGTGGTTCCACCTCATGTTGAGCATGAAGTTTGAGTTTAAGAATTACAAAATAAGTAACAGATTTACATGAGCAACTCACCATGTGCCATGGTGCTGGCTAACCAATTTTCATGGCCTTGATTCAAGCTTACAATAATTCTCACTTACAAAAAAAAACAGACACAGAGGCATAGCAGTATAGCACTGCCATCCCGTTGCTCATTGATTTGCTCGAGCGGGCACCAGTAACGTCTCCATTGTGAGACTTGTGGTTACTGTTTTTGGCATATCAAATATGCCACAGGTAGCTTTCCAGGCTCTGCCATGCAGGTGGGATACTCTCGGTAGCTTGCCGGGCTCTCCAAGAGGGACGGAGGAATCGAACCCGGGTTGGCTGCGTGCAAGGCAAACACCCTACCCGCTGTGCTATCGCTCCAGTCACACCGAGGCATAAAGAAGTAAAATCGTTTGGCTTGAAGCACACAGCAAGGAAGTGGTGGAACTGGAATTCGGAATCTTTGACATACTTGTCTCTGGAGTGGGACTCAACCATCCCATCTCATTGGTCCCTCCCACCTATGGAGCAGCAGTCAACGTCTTTTAGGATCTGGTGTTTGCTTGCCTGTCTGTGTCATCACCTCCATCCTATACACTCCCTCAGAACAGAATCCCCCCACTACTTTCCAAACAAACCCTGATTTTCCCTGCTTTCGTGCCTTAGCCGATGTTGTTTCCTCTGCCTAGTCCATACTTGCTACATGTCCCCCATCAAATCCGCACTCCAATTTCAATGAACAGGCACCGTGGAACAGCACAATAGACCGGCAAAGAAGACATTTTATGCAGCAAGATTTCTCATCTTTGAAAGCAATTCCATGACACCCTGCCCTGCTGCCCACAACTTACATTTTATTATGTTGTGACAACTCTTGGAAGCTATAAAGTTCTAAGCCAGTGAGCCTAAGAGGAACCCTTTTTTCCTGAGATGGTGTGTATTCAATTGTTTGACCAATCTTGTCTGAGATAAAGTGAGAAGTTATTCTCAGCTATCAAAAAAGGAATAAAGTGACAATTCATCCCATAGTATGGATAAACCTTGAAAACTTTGTTATTTGAAAGAAGCCAGACACCGAAGGTCATATGATGCATGATTGCATTTATCTAGAATGTCCAGAGTAGACAAATTCATGCAGATAGAAAGCTGATATGTGGTTTGGCATGCAGAAATGAGAACTAGCCACTGGTGGGTAAAGGGATATTCTTTGGGGATATTAAAAATGTTCTGGAATTAAATAGCAGTGATGGCTACCATAGAAAAGGCAACTGAAGTGTACACTTCAAGAGAGTGACTTTATGTTATATGAATCATATCTCAATTGAGAAATGGAGATAAGGGGCTGGAGCGATAGCACAGCGGGTAGGATGTTCGCCTTACACACAGTCAACCCGGGTTCGATTCCCAGCATTCCATGTGGTTCCTCAAGTACCGAAAGAGTAATTCCTGAGTGCATGAGCAAGGAGTAACCCCTGTGCATCGCTGAGTGTAAACTTCTCCCCCCCCCCGCCAAAAAAAAAGAAATGAAGATAAAATTGTTATACAAACTGTCGTTGATTATACTGTAAGAATTCACTTTCCTCTGTTCTATCCTCATTGTTTCTTAGTAAAACTCGGAACACTGATTCCCAGACAACATAGTAAACATCTGAAGGACTGGCTGAAACACAAATTTCTGGGGCCCTAGAGTTTATGGGGTCCCACAGGTCTAGAGTCAGACCCAGGTATTTTCATTTCTAACATCCCTCTAGATAAACCTCGGGAATCCTGTGAATAACATGAGTCAGGAGATCCAGATTCTCTTCTTGGCTTCACTACTCACTGAGCCTAGAATTGCACAAATCCCCACATATCCAATTATCTCTTTTATCTAAATATTGAATTTCTCTTAAGTAACTGCCGATTCTAAAATTGCATTATCTCATCACTTCCCTCCGCCAGTCATCCAGAACTCCCGTCCCAAAGGTCCAAGCTCTTCCCAGATGTTCAACTTGCTCTCCTAAGGCTGCTCTCCTGACCAATACGGGGAGAGTAACGCACACAGACGAAAACCCCCAAGGGATGGGATCTGTAACTCCATTCTGAGGGCAAAACAGCTGTGACTGGAAAAGTTAAAGAACTCCCTCAAAGTGGGGCCAGAACAATAGCTCAATGAACTCGCACAGGAAACTGATGCTTTGCATGAAGGAGGCCTGGGTTCAAACCCTGGCAGCACAGAGCCAAGAAGAGCAGCCCCAGAGCACAAACAAAACAAAACCAAGCAAAACAGGGGCCAGTTCAGTGGGTAGAGCACGTGCCTTGCCCGCAGCTGACTCAGGTTCGATTCCCAGCATCCCACGGGGTCCCCAAAGCACTGTCAGGAGTAATTTCTGAGGGCAGAGCCAGGAGTAACCCCTGAGCACTGCCAAATATGGCCCCCAAAACAATACAAAACAAAAAAACACAGATGAATTTCCTCAAAGCAGTTAAGAGGAACTCAAAGCTCTCGCCTTCCATCATATAATTTTCTGTGTTAATGCTTCTCTGTTCCTCAAAACACTTATCCACAGGCCCTCCTTATGTATCAGCTCGAGGTCACTCAACTCTAAAACTTTTCAAATTCTATCACCCTTCAAGTCTCACCTCACCCAAGATGGGTTTCTGCCTGCTGGTCTACCATCTCTACCAGATCCCCACAAGATCCCCAACAATAATGCTGCAGGATCGAGCCCTAATTCCCTCAACTCACCTGTGACCTCCCCATCTACGTCCTCCTCTTATGTTCCCTAACACCACGCGGTTTCATTTTCGACTCCCTCCACAGACAACTTCTCGAAGGCAGGAGAAAGGTGCCCTATTCCTTTACAGTCTCTGCAGAGCCCTGCAGAATGCGTGAGCTCCGTCAATTTGGGCTGAATTAACAATGATGTATCCATGTCTGGAATGTCCCGGTAAGATTAAAACACACAACAATGGCCTTATGTCTTGAATGTCCTAAGCAAAAAGAAGAGTCATTGTGAACACCTCAGAAGCTCATATCCATGTATCTAATGCCCATCAGTTTGAGGTCACCTTGGTTCGTGACTGTGGCCAGAGCTTTGTGAGAGATAATGGGTCGGTGTTGCACATCTGCATTAATATTCCAAAAGAAATTCAGATTATGATGATGCTTTAATTAGAAAAAATATTGACAGTTCTCGGGAAAGGAAGGAGACCTACCTATTACACCACCTAATTACACCTGAGTGAAATGATAATTGGGACCTCGTCAAGGAGTTTCAAATCTCTCTTCCCTACACGGGATCCTGGCAAGTCTCACCCTGCACACCAGCCCTGTATCCTTATCTTAACTTCATTTATAGATATAAAAAAGACTCAGAAAAACTAAATAGGATGGTTTTTCCTATTTTAATAGCCTTTTTTTTTAAGTCCAGGCATTAGTTTAAATGGCTATATCTGTCTTAGGGGTAGAATATCACATCTCTTCAAAGTATATGTTATCACATCACAACTACCATCAAAATGACATACATCTTTACCACCGTCCTACGTGAAATTGTTCTCTTTTACTCTAGCATAGCACTAGCCATTTCTTCAACATTTTCCTTTTAGCTTCTGACTCCAATGATAATCTCTGTTTAATTGAATGTCCTGGTGAATGCCTTACAGGAGACTGACCTCAAACCAGAGAAAATCCAGTGTCTCGAAGCTGGTCCTCCTGGGTTTCCAAACCCCTCAGTCTTTAAAGGAGTTCTGGCCATGGGCACCCTCTGTCCTCCCTCCCTGCACCAGTTGGAAAGGAGATGCTGGAGGTGGCGCCTGAGAAGACACTTAAGCTTCTCATCACCCCAGAGTGGCTGTTCCCAAATGATAGCTGCCCCCCATCCCACACAGTCGAGTCTGCATAAGAAGGATTTTAGGTACAGAGGCTTCCACCTCAAGCTACCGAAAGTATCCCGCCCGCACGGCAGAGCCTGGCAAGATACCCGTGGCATATTCAATA